>NW_027460280.1:5579394-5941772 GCF_050947875.1 Dermacentor variabilis | reverse complement strand
AAGTCGACGATTGCGCCGTGTTGATTCAGGAAGTGCATGCCGAAAATGACGTCTCGTGAACACTGTTGGAGAATAACGAAGGTGGCAGGGTTAGTCTGGTCGTGAATGGTAATTCTTGCCGTGCACATTCCAGTCGGCGTTATGAGGTGTCCCCCAGCGGTCCGAATTTGAGGGCCTTCCCATGTAACTTCAACTGGGCGGCGATGAGCCCACTCATGACGGAGTAATCAGCCCCTGTGTCCACTAAGGCGGTAACTGCGTGGCCGTCGAGAAGCACGTCGAGGTCGGTTGTTCTTTGTCTGGCGTTGCAGTTAGGTCTTGACGTCGGATCACCGCTACGACGTGTTGAACTGAAGCTGGAACATCGCGTCGTCAAGTCGTCTTTCGTCGGTGTAGTCTTGGCTTCCTGAGTTCGTCGGGATGGCGGCGTGTCGTTATTATGTTCGTCGAGATGGTCTCTTCGTCGTCTTTGTTGGCGGCGGAGGATCTTCGTCAGTTCGACGAACAGCAACCGCACCTCCATCGGTTGCTGCTTTTAGTTTTCCGCATATGGGCTCGTAGAGCGGCCACGGGCATGGCCAGTGTAAGGTTGGTGCTGCGGCGATAGGTAGCGGCCTGGTGACGGCGAACGGGACGGTCGTCGAGGGCTCCACTGATTGGCGGCGAGGTGGTTCGCCAAACTGAGGTCGCGGTGCCTTAACGGCGAACCCTCTCGGAGTCCCATCTCCCGGTATGGGCATCGGCGGTAGATGTGCCCGGCTTCTCCGCTGTGATAGCAAAGCGGACGGTGGTCGGGGGCGCGCCAAACGTCAGTCTTTCTTGTAATGCCGCGTGGGGTGACGGGTTGGCGTGCTGGCGGCGGGGGTGGTGGTGGACGACGGAACTGTTTCGTCACTGGGCCCTGTCTTGGGCGCGGAGGTGGAACGTGACGGCGGGCTACAGTGGTGTATGTCAGCGCTTGCGGCTGAGGCTAAGTGATTCACGGGCTACTCCGAGTTGTTGTTGGAGCTCCTCACGTATGACGTCGGCAATCGAAGCCACTTCAGGTCGTGATGACGGGAACAGCTTCTGTAGCTCCTCCCGCACGACCGCTCGGATAGTCTCGCGCAGGTCGTCGGTGGCCAGTGACTGAATTCCGGCGTAGCTTGTCGAATTCGTGCGGCGGTTGAATTGCCGGTTCCGCATTTCCAGTGTCTTCTCGATGCTAGTGGCCTCGCGAAGAAACTCGTCGACAGTCTTCGGTGGGCTTCGTACCATACCGGCGAAAAGTTCCTCCTTTACACCACGCATCAGTAGCCGAACTTTCTTTTCCTCGGACATTTCCGGGTCGGCGTGGCGGAATAGGCGGCTCATTTCTTCTGTGAAAATCGCGGTGGTCTCATTAGGCAGCTGCACTCGGGTTTCTAGTAGTGCTTGGGCTCGTTCTCGGCGTACGACGCTTGTGAATGTGTGCAGGAAACCGCTTCGGAAAAGGTCCCAGGTCGTTAAGGTGGCTTCTCTGTTCTCGAACCACGTCCTGGCAGCGTCTTCCAATGCGAAGAAGACATGTCGCAGTTTGTCGTCGCTGTTCCAGCTGTTAAAGCAGCGACCCTCTCATACGTCTCGAGCCAGGTTTCCGGGTCCTCGAATGCTGAACCGCGAAACGGTGTCTAAGAAAGGAACTCGTCCAAGAACCCCCACAAAACGTATCGTGAATTTTTTCAACGACAATGACCTTCGACTCCTGCAGGCCTACAAAGAAAAAGGGTTCGTGGCTATGCCGTCGGGCATGTTTAACGAAAAGGCTCTACAAATTATCCAGAAGAATTTCAAGGTAACGAAACTCAAGCCAAGTAAGGAAAAGAGCCGTGCCATATCTTTGTGTGAAGACCTTGGACTACAGAAGCTCGCTAATAGCGACCACAAATGAAGGAGAAACTGTTTAAATGTATTCTTTACTGCAAAAACGCACAAAGATGATATACCGTTAAGATGTATTGTGAGTGAAACAGCTTCCTGGCAAAACAACGTTAGCCGCTTCCTTCTAAAGCAACTTAACACGTTGGTTATAGATGACCCATTCATGGTAAAGAATGGTTTTGACGTCATATCCTTTTTACGTAAGTCCCAATCGATAGGATGCTTGTTTTCAATACATATTGTTGACCTTTTTTATTCTATTCCGCAAAAAGAATTGTTAGCTGCCGTCCTGAGCTGCATTGAGATGAACGGGCACGTGTCTTTTCAGAATACCGCAGTAATTTCCGTGGATAACTACTTCATGACACTCTTGGAGTTTTATTTGTGCTCAACAGCTGTGTGTTTTCAAGGCCACTTTTATGTGCAAAAGAAAGGAATTTGTATTGGCTCGTGCGTGGCTCCCGTACTTCGCAACATTTTCCTTGCGGGCATCGACAGAGCGCTATCGAATGTGTGTGACGGAGGCAAAGTGCTCAAGGTTTTTAGGTATGTTAACGATTTTTTAATTTTACTGACGGAACGATCTTCCATGACTTACTCGCATACTGTGCAGGGCATTTTAACTGATTTTAAACAGCAAGGAAAAGGCTTAGATTTCACTTTCGAACTAGCCAAGGATAACAGCTCGCAGTTTTTAGATCTTGACATAACCCTTACTGACGAAGGCTCCTGCTGGATGTACCGACCCCGTGCCCTCAAGGAGGTGTTGCCGTGTGAGTCTACACAGTCCAAGGCTGCTAAACGAGCAATTGCCACTATGTGCCTCGAATCCGCGCTGAAAAAATCGTGCTGTCATAAAGCACAAGCAAGCTTCGACGACCAAATTTCGAAGTTGAGGAAGGCTGCCTTTCCTTGCTTGGTTTTAAGCGCAGTTTCGGAGGCGTTATTGATAAAACTGAAAAAAGAAAGAAAAAGCAGTGAAGAAGGTCAAACAGTCGAAAAGAAAGCTAAAGCGTTGGTTATTCCATATTCTCATAAAGTGGCGCATAATCTGAAACACGTCGCCGTGAAATACAAAATTCTTGTGGTTTTTTCCGCGCCGCGAAAGCTTGCTACTTTGTGCCGCCTGATTGGTCCGGGTGACTGTAAAAAAGTAGGGTGTTCCATTAAACATACGAACCCTTTTGTTAAGTGTGAAGAAGGGGTAGTATACCACATTCCACTGAAGTGTGGAAAAGAGTATATCGGCCAAACTGTCCGATGTATTAATGAACGCCTGCGGGAACATAAGCTTTCATTGAAAAATGGATATGGTTCTAACTTGCCGCTTCATTGCAAGGCCTGCGGAAATGAGGATGAACGGGTATGTGAAGCGAGGCTTCATGACACGACAATCATGTATAAAAGTAAAGATTCTGTTGCGCGTGAATTGTTGGAGGCCAACGAGATTAAGGAAAGAGGGGACAACTGTGTCAGTACCCCGACTTTGAATATATACGCGAATGAAGGCATGTTTTTAGATAAGTTCTATATTTAGATTAAGCGTGATTCCCTTTATCTTCAGTGTTCTCGCACGTGCGCATACATATATTCAGTGTCCCTCTTTTTTCGTTCTCCTCTCCTCATGGCTATATAATCAGCCACCTGTCATTTCAATAAACAGTTGCAAGTAGCGGCTTGTCCTGTCTGTATTTCTTATTGTGTGCTGTCACTTTTGGCGCTTAATCTATTGAAAGCTATGCACCAACTAGCCCCACAGCGTGTTTCACTGAAATGCTTTGTGCCCGGAGAAAATGGTCGCTGAGAACGAAAATAAAATGTTATATTCACGAATTAATGCAGCCGGTGGTTGTGTTGTGCGCCGATCGTGTTTACTGCTGGAACTGTGCTACGATTGTGGGCAGCAGCTTGGCCTTGCTATCGGGAGCTTATGCACGCGTTTTTTTCCCTTCCGCGGAGCGAGCTACGAAGGAAACATTTCGTCACTTCGAGCCGGAATGAGGCATGCTTGTGCTTTTGGGCATGGACATCGTGGACCGCCGTCGGCATCTATTGAATGTTTCCAAGCAGGACGAAACTAACACCTGACAGTGTCACAGGCACGTACGTTCATTCTATAATTTCACAAGCTAAATCGGACACATTAAATTCAGTTTGTAAACGGATATCGCGCGTTCTCGGTTCTGCCGGGCGAATTCGTCCGCCGTATACGCACGACACACTGCGACTGCCGTGTGCGCACCAGTGTTTGGCCGTGATCGTAAGACGATCTGTGCACAGAAGGCGTAAAACCAACTTCGATGACTGTTTTCCGCACTAAATCTTGTGGAAGGCCAATATGAGACAGGTGCGTGACTACAGCAACGTATATGCACTTCTGTACACTGATAATGAGCGAGAGTTTGCTTCATTACGATTTATGAACGCGGCTGTCTAGTGCGTCCATGAGCGGCCACTCTTCTCAATTTATTTATGACTGTTTTCTTAGACTGCCGAGATTCGCTGCCTGTGTAAAATTAAAAAAAGCAGGAACGCCCGCTGGTGACAAAGAACTTTTTTTCTAAGTTACATAGGTGATGTATAAAATTGTTGTGCTTTTAGAGCGGTTTACGTAACATGCATAGTGACAGAGTGAAACTAAAGCTACTGGGTGTTTTGTTGTTTTGTATTTCTTGTTATCAATCAAATACAACATTATTTGCGTATGCACCGTAGCATTTCAACATATTCAACACAAAACATAATATGTATGCTGACTTCACTTCATTGCATGTGCTCGGCTTGCAAGTTCAAAATTTGTAGCATGTGTTGTGAATATCACCTGGCCGTTGGTTTCAACCTCAAAATGCGTATGTATAAATGAGCAAAGGATAAGTGGAAAAAAGGAAGTATCATGGGCCTCGTATTGATCATGCTTTTATTGACTGCGATCGTCACGATCTGCGAAAAACAAGTGCCATATGGTTCGAGTGACTCGAGGGGAGAGCGCGCTCACGTGCGCGGAGAAATCATGCGAGCACCTGGTGCACGTGAGGGCGTGGAATTCTCGCGCAACAAGTGTGCCTTCGCGCGCCACGAGCACGGAATAACCGCGTGTGTTGAGCAACAAACGCGTACACGTGTACCCGCGTCAAGCGTGCGAGACGCGAACGATCCCTGCAATGAACTCCTATTTTCGTAGCATCGCTAACATCGCGTTCCCTTCGCTTAAATATCTTCTAAAACAGTGCCGAAAAGCACAAGCAAGGTGTACTTATACCTTGCACACGCGGGAGTTTTTTGCAGGCTTGAAGTTCTCCCGGCCGATTCTGTGTAACCACGCAGAACGACTCTCTCGGTCATTTTTCCCGGTCGGAATCGAGTAACAAATTTTTCCAGGCTCGGTTCGGTTGCTGCATCCGAAGGCGCAGCAGCCAGGCATCATTTCCTTGCAGTAAAACGCGAGCGCGACAATTGGAACAGACACAAAAAAAAAAACGCAGGGAACCTGCACTGCTACGCTCTAACTCAGCCGGTCCGCCCTGCGCTTGGAAGGTATATGGCACCCCAAAGTCACGTGGTACGGTTGGGCCAATGAACGCGCCGGCGGCGCGGGGAAAACGAATGCGGTACTCTTAAATGTTTTCCAGTGATTCTAGCGGTCGTGCTCCAACAGTGCCGCCTCCAGGAGGCAGGGTTCGCCAGGAGGAAGCGCAATTCTTTCATTGCGCAATCTTTCATGTCTGGTTCGCACAGCTCGCTTAGCTTGCGCTATTGCAAATCACGTAGTACCAACGTTCGAAGTTAGCTCTTAGGTTCGTGCGGCCCGCTGTGCTTTGCGCAATTGTTTCGTGTCCGGTTCGCACGGCTCGCTTGCGCTATTGTAAATCGCGTCGTACCTTACTTCCAACTAAGGTCTTCGGTTCGCGCGGCCCGCTCTGCTTTGTGCAGTACTTTCATGTGAGTTTCGCATGGCTCGCTTACTTTGCGCTATCGCAAATCACGTGGTACCTACGTTCCAAGTAAGCTCTACGGTTCGCGCGGCCCGCTTTCCTATCTGCAATTGTTTCATGTACGGTTCGCGCGGCTCGCTATTCTTCGCGCTATTGCAAATCGCGTAGCACATACTATCCAAGTGAGCTCTTCGGTTCACATGGCCCGCTTTGCTTTGTGCAATTGTTTCATGTCTGGTTCGCACAGCTAGATTAGCTTCGCGCTATTGCAAATCGCGTAGTACATAGCATCCAAGTGAGCTCTTTCGTTCATTCGGCACACCCTGCTTTGCGCAATTGTTTCGTGTCCGGTTTGCACGGCTCCCTTAGCTTCGTGCTATAGCAAATAACGTAGTACCTAGCTTGCTAGTGCGTTATTCGGTTCGCGCGGCCCGCTCTCCTTTTCCTGTTCGCACGGCTCGCTTAGCTTGCGCTATTGTAAATCGTGTAGTACCTTTCTTCGAAGTTAGCTCTTCAGTTCGCGGGGCCCGCTCTCATTTGCGCAATCCATTCATGTCCGGATCGCACGGTTCGCTTAGCTTGCGCTATTACAAATCACGTAGCAGCTACTTTCGAAGTTAGCTCTCAGTTCCGCGCGGCCCGATTTGCTTTGAGGAATTGTTTCATGTCCGGTTGACGCGGTTCGCGTAGTTTCGCGCTATTGAAAATCGCTCTATTGCAAATCGCGTAGTACATTCCATCCAAGTAAGCTCTTTGGTTCGTGTGGCCCGCTCTCCTTTGCGTAATTGTTATATGTCCAATTCGCACGGCTCACTTAGCTTGCGCTATTGCAAATCACGCAGTACCTACCTTCGAAGTTTGCTCTCTGGTTCGCATGGCCCGCTCTGCTTAGCGCAATTGTTTCATGTCCGGTTCGCACGGCTCGCATAGCTTCGCGGTGTTGGAAATCACGTAGTACCTACCTTCGAAGATAGCATTCTGGTTCACGCGGCCCGCTCTTTGTGCAATTGTTTCATGTCCGGTTCGCACGGCTCGCATAGCTTCGCGGTGTTGGAAATCACGTAGTACCTACCTTCGAAGATAGCATTCTGGTTCACGCGGCCCGCTCTTTGTGCAATTGTTTCATGTCCGGTTCGCACGGCTCGGTTAGCTAGCGCTATTGTAAATCGCGCTACTACCTTCCTTCAAAGTAAGCTCTTCAGTTCGCGGGGCCCGCTTTCCTTTGTGCAATTTTTTCATGTCCGTTTCGCACGGCTCTCATAGCTTCGCGCTATTGCAAATCGCGTAGTAAATATCATCCAAGTAAGCTCTTTGGTTCGTTCGGCAAGCCCTGCTTTGCGCAATTGTTTCATGTCCGGTTCGCACGGCTACCTTAGCTCGCGCGATTGTAGATCACGCAGTACTTAGCTTCGAAGTTTGCTCTCTGGTTCGCGCGGCCCGCTCTTCTTTGCGCAATACATTCATGTCCGGTTCGCACGGCTACCTTAGTTTGCGCTATTGTATATCGCGTAGCACCTTCCTTCCAAGTTAGCTCTTCGGTTCGCGCGGCCCGCTTTGCTTTGTACTGTTGTTTCATGTCTGGTTCGCACGGCTCGATTAGCTTCGCGCTATTGCAAATAGCGAAGTACATACCATCCAAGTAAGTTCTTCTGCTCGCGCGGCCCGCTCTGGTTTGCGCAAATCTTTCATGTCCGGTTCGCGCGACTCGCTTAGCTTCCGCTATTGTAAATCGCGTTGTACCTTCCTTCCAAGTAGGCTCTTTGGTTCGCACGACCCGCTCTGCTTTGCGCAAGTCTTTCATGTCCGGTTCGCACTGCTCCCTTAGCTTGCGCGATTGCATATCACGTAGTACCTAGCTTCGAAGTTTGCTCTCTCGATCGCGCGGCCCGCTCTTCTTTGCGCAATTGCTTCATGTCCGGTTCGCACGGCTGGCTTAGCTTCGCGCTAGTGCAAATCACGTAGTACGTACCGTCCAAGTAAGCTCTTCGGTTCACGCGGCCAGCTCTCATTTGTGCAATACTTTCATGTCCGGTTCGCACGACTTGCTTACCTTGCGCTATTGCAAATTACGTAGTACCTAGCTTCCAAGTAAGCTCTTCGGTTCGCGCGGCCTGCTTTGCTTTGTGCAATTGTTTCATGTCCGGTTCGCGTGGCTCGCGTAGCTTCGCGCTATTGCAAATCGCGTGGTACATACCATCCAAGTAAGCTCTTTGGTTCGTGCGGCCCACTCCCCCTTGCGCAAATGTTTCATGTCTGGTTCGCACGGCGGCTCGCTTAGCTTGCGCTATTGCAAATCACGTAGTACCTAATTTCCAAGTGCGTTCTTCGGTTCGCGCGGCCCGGTCTGCATTGTGCAATTTTTTCATGTCCGGTTCGCATTACTAGCTTAGCTTGTGCTATTGCAATCACGTCGTACCTACCTTCCAAATAAGCTCTTCCGGTCGCATGGCCCGCTTTGCTTTGTGCAATTGTATCATGTCCGGTTCGCACGGCTAGCTTAGCTTGCGCTGTTGTAAATCGCGTATTACCTTCCTTCCAAGTAAGCTCTTTGGTTCGCACGGCCCGCACTCATTTGCGCAATGCTTTCATGACGGTTCACACGGCTCGCTTAGCTTGCGCTTTTGCAAATTACGTAGTAGTTACCTTCGAAGTTAGCTCTCTGGTTCGCGCGGCCCGCTTTGCTTTGTGCAATTGTTTCATGTCCGGTTTTGCGCTGCTCGCGTAGCTTCGCGCTATTGCAAATCGCGTTTTACCTGCCGTCCAAGTAAGCTCTATGGTTCGCTCGGCCTGCTCTCATTTGCGCAATATTTTCATGTCCGGTTCGGACGGCTAGCTGCATCATCATCATCATCAGCCTATTTACGCCCACTGCAGGGCAAAGGCCTCTCCCAAACTTCTCCAACTACCCCGGTCATGTACTAATTGTGGCCATGTTGTCCCTGCAAACGTCGTAATGTCATCCGCCCACCTAACTTTCTGCCGCCCCCTGCTACGCTTCCCTTCCCTTGGAATCCAGTCCGTAGCCCTAATGACCATCGGTTATCTTCCCTCCTCATTACATGTCCGGCCCATGCCCGTTTCTTTTCTTGATTTCAGCAAAGATGTCATTTACCCACGTTTGTTCCCTCACGCAGTCTGCTCTTTTCTTATCCCTTAACGTTACACCCATCATTCTTCTTTCCATAGCTCGTTGCGTCGTCCTCAATTTCAGCAGAACCCTTTTCGTAAGCCTCCAGGTTTCTGCCCCATTTGTGAGTACTGGTAACACACAGCTGTTATACACTTTCGTTTTGAGGGATAGTGGCAACCTACTGTTCATGACTTGAGAATGCCTGCCAAACGCACCTCAGCCCATTCTTATTCTTCTGGTTATTTCAGACTCATGATCCGGATCCGTGGTCACTACCTGCCGTAAGTAGATGTATTCCCTTACCACTTCCAGTGCCTCGCTACCTATCGTAAACTGCTGTTCTCTTCGAAGACTGTTAAAAATTACTTTAGTTTTCTGCAGATTAATTTTTAGACCCACCCTTCTGCTTTGCCTCTCCAGGTCAGTGAGTATGCATTGCAATTGGTCTCCTGAGTTACTAAGCAAGGCAATATCATCAGCGAATCGCAAGTTGCTAAGGCATTCTCCATCAACTTTTATCCCCAATTCTGCCCACTCCAGGTCTCTGAATACCTCCTGTAAACATGCTGTGAATAGCATTGGAGAGATCGTATCTCCCTGTCTGACGCCTTTCTTTATTGGGATTTTGTTGCTTTCTTTGTGGAGGACTACGTTGGCTGTGGAGCCGCTATAGATGTCTTCCCGTATTTTTACATATGGCTCATCTACACCCTGATTCCGTAATGCCTCCATGACTGCTGAGTGCTGAGGTTTCGACTAAATCAAACGCTTTCTCGTAATCAATGAAAGCTATATATAAGGGTTGGTTATATTCTGCACATTTCTCTATCAATTGATTGATAGTGTGAATATGGTCTATTGTTGAGTAGCCTTTGCGGAATCCTGCCTGGTCCTTTGGTTGACAGAAGTCTAAGGTGTTCCTGATTCTATTTGGGATTACCTTAGTAAATACTTTGTAGGCAACGGACAGTAAACTGATCGGTCTATAATTTTTCAAGTCTTTGGCGTCCCCTTTCTTATGGATTAGGATTATGTTAGCGTTCTTCCAAGATTCTGGTACGTTCGAGGTCATGAGGCATTGTGTATATAGGGCGGCCAATCTTTCTAGGACAGTGTTCCCACCATCCTTCAACAAATCTGCTGTTACCTGATCCTCCCCAACTTCCTTCCCCCTTTGCACAGCTCCTAAGGCTTTTTTTACTTCTTCAGGCATTACCTGTGGGATTTCGAATTCCTCTAGGCTATTATCTCTTCCACTATCGTCGTGGTTGCCACTGGTACTGTATAAATCTCTATAGAACTCCTCAGCCACTTGACTATCTCATCCATACTAGTAACGATATTGCCGGCTTTGTCTCTTAACGCACACAGCTGATTCTTGCCTATTCCTAGTTTCTTCTTCACTGCTTTTAAGCTTCCTCCGTTCCTGAGAGCCAGTTCAATTCTATCCATATTATAGTTCCTTATGTCCGCTGTCTTACGCTTGTTCATTAACTTAGAAATTTCTGCCAGTTCTATTCTAGCTGTAGGGTTAGAGGCTTTCATACATTGGTGTTTCTTGATCAGATCTTTCGTCTCCTGCGATAGCTTACTGGTTTCCTGTCTAACGGCGTTACCACCGACTTCTATTGCGCACTCCTTAATGATGCCCATAAGATTGTCGTTCATGGCTTCAACACTAGGGTCCTCTTCCTGAGTTAAAGCCGAATACCTGTTCTGTAGCTTGATCCGGAATTCCTCTAATTTCCCTCTTACCGCTAAATCATTGATTGACTTCTTGTGTACCAGTTTCTTCCGTTGCCTCCTCAAGTCAAGGCTAATTCGAGTTCTTACCATACTATGGTCACTGCAGCGTACCTTGCCGAGCACGTCTACATCTTGTATGATGCCAGGGTTCGCGCAGAGTATGAAGTCGATTTCATTTCTAATCTCACCATTCGGGCTCCTCCACGTCCACTTTCGGCTAACCCGCTTGCCGAAAAAGGTATTCATTATCCGCATATTATTCTGTTCTGCAAACTCTACTAATAACTCTCCTCTGCTTTTCCTAGAGCCTATGCCATATTCTCCCACTGACTTGTCTCCAGCCTGCTTCTTGGCTACCTTGGCATTGAAGTCGCCCATCAGTATAGTGTATTTTGTTTTGACTTTACCCATCGCCGAGTCCACGTCTTTATAAAAGCTTTCGACTTCCTGGTCATCATGACTGCATGTAGGTGTACAGACTTGTACTACCTTCAATTTGTACCTCTTATTAAGTTTCACAACAAGACCTGCCACCCTCTCGTTAATGCTATTGACTTCCTGTATGTTACCAGCTATTTCCTTATTAATCAGGAATCCGACTCCTAGTTCTCGTCTCTCCGCTAAGCCCCGGTAGCACAGTACGTGCCCGCTTTTTAGCACTGTATATGCTTCTTTTGTCCTCATAACCTCACTGAGCCCTGTTATATCCCATTTACTACCCTCTAATTCCTCCAATAACACTGCTAGTCTCGCCTCACTAGATAACGTTCTAATGTTAAACGTTGCCAGGTTCAGATTCTAATGGTGGCCTGTCCGGCTAGCTTAGCTTCGCGATATTGCAAATAGCCTAGTAGATACCATCCAATTATGCTCTTGGGTTCCTGCGGCCGCTCTCATTTGCGCAATTCTTTCATGTCCGGTTCGCACAGCTCGCTTAGCTTGCGCTATTGCAAATAACGTAGTACCTACCTTCGAAGTTAGCTCTTTGGTACCGGCGGCCCGCACTGCTTTGCGCAATGGTTTCATGTCGGGCTCGCGCGGCTAGCGTAGGTTCGCGCTATTGCAAATCGCATAGTACATACCATTCAAGTAAGCTGTTTGGTTCGTGCGGCCCGCTCTGCTTTGCGCAATTGTTTCGTGTCCGGTTCGCACGGCTAGATTAGCTTCGCGCTATTGCAAATCGTGTAGTACATATATCCAAGTAAGCTCTTTGGTTCGTAGGGCCTGCCCTGCTTTACCCAATTCTTTCATGTACGATTCGCACGGCTAGCTTAGCTTGCGCTATTGTAAATCGCGTATACCTTCCTTCAAAGTAAGCTCTCTGGTTCGTGCATCCCGCTCTCATTTGCGGAAGGCTTTCATGTCCGGTCTGCACTGCTCCCTTAGGTTGCGTTATTGCAAATCACGTAGCACCTAGTTTTGAAGTCTGCTCTCTGGTTGGCGCGGCCCGCTCTTTGCGCAATTGCTTGATGTCCGGTTCGCACGGTTCGCTTAGCTTTGCGCTATTGTTAGTCGCGTTGTACCTTCCTTCCAATGTAAGCTCTTTGGTTGGCGCGGCCCTCCCTGTTTTGAGCATTTTTTCATGTCCGGTTCGCACGATTGGTTTAGCCTTGCGCTGTTGCCAATCACGTAGTACCTACCGTCCAAATAAGCTCTTTGGTTCGACGCGGCCCGGCTTCATTTACGGAATACTTTCATGTCCGGTTCGCACGTCTCGCTGAGCTCGCGCTATTGCAAATCATGTACTACCTGCCTTCCAAGTAAGCTCTTCGGTTCGCGCGGCCCGCCTTGCATGGTGGCTCGCGTAGCTTCTCGCTGTTGAAATCGCGTAGTATATAACATCCATGTAAGGTCTTTGGTTCTTGCAGCCCTTTCGCGTTTGCGAAAATGCTTCATGTCCGGTTCGCGCGGCTTCTTTAGCTTGCGCTAATGCAAATCACGTAGCACATACCATCTAAGTAAGCTCTTCGGTTCGCGCGGCCCTTCTCTGTTTTGAGCAATTTTTTCGTGCCCGGTTCAAACGGTTTGTTTAGCTTCGCGCTATTGCAAATCACGTAGTACCAACCTGCCAAGTGCGTTCCTCGGTTCTGGCGGCCCGCTCTGCTTTCTGCAATTTTTTCATGTGCGGTCTCCGCAGCTCGCTTAGCTTTGCGCTATTGCACATCGAGTAGTACATATCATCCAAGTAAGCTTCTTGATTCGTGCGGCTCGCTCTGCTTTGCGCAACTCTATCATGTCTGGTTCGCACGGTTCGCTTATCTTGCGCTATTCTAAATCGCGTAGTACCTGCCTTTTAAGTTAGTTCTCTGGTTCGCGCGGCCCGCTATGCTTCGTGCAATTGTTTCCTGTCCGTTACCCGCGGCTCGCGTAGCTTCGCGTTTTTGCAAAACGCGTAGTACATACCATGCAAGTAAGCTATTTGGTTCGTGCGGCCCGCTTACCTTTGCACATTTATCTCATATCCTGTTCGCACGGATCGGTTAGCATCGCGCTATTGTAAATCACGTAGCACCTAGCCTTCAAGTAAGCTGTTCGGTTCGCATGGCCCGCTCTACTTCTTGCAATTGTTTCACGTCCGGTTCACGCGGCTAGCTTAGCTTGCGCTATTGGAAATCACGTAGAACCTATATTCCAAGTGCGTTCCTCGGTTCGCGTGGCGCGCTCTGCTTTGTGCAATTGTTTTATGTCCGGTTCGCACGGCTGGCTTAGCTTGCGCTGTTGTAAATCGCGTAGTACCTTCTTTCCAAGTAAGCTCTTTGGTTCGCGCAGCCCGCTCTCATTTGCGCAATGCTTTCATGTCCGGTTCACACGGATCGCGTAGCTTCGCGCTTTTGCAAATCGCGTAGTACATACTATCGAAGTAAGCTCTTGGGTTCGTGCGGCCCGCCTAACTTTACGCATTTGTTTGATATTCGGTTCGCACGGCTAGGTTAGCTTCGTGCTATTGCAAATCACGTAGTACATGGCTTTCAAATAAGCTATTCGGTTCGCGTGGCCCGCTCCGCTTTGTGCAATTGTTTAATGTCCGGTTCACACGGCTAGCTTAGGCTGAGCAATTGGAAATCACGTAGTACCTACCTTCCAAGTGCGTTCTTTGGTTCGCGCGGCCTGCTCTGCTTTGTGCAATTTTTTTCATCTCCGTTTCGCATAATTCGCTTGTCTTGCGCTTTTGCAAATCACGTAGTACCTACCTTTCAAATAAGCTATTCGGTTCGCGTGGCCCGCTCCACTTTGTGCAATTGTTTAATGTCCGGTTCACACGGCTAGCTTAGGCTGAGCAATTGGAAATCACGTAGTACCTACCTTCCAAGTGCGTTCTTTGGTTCGCGCGGCCTGCTCTGCTTTGTGCAATTTTTTTCATCTCCGTTTCGCATAATTCGCTTGTCTTGCGCTTTTGCAAATCACGTAGTACCTACCTTTCAAATAAGCTATTCGGTTCGCGTGGCCCGCTCCACTTTGTGCAATTGTTTAATGTCCGGTTCACACGGCTAGCTTAGGCTGAGCAATTGGAAATCACGTAGTACCTACCTTCCAAGTGCGTTCTTTGGTTCGCGCGGCCTGCTCTGCTTTGTGCAATTTTTTTCATCTCCGTTTCGCATAATTCGCTTGTCTTGCGCTTTTGCAAATCACGTAGTACCTACCTTTCAAATAAGCTATTCGGTTCGCGTGGCCCGCTCCACTTTGTGCAATTGTTTAATGTCCGGTTCACACGGCTAGCTTAGGCTGAGCAATTGGAAATCACGTAGTACCTACCTTCCAAGTGCGTTCTTTGGTTCGCGCGGCCTGCTCTGCTTTGTGCAATTTTTTTCATCTCCGTTTCGCATAATTCGCTTGTCTTGCGCTTTTGCAAATCACGTAGTACCTACCTTTCAAATAAGCTATTCGGTTCGCGTGGCCCGCTCCGCTTTGTGCAATTGTTTAATGTCCGGTTCACACGGCTAGCTTAGGCTGAGCAATTGGAAATCACGTAGTACCTACCTTCCAAGTGCGTTCTTTGGTTCGCGCGGCCTGCTCTGCTTTGTGCAATTTTTTTCATCTCCGTTTCGCATAATTCGCTTGTCTTGCGCTTTTGCAAATCACGTAGTACCTACCTTTCAAATAAGCTATTCGGTTCGCGTGGCCCGCTCCGCTTTGTGCAATTGTTTAATGTCCGGTTCACACGGCTAGCTTAGGCTGAGCAATTGGAAATCACGTAGTACCTACCTTCCAAGTGCGTTCTTTGGTTCGCGCGGCCTGCTCTGCTTTGTGCAATTTTTTTCATCTCCGTTTCGCATAATTCGCTTGTCTTGCGCTTTTGCAAATCACGTAGTACCTACCTTTCAAATAAGCTATTCGGTTCGCGTGGCCCGCTCCACTTTGTGCAATTGTTTAATGTCCGGTTCACACGGCTAGCTTAGGCTGAGCAATTGGAAATCACGTAGTACCTACCTTCCAAGTGCGTTCTTTGGTTCGCGCGGCCTGCTCTGCTTTGTGCAATTTTTTTCATCTCCGTTTCGCATAATTCGCTTGTCTTGCGCTTTTGCAAATCACGTAGTACCTACCTTTCAAATAAGCTATTCGGTTCGCGTGGCCCGCTCCACTTTGTGCAATTGTTTAATGTCCGGTTCACACGGCTAGCTTAGGCTGAGCAATTGGAAATCACGTAGTACCTACCTTCCAAGTGCGTTCTTTGGTTCGCGCGGCCTGCTCTGCTTTGTGCAATTTTTTTCATCTCCGTTTCGCATAATTCGCTTGTCTTGCGCTTTTGCAAATCACGTAGTACCTACCTTTCAAATAAGCTATTCGGTTCGCGTGGCCCGCTCCGCTTTGTGCAATTGTTTAATGTCCGGTTCACACGGCTAGCTTAGGCTGAGCAATTGGAAATCACGTAGTACCTACCTTCCAAGTGCGTTCTTTGGTTCGCGCGGCCTGCTCTGCTTTGTGCAATTTTTTTCATCTCCGTTTCGCATAATTCGCTTGTCTTGCGCTTTTGCAAATCACGTAGTACCTACCTTTCAAATAAGCTATTCGGTTCGCGTGGCCCGCTCCGCTTTGTGCAATTGTTTAATGTCCGGTTCACACGGCTAGCTTAGGCTGAGCAATTGGAAATCACGTAGTACCTACCTTCCAAGTGCGTTCTTTGGTTCGCGCGGCCTGCTCTGCTTTGTGCAATTTTTTTCATCTCCGTTTCGCATAATTCGCTTGTCTTGCGCTTTTGCAAATCACGTAGTACCTACCTTTCAAATAAGCTATTCGGTTCGCGTGGCCCGCTCCACTTTGTGCAATTGTTTAATGTCCGGTTCACACGGCTAGCTTAGGCTGAGCAATTGGAAATCACGTAGTACCTAGCTTCCAAGTGCGTTCTTTGGTTCGCGCGGCCTGCTCTGCTTTGTGCAATTTTTTTCATCTCCGTTTCGCATAATTCGCTTATCTTGCGCTATTGCAAATCACGTAGTACCTACCTTCCAAATAAGCGCTTCGGTTCCCGTGGCCCGCTTTGCTTTGTGCAGTTGTTTCATGTCCGGTTCGCACGGCTAGCTTAGCTTGCGCTATTGCAAATCGCGTAGCACATACCATCCAAGTAAGCTCTTTGGTTCGTGCGGCCCGCTTAACTTTGCGCATTTGTTTGATATCCGGTTCGCACGGCTCGGTTAGCTTCGTGCTATTTGAAATCATGTAGTACGTAGCTTTCAAGTAAGCTGTCCGGTTCGCGTGGCCCGCTCTATTTTGTGCAATTGTTTCATGTCCGGTTCACGCGGCTCGCGTAGATTCGCGCTATTGCAAATCGCGTAGTACCTTCCTTCGAAGTTGGCTTTCTGGTTCGCGCGGGCTGCTCTGCTTTGCGCAATTGTTTCATGCCCAATTCGCACGACTAGCTTAGCTTCGCGCTATTGCAAATCGCCTGGTACCTACCTTCCAAGTCAGCTCTTCGGTTAGTGCGGCCCGCTCTGCTTTGCGCAATTGTTTCATGTCCGCTTCGCACTGTTCGTCTAGCTTCGCGCTATTCCAAATGACGTAGTAAATACCTTCAAAGTTAGCACTTTGGTTCCCACGGCCCGCTCTTCGTGCAATTGTTTCATGTCAGCTTCGCACGGCTGGCCTAGCTTCGCGCTAATGCAAATCACGTAGTGCCTACCTTCGAAGGAAGATATTCGGTCTGCGCGGCCTGCTCTTCTTTGCGCCATTGTTTCAGGTCCGGTTCGCCCGGCTCGCCTAGCTTCGCGCTATTGGAAATCACGGTGTAGCTACCTGCGAAGTTAGCGCTCTGGTTCCCGCAGCCCGCTCTCCTTTGCGCAATTGTTTCATGTGAGGTTCGCACTGGTCGCTTAGCTTCGCGCTATTCCAAATCACATAGGAGCTTGCTTTCAAGTAAGCTGCAATTGTTTCATGTACTGTTCGCACGGCTCGCTTAGCTTGCACTATTGTAAGTCGCGTAGTACCTTACTTCCAAGTAAACTCTTCGGCTCGCGCGGCCTTCTCAGCTTTGTGCAATTTTTTCATGACCGGTTCACATGGCTTGTTTCGCTTGCGCTACTGAAAATCGCGTAGTACATACCATCCAAGTAAGCGCTTTGGTTCGCGCGGCCCGCTTTGCTATGTGTAATTGTTCCATGTCCGGTTCGCCCGGCTCGCCTAGTTTCGCGCTATTGCAAATAACGTAGTGCCTACATTCGAAGTTAGCACTCTGGTTCCCGCAGCCCACTCTCCTTTGCGCAATTGTTTGATGTCCGGTTCGCACGGCTCGCTTAGCTTCGTGCTTTTGCAAATCACGTAGGAGTTTGCTTTCAAGTAAGCTCTTCGGTTTGCGCCGCCCGCTCTGTTTTGAGCAATTTTTTCATGTCCGGTGCGCACGGTTAGTTTAGCTTCGCGCTATTGCAAATCACGTAGTACATACCGTCCAAGTAAGCTCTTTGGTTTGCGCGGCCCACTCTCCATTGCGCAAACGCTTCATGTCGGGTTCGCATGGCGGCTGCCTTAGCTTGCGCTATTGCAAATCACGTAGTACCTACCTTCCAAGTGCGTTCTTCGGTTCGCGCTGCCCGCTCAGCTTTGTGCAATTGTTCCATGTCCGGTAGCACGGTTCGCTTAGCTTGCGCTATTGTAAATCGCGTAGTACGTTACTTACAATAAGCTCTTCTGTTCGCGCAGCCTCCTCTCCTTTGTGCAATTTTTTCATTTCCGTTTCGCATAACTCGCTTAGCTTGCGCTATTGCAAATGATGTAGTACCTATCTTCCAAATAAGCTCTTCGGCTCCCATGGCCCGCTCTGCTTTGCCCAATTGTTTCATGTGCGGTTCGCACGGCTGGCTATGCTTGCGCTATTGCTAATAACGAAGTAGATAACTTCGAATTAGCTGTCTGGTTCGCGTGGCATGGTCTGCTTTGCGCAATTGTTTCATGTGCGGTTCGCACGGGTCGCCTAGTTTCGCGCAATTGCAAATCACGTAGTGCCTACCTTCGAAGTTAGCACTCTGGTTCCCGCGGCGCGCTTTCATTTGCCCAATTGTTTCATGTCCGGTTCGCACAGTTCGCCTAGCTTCGTGCTATTGCAACTCATGGAGTACCTACATCCAAAGTTAGCACTCTGGTTCCCGCGGCGCGCTTTCATTTGCCCAATTATCTCATGTCCTGTTCGCACAGTTCGCCTAGCTTCGTGCTATTGCAACTCATGGAGTACCTACATCCAAAGTTAGCACTATGGTTCCCGCGGCGCGCTTTCATGTGCCCAATTGTCTCATGTCCTGTTCGCACAGTTCGCCTAGCTTCGTGCTATTGCAACTCATGGAGTACCTACATCCAAAGTTAGCACTCTGGTTCCCGCGGCGCGCTTTCATTTGCCCAATTGTTTCATGTCCTGTTCGCGCAGTTCGCCTAGCTTCGTGCTATTGCAACTCATGGAGTACCTACATCCAAAGTTAGCACTCTGGTTCCCGCGGCGCGCTTTCATTTGCCCAATTGTCTCATGTCCTGTTCGCGCAGTTCGCCTAGCTTCGTGCTATTGCGACTCATGGAGTACCTACATCCAAAGTTAGCACTCTGGTTCCCGCGGCGCGCTTTCATTTGCCCAATTGTTTCAAGTCAGGTTCGCAGGGCTCGCCTAGCTTCGCGCTAATGAAAATGACGTAGTACCTACCTTGCAAGGAAGGTCTTCGGTTTGCGCGGCACGCTCTGCTTTGTGCAATGGTTTTATGTCCGGTTCGCACGGCTCGATTAGTTTCGCGGTATTGCAAATGACGTAGTACCTACCTTCCAAGCAAGATCTGCTCTTCACGCTGCCCGCTCTGCTTTGTACAATTATTTCCTGTCTGGTTCGCACGGCTCGCTTAACTTGCGCTATTGCAAATCACGCAGTACCTACCTTCGAAGTTCGCTCTCTGGTTCGCGCGGCCCACTCTGCTTTGCCCTATTGTTTCATGTCCTGTTTGCGCGGCTCCCGTAGCTTCGCGCTATTGCAAATCGCGTAGTACATACCATCCAAGTACGCACTCTGGTTCGTGCGGCCCGCTCTGATTTGTGCTATTGTTTCATTTCCGGTTCGCACGGCTAGCTTAGCTTGCGCTATGGTAAATCGCGTAGTAGCTTCCTTTCAAGTAAGCTCTTTGGTTCGCGCGTGCCGCTCTCATTTTCCCAATTCTTTCTTGTCTGGTTCGCACGGCTCGATATGCTTGCGCTATTGCAAATCACGTATTACCTACCTTCGAAGTTAGCTGTTTGTTTCGCGTGGCCTGCTCTGCTTTGCGCAATTGTTTCATATCAGATTTGCACGACTCGCTTAACTTCGCGCTATTGCAGTTCGCCTAGTACCTACCTTCCAAGTCAGTTCTTCGGTTCGCGCGGCCCGCTCTTCTTTGCGCAATTGTTCTACATCCGGTTCGCGCCGTTCGCATAGCTTCGCGCTATTGCAAGTCGCGTAGTACCTACCGTCCACGTAAGATCTTCGGTTCGCGCAGCGCGCTCTTCTTTGTGCAATTGTTTCATTTCCGTTTCCCACGGTTCGTCTAGCTTCGCGCTATTCCAAATCACGTAGTAAATACCTTCAATGTTAGCACTTTGGTTCCCACGGCCCGCTCTTTGTGCAATTGTTTCATGTCAGCGTCGCACGGCTGGCCTAGCTTCGCGCTATTGGAAATCACGCAGTGCCTACCCTCCAAGGAAGCTTTTCTATTTGCGCGGCACGCTTTGCCTTTTGCAATGATTTTGTCCAGTTCGCACGGATCGCTCAGTTTCGCGCTATGCAAATCACGTAGTACCTGTATTCCAAGTGAGCTCTTTGGTTCACGCGGCCCGCTGTGCTTTGTGCCATTGTTTCATGTCCGGTACGCAGGGTTCGCTCAGCTTCGCCCTCTTGCAAATCACGTAGTACCTACCTTCCAAGTAAGCTCTTTGGCTCACGCGGCTCGCTCTCCTTTGCGCAATTGTTTCATGTCCGATTCGCACAAATCGCCTAGCTTTGCGCTATTGCAAATCACGTAATACCTACCTTCGAAGTTAGCACTCTGGTTCCTGCGGCCCTCTCTGCTTTGTGTAATTGTTTCCTGTCCGGTTCGCGGGGCTCGCTCAGCTTTGGCCTATTGCAAATCACGTTGTACCTACATTCCAAGTGAGCTCTTAGGTTCGCGCGGCCCGTTCTGCTCTGCACAATTGTTTTATGTCCGGTTCGAATTTTTCGCGTAGCTTAGCGCTATTGCAAATCGCGTATTAGCTACCTTCCACCTAAGATCTTCGGCCCGCGCGGCCTGCTCTCCTTTGCGCAATAGTTTGATGTTTGATGTTAGTTTGAGCTTCGCGTCATTGCAAATCACGTAGTACCTACCTTCCAGGTAAGCTATACGGTTCGCGCGGCCCGCTCTACTTCGGGCCCTTGTTTCATGTCCGGTTCGCGCGGCTCGCGTAGCTTCGAGCTATTGCAATTCGGGTTGCACCAAATTTGGTCATACCTTCTTTTTCATTCTTTACGAAGGTATTTTTGGGGATCTTGAGAGCGGCAGCCCTCAAACAAATGTAATGAAAAAAAAAACACCTACAGCGCATGTCCTTTATGTTAGCTCTTCTCAGACTCAAATAATAAAAGTGCGAAACAATAATACGAAATCGACCCACGCAAGAGGCTGCGGTTAAACTAGAAAGCTCGCCTTCGTGCACAGTGTTCGCATCCTGCGTTTCCCGGTAAAATTTACGGTTCCATAAGCGGAAGTTGCCGGTAAGCAACTGTAAGCCGGAAGCACATGTTACGACCGCGTTGGTGAGCCTCAGGTAGGCGACTGGCCACGGCTGTCTGGTGTTGAGCGATCGTGCTCCACACCAACACGAGACGCTCTCCCAATGTCCATAATAATCCGCCAACTTCGTTCTTGACGCCTTTTATGCGCCTCCTCGCATCCACCACTCCCCTTCTTAACATTCTTTTCCGTTAGTCGCACTCTTCAACATTTTGGGGTGTATTCAAAGGCACGGTGGGCCGCTGATATCCCTAACTTTCTGCGTCGAGGCCAATCATCTTCCTGCCCTCCCACCTGTTTGTTGCGGTGGTTTCTTAGCTTCGCTGGTTCAGCAATCCCGACCTTGACATATTTTGCAGTGCGCAAATCAGCATTCTATAGGTCTTTCTTTCTTGTCCTGTTTTAAAGCAAATTTTTCTTTGACTCTTCCTTCGACTTTCGCACTGCCGCTGGTGCTGCTGTGGCTTTCTTTCACGCTGCGTCGGGGGTGATTCAGAGCGTGTATATACATAGAAGGAGCATGGCAGATAGGAAAAGAGACGCGAGAAACTCGTTTGGACCGTTGCACCACGTCGAATGTGCACAACCACAATGCCCTATGGAGCTCCCTAGGCGTTGATCGCCACGTTAGCCTCTTGACAGCTGCAGTTATTCGTGACCCCCCATAAAACCAATGCAGAACTTGCAGCGCTTCCCTTTCTGTTATGCCCAAGTCCAGAGGGAATGCTAGAGAGGAGGGGAGGAGAGGCAGAGAATGGGCGGAACCGACACAGTCGTGAGACGGATCAATAGCAGCCTTTTTTATTTATTCCGGTACTCCACGGACTCCAACTGGAGTATTATGTGAGGGGTGTACAAATTTGGGTGCGAACAGAAACAGTTTGGCATTGTTTTTGAACTCCATTATACAATAGTAAATAAGTAAACCAACTGGAAAGTGGAACGAAAAAGAAACAATTCAAAGCAAAATGCTGAATATTTTGTCTTTGAAAATTGACGGGGTCAAAGATGTGAACAATGTCCGGAAGACCATTCCAATAGATGATTGCACGTGGCAAGGTTGATGGAGCATTGCTTGAAGTTCCCATACAAAGGGGGGGGGATTGAAAAAAGACGACTTGAGGAGGCAAGGAAAACCTACGGCTATAGACACGACAGTTGCTCCGGGAAAACTGGATAAACTTAAGTTCAAGGTCCTTTTTCCACTAGCCTTCGCCTTGCCTTCACACTCGCGCTTTCGCATTCACCCATGCCGCTCTTTCGGAGACCACCTCCTGAAACTTTCTGTTCGGTGGGAAAGGAAGCGGTGTTGCAACCCCTTCCTCTCTTGTCTACGCCAATCGTCAGCATAGCATACAACCTAATTCTGGTGGGCTCTCCGCCTAACGCAACCACCTGATTGAACTAATTGAATTTCTCAAAGTAAATCGTCAGAAAGTACGACTTACCCGCAACCTGTGGACACGACAGCATCGGATTGAAATTTGAATACGCAAGTAAACATTCTTTTGCGCGCAAAGCCTTCCAGCTGCCGTTGTGTGCGCACCGCGCACGCGGACAGGAAAATTGCCCACCAACTGGAGAGGCTAACAGCGTCGCTGTAAAACTGTGCACATTAATGTATGTGACTGTGCAACGAAGCTGCCACTGTTTCTTAGAACACAAGTTTTATTTTTTGGAGAAAAGACGGGGAATGCGGGAGATGGCTGTGGCGAGGAAAGCATAAAGAACCCCACCTATATATACTGTGGCGAGGAAAGCATAAAGAACCCCACCTATATATACTGTGGCGAGGAAAGCATAAGAATCCCACCTATATATACTGTGGCGAGGAAAGCATAGAACCCCACCTATATATACTGTGGCGAGGAAAGCATATGTCGCCTTGAAGAAGACAAGTCCACTTGTCGAAACGTTGGCTCCTGCATTCACCTTGTTCACGTTTTGCTCATAGTTTTATTTTTTGTGACACAATGAAATCCTTTTAATGCGGGATTAACCAATTCTTTACTAACCTTCCTAATTTGGAATGGCTGGCTGCTGTCTACTACTGGGTCTGTCGCTATCTCAGCCTACATATTTGCGAATATACACATTGTCATATTGTAGTGACGGTGATTAACCCAGCAGCAAAACTGCGAATCACGAAACCTTTTGTTGCGCGAACCTGTGCGAAGACAAATGAGAGACACCTAAAGCACACTTACAACGGCGAGAACAGTCGGCGATCGTAGAAAATCTCGTCTGCGAATAAGAGGCGTGGGCTATTCGTACATGATTTATTGAACCTCCAGCATAGAGAAAGACATTCAACAGGAGCGCACAAAAGCGCAGCGGCCGAATCGACAGCAAGCCGCCGGCATTATTAGCTGAAACACAATTCTCGTTTTGGGCGCGCGCGTTTCAGACGCTAGCTTGAACGCGTTACGCCGGCTGCACTGATCGGAGCGGCATTTGTTTTCTAGATTTTTTCCACATACTGCTCAACTGCGCTCGGTCTTCGTGCGGAATTGGTTTATTATTAAGTAAAAATGATTACCAGCTATGTTTACAAGCCTCCATCAAACCTGCGCAACGTGAAATTTCATAAAGTAGCCTTGTCAAATGAGGAAATGTTTATTTTGCTCTAAATAAAGGCTCGTTCCGGGCTTTTTTCCCATTCATCCAACGTTGTGGCACTAGGTAAGCAGCAGCGATTCCCGTAAGAAGCTCCACCGGACGGCGTCAGCAGAGAAAAGTAAATTGCAAGCATGTGTCCTTTTGGTACTAACACCGTAAAGGAATACGGGGTGTAGAGGCGAAACGTGCAAAAGTTGTGACATACATAAAACATGACGAAAACATCCGATCTTCAAGCCCCGTTCCCGGGCCTTATTTCCGGCAGATGAGGAGCCCAAATACACGGGGGCCTGCGTGTTTTCAAAATAACTTGGCCTCAGGCGACGCGATGGTGCGCGCACAGAGGTGGCTAAAATACTACAGCGTGAGTGCAAAGCCTGTCTTCAGTTGTTTAGAAGACAGCATTTTCGAGCTTCAAGTTCCTGGTGTTTGAGCTCCATAGCCTTATCTTTTGCGCGTTCTGCCGGCGCAAGCAACACCTTTCCGTGTTATCACTCTTAGCAATCATCATCATCTTCATCAGCCTGGTTACGCCCCCTGCAGGGCAAAGGCCTCTCCCATACTTCTCCAACTATCTCAGTCATGTAATAATTGTGGCCATGTCGTCCCTGCGAACTTCTTAATCTCATCCGCCCACCTAACCTTCTGCCGCCCCCTGCTACGCTTCCCTTCCCTTGGAATCCAGTCCATAACCCTGAATGACCGTCGGTTATCTTCTCTCCTCATTATATGCCCTACCCATGCCTCCCCCCCCCCCATTTCTTTTTCTTGATTTCAACTAAGATGTCATAACCTCGCGTTTGTTCCCTCACGAAATCTGCTCTTTTCTTATCCTTTAACGTTGCACCGATCATTCTTCTTTACGCAGTTCGTTGCGTCGTCCTCAATTTAGGTAGAACCCTTTTCGTAAGCCTCCAGGTTTCTGGCGCGTAGGTGATTACTGGTAATACACAGCTATTATACACTTTTCTCTTGAGGGATAATGGCAACCTGCTGTTCATAATCTGAGAATGCCTGCCATACGCACCCCAGCCCATTCTTATTCTTCTGATTAGTTCCGTCTCATGATCCGGATCCGCGGTCACTATCTGCCCTAAGTAGATGTATTCCCTTACCACTTCTAGTGCCTCGCTGCCTATTGTAAATTGCTGTTCTCTTCCGAAACTGTTAAACATTAGTTTAGTTTTCTGCAGATTAATTTTCAGACCCACCCTTCTGCTTTGCCTCTCCAGGTCAGTGAGCATGCATTACAATTGGTCTCCTGAGTTACTAAGCAAGGCAATATCATCAGCGAATCGCAAGTTGCTAAGGTATTCTCCATCGACTTTTATCCCCAATTCTTCCCACTCCAGGTCTCTGAATACCTCCTGTAAACATGCTGTGAATAGCATTGGAGAGATCGTATCTCCCTGTCTGACGCCTTTCTTTATAGGGATTTTGTTGCTTTCTTTGTGGAGGACTACGGTGGCTGTGGAGCCGCTATAAATATCTTCGAGTATTTTTACATACGGCTCGTCTACACGCTTATGCCGTAATGCCTCCATGACTGCTGAGGTTTCGACAGAACCAAACGCTTTCTCGTAATCAATGAAAGCTATATATAAGGGTTGGTTATACTACGCACATTTCTCTATGAATTGATTGATAGTGTGAATATGGTCTATTGTTGAGCAGCCTTTACGGAATCCTGCCTGGTCCTTTGCTTGACAGATGTCTAAGGTGTTCCTGATTCTATTTGCGATTACCTCAGTAAATAGTTTTCAGGCAACGGAACGTAAGCTGATCGGTCTGTAAGTTTTCAAATCTTTGGCGTCCCCTTTCTTATGGATTATTATTATGTTAGCGTTCTTCCAAGATTCCGGTACTCTCGAGGTCATGAGGCGTTGCGTATACAGAGTGGCCAGTTTCTCTAGCACAATCTGCCCACCATCCTTCAACAAATCTGCTGTTGCGAGATCCTCCCCAGCTGCCTTCCCCCTTTGCGTAGCTCCCAAGGCTTTCTTTACTTCTTCTGGCGTTACTTGTGGGATATCGAATTCCTCTAGACTATTCTCTCTTCCATTATCTTCGCGAGTGCCACTGGTACTGCATTATTCACTATAGAACTCCTCAGCCACTTGAACTATGTCGTCCATGTTGACACGTGTACTTATCTTTATCGGGCGACCACGTTTGGCCGCCTAACAAATGTTATCGCGCAGCGCAGGACGCGCCTGCATGTAAAAGAAGTAGAACTATGTGGAAGAAACGCGGGTCCCATCGGTTAATCTGGAACATTCGACGACTGATCTATAAAAGCCGACGCGCTTGATCCGCTGATCAGAATTTTCGACGATCGCCGAATGTGTTCGCCGCTGTCGTTGTGGTATAAGTGTAGCCTGTTTTGTGGGCACAGGTTCGCCGAATAAAATCTAGTTTTGCTTTTCACAGTATTGCTACTGTGTTCTTAAAGTCACCACCACGTGACATCTGGGGGAGGTGCTTTACGTTCATGTATCGTACGCCCCCGACAAGCCGTAATCCAAGCCCGGACCGCAAAGACAACACCAGTGCCGTCCCGGAACATCGAGCAAGCTGCCGGCTACAGCAGCTGCCCCCGGAACACGGAATTCTACCAGAGACGACCAAGAAGATCGTCAGAGTAGTTCGTCCAGAGATGACCAAGAAGACAGCCTCAATGGCAGCCGGAGCAGCCCCAATAGTTCTGCAGCAGCCCAGGGAGCCACCGACGTTCCGCGGTTCCACATTTGAGGACCCGGAAAGCTGGCTGGAGACGTATGAGAGGGTCGCTACGTTTAACAGTTGGGACAGCGACGACAAGCTGCGGCATGTCATGTGTATTTCGCACTGGAAGACGCCGCCAGGACCTGGTTCGAGAATCGAGAAGCCACCTTAATGACGTGGGACCTGTTCCGAAGCGGCTTCTTGCAAACGTTCACAAGCGTCGTGCGAAAAGAGCGAGCCCAAGCACTACTAGAAACCAGAGTGCAGCTGCCAAACGAGACGATCGCGATCTTCACGGAGGAGATGGCCCATCTTTTCCGGCACCCCGCCGACCCGGAAATGTCAGAGGAGAAAAAAAGTCCATTTCCTGATGCGGGGTGTGAAGCAAGAACTTTTCGCCGGACTTATTCGTAACCCGCCGAAGACTTTAGCTGAGTTCCTGACAGAGGCTACGACGATTGAGAAAACGTTAGAAGTGCGCACTAGGCAAGATAACCGCAAAGTGCTCACGCCTCAGTGCGCCATCCAAGCGCTGGGCTCCGTTGATCTTCAGGAGACCATAAGGGCCATTGTACGCGAAGAACTCCGCAAGGTCTTGCCTTCGTCGCAACCTCAAGTAGCCTCGATCGCTGACATCGTGAAAGATGAGGTTCAGCGATCGCTGGGAGCTCCTGAGGTGCAACCTCAATTACCGCTGCCCCAGCCAGAAGCGATGACCTACGCCGCCGTCGCACGCCGTCAAGGTCCCCCTCCGCGACCGCGTCAGGGCCCTGTCACGCCGCAGTTCCCTAGTCCGCCGCCGCCGCCGCCAGCACGCCCACCCGTCTCCCAGCGCACCTACGCGATGAAGACGGACATTTGGCGCGCCCCCGACCACCGCCCGCTCTGCTAACACTGCGGCGAAGCCGGCCACGTCTACCGACGATGCCCATACCGGAAGATGGGACTGCGAGGTTTCGCCGTCAACGCTCCGCGCCCGCAGCAAGGTGAACGCCCTCGCGATATCGCCGACTACCTCGCCGCTACACAGTGGAGCTCTCGACGACCGTCGCGTTCGCCATCACCATGCCGCTACCTCTCGCCGCAGCGCCGACCATACACTGGCCCAGCCCGGGGCCGGTGAGCGAGCCCATATCCGGAAAACTAAAGCAGGAACCGATGGAGGTGCGGTTGCTGTTCGTCGAACTGACGAAGATCCTCCGCCGCCGACGAAGACAATGAAGAAACCATCTCGACCACCTAATGACGACACGCCGCCGTCCCGACGAAGTCAGGAAGCCAAGACTACACCGACGAAAGACGACTTGACGACGCGACATTCCAGCTTCAGTTCAACACGACGCAGCCGTGATCCGACGCCAAGACCCAACTGCAACGCCAGACAAAGAACCACCGACTTTGACGTACTTCTCGACGGCCACGCAGTCACTGTCTTAGTCGACACAGGGGCCGATTACTCCGTAATGAGTGGAAACATCGCCGCCCAGTTGAAGAAGGTTAAGACTGCATGGGAGGGCCCCCAAATTAGGACCGCTGAAGGACACCTCATTACGCCGACTGGAATCTGCACGGCAAGAATAACCGTTCATGATCGGACTTACCCTGCCACCTTTGTTATCCTCCAACAGTGTTCACGAGACGTCATTCTCGGCATGGACTTCCTGAACCAACACTTCGCAATCATAGACCTGAAGTCAAAATCGATAACGCTGTCGGAAGATCAAGTGATACCGCCCGAGAGCTTTCGTAGTCACCACGCCTTGAGTGTTCTCGAAGATCAAGTGAGCATCCCGTCTCGCTCGAGCATTGTTATCTCGGTCGGCACCGAAACATCCACTGACGTAGAAGGCGTCATAGAAGGCGACCAACGTCTACTGCTAGACTGTGAAATTTGCGTCGCAAGAGGGATCGCTCGACTGCATGGAGGAAAAACTGAAGTGTTGCTGACAAACTTCAGCCAGGAGTTCAAGCACATCAACAAGGGCACGACGATCGCGTACATCGAAGAAATTCTGGAAACCAGTAATGCGTTTGTCCTCTCGGATTCCGCCGCATCTACCCCGACGACGATGGTTCCCGAACCAGACTACGACATTAATCCAAGTCTCCCTGTGATTAAGCAGCAGCAGCTCAGAAGTCTGCTCCGACGATACAAAGGCTGCTTTTCGACGTCATCGAGGATCTGACAAACACCAGTCGCCAAGCATCGCATAATCACCGAGGAGTGCGCTCGACCACTCCGCTAGAGCCCTTACCGAGTTTCGCCGCGAGAACATGCAGCTATAAGAGAACAAGTCGACGAAATGCTGCGCAACGACATCATACAGCCGTCGAAAAGCCTGTGGGCATCCCCTGTTGTCCTGGTAAAGAAAAAAGACGCAATCCTACGTTTCTGCGTCGATTATCGTCGACTGATCAAGATCACAAAGAAGGATGTGTACCCCCAACACGGATAGACGACGCATTGGATCGGCTCTGCAACGCTAAATACTTCTCGTCGATGGACCTCAAGTCTGGATATTGGCAAATAGAAGTCTACGAAAGAGATCGCGAAAAGACCGCCTTCATCACCCCAGACGGCCTTTACGAGTTCAAGGTTATGACACTTGGACTGTGCTCGGCGCCTGCAACGTTCCAACACGTGATGGACACGGTTTTAGCAGGATTGAAGTGGCAGACCTTTCTCGTTTACTTGGTTGACGTCGTTGTCTTCACTGGAAATTTCGACACTCACCTTAGGCGGCTTGCAACAGTACTAGAGGCCATCAAGTCATCAGGGCTTACTCTGAAGCCAGAAAAGTGCCGATTCGTTAACGTTGAGCTTCTGTTCCTAGGCGACATAATCAACAAATCTAGTGTCCTTCCAGACCCGCAAAAGACAGCTGCCATCGCACAGTTCCCGCAACCCATCAACAAGAAGGCAGTGCGTAGATTCCTTGGCATGTGTGCCTACTACAGGCGCTTTGCCAAGGACTTTTCACGCATCGCCGAGCCGTTGACACGTCTAACTATATGTGATGTTGAGTTCAAGTGGGAAACGCCGCAGGCCGACGCATTTGAAGAACTCAAACGACGCATGCAGTCGCCGCCGGTACTTGCGCACTTCGACGAGTACGCCGATACACAAATCCATACTGACGCCAGTAGCCTAGGCCTCGGTGCCGTTCTAGTCCAGAGGAGTAACGGAGTCAAACAGGTGATAGCGTACGCTAGCCGGTCGCTGTCAAAAGCGGAAGGCAACTATTCTACGACCGAAAAGGAATGCCTCGCCATCGTTTGGGCTACAGCTAAATTTCGCCCTTATCTTTATGGCAGGCCATTCAAAGTCGTCAGTGACTATCACGCGTTGTGTTGGCTAGCGAATATAAAGGATCCTTCAGGACGACTGGCGCGGTGGAGCCTCAGGCTAGAAGAATACGACAGAACTGTAACCTACAAGTCCGGACGAAAACACTCCGATGCCGATTGCCTATCACGCGCACCCATTGACCCGCCGCCGCAAGATTACGAGAATGACGACGCCTTTCTTGGAATGATAAGCGCGGAAGACTTCGCTGAACAGCAACGGGCAGACCCCGAGCTAAAAGGCCTCGTCGAATATTTGGAAGGGCACACCGACGTTGTCCCCAAGGCATTTAAGCGCCGATTATCTTCCTTCACGCTTCAAAACAGTCTACTCGTGAAGGAGAACTTCTTACCAGTCCGCGCCAATTACCTTCTTGTTGTCCCGTCAGGACTTCGTCCAGAAGTTTTGCATGCCCTACATGACGATCCGACAGCTGTACACCTCGGATTTTCCCGGACACTATCGATGATACAAGGAAAGTATTATTGGCCGCGCCTGACCGCCGACGTCGCCCGTTACGTCAGAACATGCCGAGACTGTCAGCGACCCAAGACACCGCCGACAAGGCCAGCCGGATTACTACAGCCAATCGAGCCTCCTTGCCAACCATTCCAGCAGATCGGGATGGACTTGCTGGGACCCTTTCCGACGTCAATAACCGGAAATAAGTGGATCGTCGTGGCGACGGACTACCTCACCCGCTTCGCTGAAACAAAAGCACTGCCGAAAGGTAGCGCAGCCGAAGTGGCGAAATTCTTTGTCGAAAACATCGTGCTGTGGCATGGCGCCCCAGAAGTCCTCATCACCGACAGAGGAACAGCCTTTACAGCGGAGCTCCCCCAAGCCATTCTGAAATCCAGTCAGACAAGGCACAGGAGGACAACGGCCTACCACCCGCAGACGAATGGTCTTACGGAGCGGCTGAATAAGACCCTCGCCGACATGCTAGCGATGTACGTCGACGTCGAACACAAGACCTGGGATGCCGTCCTGCCGTACGTAAGATTCGCTTACAACACGGCGGTGCAAGAAACAACACAGATCACGCCGTTCAAGCTGGTTTACGGCAGGAACCCGACGACGACGCTCGACGCCATGCTGCCGCACGTAACTGACGAGGAGAATCTTGACGTCGCTAGCTATCTCCAGCGCGCCGAAGAAGCCCGACAGCTCGCCCGCCTACGGATCAAGAACCAGCAAAGGACAGACAGCCGACACTACAACCTCCGACGTCGCTTCGTCGAGTACCAGCCCGGTGACCGTGTTTGGGTATGGAATCTGATACGGCGACGAGGACTGAGTGAGAAACTACTGCGACGCTATTTCGGACCCTTAAAGGTCGTCCGACGTATTGGCGCACTGGACTATAAGGTCGTGCCAGACGGCATTTCGCATTCACAGCGGCGCCGTGCACGATCTGAAGTGGTCCACGTGGTGCGCCTTAAACCCTTTTATGGACGCTGACGAATTTCCTTATTTTGTTGTTTTCTTTGCTACGAGTGCTTCTTTTTTATTACTTTCGTTTGTTTGCAGCATCGGGCCGATGCTTTTTAAGAGGGGGTAATGACACGTGTACTTATCTTTATCGGGCGACCACGTTTCGCCGCCTAGCAAATGTTATCGCGCAGCGCAGGACGCGCCTGCATGTAAAAGAAGTTTCTGGAATGTTATCCTTGGTTCCGTACACTGTCTTTCACCACAACTTGCGTAATCTGATTGCATGTACGAGCGACGCGAATAGTGTAGAACTTTGTGGAAGACACGTGGGTCCCATCGGTAAATCTGGAACATTCGTGATCTATAAAAGCCGACGCGCTTGATCCGCTGATCAGATTTTTCGACGATCGCCGACTGTGTTCGCCGCTCTCGTTGTGCTATAAGTGTAGCCTGTTTTGTGGGCACAGGTTCGCCCGATAAAATCTAGTTTTGCTTTTCACAGTATTGCTACTGTGTTCTTAACGTCACCACCACGTGACAATATTAGTAATGATATTGCCGGCTTTGTCTCTTAATGCATACATCTGATTCTTCCCAATTCCTAGTTTCTTCTTCACTGCTTTTAGGCTTCCTCCGTTCCTGAGAGCATGCTGAATACTATCCATATTATACTTCCTTATGTCAGCTTTCTTACGCTTGTTGATTAACTTCGAAAGTTCTTCCAGTTCTATTCTAGCTGTAGGGTTAGAGGCTGTCATACATTGGCGTTTCTTGATCCGACCTTTCGTCTCCTGCGATAGTTTACTGGTATCCTGCCTAACGGAGTTACCACCGACTTCCATTGCACGCTCCCTAATGATGCCCACAAGATATTCGTTCAACACTAAGGTCCTCTTCCTGAGTTAAAGCCGAATACCTGTTCCGCAGCTTGATCTGGAACTCCTCTATTTTCCCTCTTACCGCTAACTCATTGATCGGCTTCTTATGTACCGGTTTCCTCCGTTCCCTCCTCAGGTCTAGGCTAATTGGAGTTCTTACCATTCTATGGTCACTGCAGCACACCTTGCCGAGCACGTCCACATCTTGTATGATTTCAGGGCTAGCGCAGAATTCAAAGTCTATTTCATTTCTAGTCTCGCCATTCGGGCTCCTCCACGTCCAATTTCAGCTGTCCCGCTTGCGGAAGAAGGTATTCATTATCTGCATATTATTCTGTTTCGCAAAGTCTACTAATAGCTCTCCCCTGCTATTCCTAGTGCATATGCCATATTCCCCCACTGACTTGTCTCCAGCCTGCTTCTTGCCTACCTTGGCATTGAAGTTGCCCATGAGTATAGTGTATTTTGTTTTGACTTTTATTCGTCGCTTCGAATCACTCGTCGCTATTTGGGAAAGCGGGATTATCGAAAGAAGGTTCTTGCCGGACCATAAAAAGCGTCACACCCTTGTGCCAGTAAGATTCAGTACACACCAAACGATATCGACCGAACTGCTTTTCCCTAACTGGTCACTGCAGAGGCGCCGAGCATCCCTCAAAGTTATTCCAAAATGTAACGAAATTGAATACAATCATGTTGGGGGTCAGAGAAAGCGTCACGCGATCTTGTCCCAGCAGGATTCTGTACACGCGAAACGAACGGCCACACGGCCGAACTGCTTTTCGCTTACTGCGTCACAACGCCAGGCATGGCGAATGTGCGTCAAAACTAAACCGAAAGGTAGTGAAATTAATTACAATAATGACTGGGGTCAGAGAAAGCGTCACGAACTTGTCCCAGTAAGATTACGTGCGCGCGAAACTAAATGCGTCACACGGCTAAGCTGCTTTTCTCTAATTGTGTCTAACGACAGGCACGGCGAGCGCGCCTAAAAAATACCGACATCAGTTACAATAACTTGGGACCCATAGGAAACGTCGCAAGCATCTCACAGTAAGAGTCATCAACTCGAATTAATTGCGCCAGGACGGGTGAGTTTCTCGCTAACTCCGTCACAAGTCTAGGATCCATGCCGTAATCCTAAATTGCGCTTGAAATGCGTCCCAGACTGTCAGAGAGAGAGAGAGAATGAAGAGGAAAGGCAGGGAGGTTAACCAGATATGAGTCTCCGGTTTGCTACCCTACACTGGGGATGGGGGATAGGGGTTAGAAAGATGACAGAGAGGAAAACGTTAAAAAAAATAAAGGTAAAAAAAAACACGCACACATGGAGGCACACAGACAAAAGGCGTTCCAGTTAAAGTCGTTTAAGCAATTAGTGTTAGATTAAATAACACAGGGCTAAGTACACCGCCTTGGGGGACGCCGCGGTAGCTATAATGTAGGCAAGTATGGCCTTATTCGGTGCTTACAAAAAAGGATCGCATGGATAAATAGCTCCGTATCCATTTAAACATCCGACCACCCACTCCAACCTCTGCGAGAGCAGAGAGGATGGCTTCATGCGTAACGTTGTCATACCAGACTGTCAAATTTTCTCTCCTTGTCGTAGTCCAATAGTGCAGGGTGCCATGTCGAAGTGCCCAAGGAACGCATGAATATGCCGGGAGCCCAACAAACCAGGCTGCGTTAAAAACGAAAAAAAAAAACACGAAAAGAAAGAGAGACGAGTCGCCGAACAGGTGAACTTCACATGCGCAGCCGGCCTCGCTCTCTTCAGTCTGGCGCATGACGCATGCATCTGGCTCCTCTGGCTAGCTTGTTGCTTGGTGACGCAAAAAGAGTTGTAAACTATAAGTATATATGCAGACAAAACTAAAAAAAATATAAAACAATGTCTGTTCATATCACATTCTTATTTTTCAATGCTCGCGGTAGCTTACTATGGACAGCATTAATACTAGCGCGGCGTATTTTCTTTGTCCAGTGTTCGCCACGAGTTTCGGAATTCCTTTCTCTCTGCTTCCAGCGTAGCCGCAGGCGCTCGCCTGAAATGCACGCCGCTATTCGCGTCCCGCACGCAGTATGACGGCGCAAGGCTCGGCGAATACACCACATTGAAGATTCGATATAGGCTCGTCTTACTCTGAGCGATAACTCTAAACATTTGTTCACCGATGAAATGCTCTCACCAGATAAACACGCATGTATACGAAGGTACTGTCCTAGTACGGTTGGCAATATAGTGGAGTCCTGCACCAGATATAGTGTACACCGAGGCGGGCCGGGGTGACAGGTGATGTAGTACGCCGTCGTCGTCATGCTATCATCGTCATTTCGCCGTCTTTACTCGGTCGTCATAACTGTAGGGTCAATATATCGTAATCAAGTCGCCGTAATCATGCCATGGCCATTCCATCTCCATCGGGTCACCATCGCGATGATATCTCGTCATTGCGTCGTCGTGATACAGTCATCGTCGCGTATTCGTTGAACCGTCGTCGCGAGGACGTCATAATCGTTCCTTCGTCATTGTTCCAGTTCCGAAATATGATTATCACCTTGCCGTAGCCCTGATACCATTGTCTGCATTTTCTCATCCCAGCGTTGTTGTTATACTGTCGGCATCATTGCAGAATTCTAATCCCATAGTCACCATGCTGTTGTCGCCAAACCGTCCTCGTCATTACTTTTTTGTCGTTGCATTGTCGTTATGCCATCGCGTTTATTGCGTGGTTAACAAAACTAAAGTACGGGGTTGACGTGGCAAACGACTATATGATTATGAGGCACGCCATAGTGAGGGACCCCGGATTAATTTTGACCATTAGGGGATCTTTGACGTGGCCTGGAGTTGATCCCGCAACCTTTTGCTTAGCGGCGATACGCCATCGCCGCTAATCCACATCGGCGGGTGACTGCGTCGTTGTCAAAACGCATACCAGCATGGTCATTACATTGTTCAAGTATGTTAGTGATAGTTCCAACGTCAACGTTCCATTGATACCATGCGATTGTCAATTCATCGTCTTCATACATTCCTCTTCGTTGTCATTCCTGTATCGTAAGTTCGCTCCATCTCGCCCAGCGTGCAGAGTATCGCTTCATACGACCGCTTGAGCGACCATGCATAACGGGGTGCTCGATGTGCCGTGAGCTGTGATCAAGGTGTAGTTTTCCTTCGACGTAACAGATGCACACAATACTTGTGCACCCGCCACGGTGGCTTAGTGGCTATGGTGTGGCGCTGCTTAGCATGCGGTCGTGGGACCGAATCCGGGAAGCGGCAGCCGCATTTAGGTGAGGGCGAAATGTAAAAACGCCCGTGGCATTTGTTGGCACGTTAAAGATCCGCTGGTGGTCAAAATTAATCTCAAGTACCCCCACAGCAGTGGGCCTCATAATAAAATCGTGGTTTTAGAACGTAAAGCACAAGAATTCGTTTTGCGCGTTCACAAGCAAGTGGTCCAGTTCTTGTTCTAAAAATACGCCACCCCTCCCCGCCCCTCCCCATGGCTGGCTGTAAACTAAATCAAACATTTTCTTACTGCACAACTATGACGATTCACTATAAAGTACACAAGAGATCAACTTTACCACCTTGACTTTATTTCAGTGTATGCGACTATACCACATTGGAGTCATGTTCCGTAAGTTTGACACATAATAGTGGCACGTGTATTTATATTTATCGCGCAACCGCGTTTCGCCGCCTAATAAATGTAATCGCACAGCGTGGGACGCGCCTGCATGTATCCGAAGTTTCTGGAAAGTTATCGATGCTTCTATCCGCTGTCTGTTGTCGCCGAACCTTATGTTATCTGATTTCATCACCTGACGCAAATGGTGTAGAACTTTGTGGAAGGCACGCGGTTCCGAACGATTAGTCTGGAACATTCGACGACTGCTCTATAAAAGCCGACGCGCTTGGCCCGCTGATCAGATTTCCGACGATCGCCGACCGTGTTCACCGCTATCGTTGTGCTATAAGTCTACCCTGTTTTTGTGGGCACAGGTTCGTCCAATAAAAGCTAGTTTTGTATTGCACCGTATTGCTGCTTTCTTCACCGTCACTACCACGTGACAATAGTCTGTCATCATTCGTCACTGAAAGGTATAGACAAAGCGTTAATGCGCCCACAAAGGGAAACTGCAAGTCAAACCGGAAAGCAGGACACTATAGTAAATGTCACACCACCTCTGCTGCACCAGTAGCCAGAAAAGCATCAATACTGGCGTTCTATGAACCTTATACATCTAAGGCAGTGTTCATTATTTGCGAATAAACAGATATCTGCACCAAGATCCCGCTTCCATTGAAGGTTGCTGTTGATGACGCCCTTGAGGCTTTTAGGAATGTTACTTTTTTCGAAAGAGAAGATATGGATGGGGGGGGGGGGATTAGGCAACAGCGGCAAAAGAGCTTGTGCAATACTCAAGAACAGCGAAATGAGCTGCAATTGAGTGCAAAACTTGGCGATTCGGTTGATCTTCATAGTAAAAGGCCCGCACAACTAGCGGGAAAACAAGAATGAGAAGACACAGATCAGCGCTTGTGTTCTGTACTTTACCCGCCACGGTGACTTAGCGACTATAGGGTTGCGCTGGTATGCTGAAGGCCGCGGGATCAAATAGCGCCGTCGTGGCCGCATTTTACCCTCACTATCATCATGAGTAGCAGCCTATTTTATGTCCACTGCAGGACGAAGGTAATCTCCAATTACCCCTGTCCAACTGATTCCAGCTAACGCCTGCGAATATCGTAAATTTCATCACCCCACCTAGTTTTCTGTCGTCCTCGACTGCGCTTCCATTCTCTTGCCACCCATTCTGTAACTTTAATGGTCGATTTAATCAAAGATGGAGGAGATATCACGAGAAAAGCTTGCGGCCCATTATACGAAATATCTCACGACTTCAAGGGTTCCAGAGAACTGCAAGAATACCAAGATTATACTTTTCTACAAAAAGAGAGATGTTAAAGAAATAAAAAATTAGAGGCCAATCAGCTGACTTTCAGTATTGTATAAAATAGTAACCAAGATGATTTCTAATAGAATAAGGGCACCGCTTGACTTGAGTCAACCAAGAGAACAGGCTGGCTTCAGGAAGGGATATTTTACATGGATCACATCCATGTCATCGATCACGTAATAGAGAAATCTGCAGACTGCAATCAACCTGTCTATATGGATTCCATAGATTATGAAAAGGCATTTGATTCAGTAGAGATAACAGGAGTCATAGAGGGCATTACGTAATCAAGGAATACAGGAGGCATACGTGAATACCTTGAAAAACATCTACAGATTGCACAGCTACCTTGATTCGCCGCAAGAAAAGTAAATTAATTGAATTATCGGGTTTTACGCGCCAAAACCACTTTCTGATTATGAGGCACGCCGTAGTCGGGGACTCCGGAAATTTCGACCACCTGGGGTTCTTTAAATATGAACGTAAATCTAAGTAAACCGGTGTTTTCGCATTTCGCCCCCATCGAAATGTGGCCGCCGTGGCCGGAATTCAATCGATTGATCTCGTGTTTAGCAGCCCAACGCCACAACCACTAAGCAACCACGGCGGATCACAAGAAGAGTAGAAAGATGCCTATAAAGAAAGGGGTCAGGGCCAGGAGACACAATCTGTCTAATGCTATTCACTGCATGCTTGGAAGTAGTATTCACACTATTAAACTGGGACGACATAGGAAAGAGGACCAATGGCGAATATATCAGCAACCTTCGGTTCGCAGATGATGTTGTCCTGTTTAGCAACACTGGGGAATAGTTACACAAATGATTGAGGACCTTAACAGGGAAAGTGTAGGGTTGAAGATTAATATGCAGAAGACAAAGATAATGATCAATAGCCGGGCAAGGGAACAAGAGTTCAAGATCGCCAGTCAGCCTCTAGATTCTCTGAAGGAGTACGTTTACCTAGCTGTATTACTCGCAGGGAACCCGGACAATGAGAAGGAAACTTGCAAAAGAATAAAATGGGTGTGAGTGCATACGGCAGACATTTCCAGATCCTGACTGGAACCTCATTACTATCATTGAAAAGAAAGGTGTACAATCAATGCATTCTACCGGTGCTAATGTATAGAGCAGAAACTTAGAGATTGACAAAGAAGCTCTAGAATAATTTGAGTATCGCACACGAAGAATTTTAGGCGTAACGTTCAGAGACAGGAATAGAGCGCTATGGATCATAGAGCAAACAGGGATAGCCGATAGTGTAATTGACATTAAGAGATGAAAATGAAGCTGGGCAGATCATGTAATGTTAAGATAAATATAAGAAGCCGCATTTCGACAGGTGCAAAGTCCAAAATCACCAGTGCATTGGGGGCATGTTAAAGAACCCGAAGTGGTCAAAATTAATCCGGAGCCTCCCACAACGGCGTGCCTCATAATCAAATAGCGGTTTTGGCACGTAAAAACCCAGAATTTATTTTTTTCCTGTGTACTTCTCTGGCTTGTGTTGCCGTTATTTTTTCGCTGCTTTTGCAGCGAAGCGAAATGAGGCGAACGAGTGTTGCAGCCAAAAAAAGGACTGAACGTATGCGTATCTGGCTTAGCAGGTGCGATATTATCCAGAAAATACGTTGGCCAGACTATTTGCCACCCATAAATAACACTCGCAAGAGTCGGTTGCTCTTCAGCCGGACCTTTTGTTGTCTAGTTCTGAAATCAATTTGCGCCTATATCCGTCGTGCACTCTCATTATTCACCGTAGTGTACTTTTTCTCTGGCAGGAGTAAGACGGCCTGATGAAGAGTCACGTAGCTACACTATTATTAGCATCTCTCTAACTTGATTGGCAGGGATATTTTGTGAATGAGCATCTTTAGTAGAGGCAGACGTATGCTTGAGAGCAAGAAATGAACAAGAAAAGGAATAAATTCACCACATGGTGGATAATCCTGTGCCCCCGCAGGCGGCGGCCATCCTGATCTCGCGAAGCGCAGCTGAGGCACGATCGCCGGCTCTTTATCTCGTCCACGCACGTGGGCGCCAGAAGTGATGCCGCCTTGCGGTCTAAGCGGTAGCGATGATCACTTTATGAGACGTGCTATGTCAGCTTTCAAGAAAGATCACGTCCCATTCGTTCCTTTTTTCCCATTCCTGTGGCTTCAGTGTGAGAGCATGGGCGAACATGCTTGCACTGCTGTTCGCATTTCTTTGCTCTATGAGTGAGATTTAGTGAGATCTAATCCAATTTGTTTGCGACATAAATGTTATCTGCAATTCCAGCTGATTACAGCTTAAATCATTGATGTTGTTTTTATGAGAGTCAGGGAATTAAACGCACGAGGTCAACAGAAAGAACAATTTGATTTTATATAAGACAAGCAGTTTGTGAAACAAAAATGAGATGAGCATCTTAAGACTGACAATGCTACTGCCAGAGAAAAAGTACACTACGGTGAATAATGAGAGTGCACGATGGATATAGGCGCAAATTGATTTCACAACTAGACAACAAAAGGTCCGGCTGAAGAGCAACCGACTCTTACGTGTGTTATTTATGAGTGGCAAAAAGCCTGGCCAACTCATTGTCTCGATAATATCACCCCTGATAAGCCAGATACGCATACGTTCAGTCCTTTTCTTGGTCTATAACGGTTGATTTCAACAAACGGCGAACGTAAAGTAGTGGTTGGAGTGTTGAGTTTTGAAGATGAACACGCTGGTTTGATTTCTCGCATGATGGAGGAACTGTTTGTTTTACGCGAATCTGTTCCCAACTGACGGATGCATTCAACCCATTCCGTAGGTCAAAACTGATGATTCCTCGCTAGCTGGTCTCTATTCTCTTTTGCACAGCTTATGCAGTTACTTATCTTAAATATGAAGCAGATCCCATGGCCTGTGCGAAGTCTTTTGCTGGTAGCTGGCTACCCAGAATTGCTTGATATTACGCAAAGCGTTGCAAAGTGTACTAACGTGTTTGTGCATACACGAACAGCCGTGTGTCTGACACGAACATGTACGCGACGACAATAGCAAGATGACGGTGGTGTCGTCATGGATTGCCAACACGGCAACCGTTGGACGCAAGCTTACGTCGTGCCGATGAATAAGTTCGGCATAGCTACTGGACGTGGTTTTGCATATCGGGTGTTTCACCGAACACAGTTCAATTTAAAAAAAATTGCCAGTGGCAGATAGCCCAATTCTGGTCCATGAGCTGGTCTACTCGCAGAGGCGGACATTATTCGCACAAAAAATTCAAATGCATAATCGACTAATTACCAAGAATTCACTAATTAGGTTTCTAGCTAATTACATTGTCGCACTTCGACGTCTTCCAGTGCACTACATCTGCAGGCTTAGAGTGACGCCTGACATCGGCAAAAATGCCGAGAGCGAGTGGGGCTATACTAATCCAGGTACAACCAAATTAGGAAGGCCCACAAAGCTTCAACAAAGACACTGCCTCAGCACCACAGGAATTGGCCTCCCTGGAACAGTGTTCAGCCACCCCTTTCCTCATGATTCCTACAATTCACTCATGGCCCTCAGGCCCCAGCAGCTGCGCAGCCCATGATCAAGGCGGCGGTCAGACCTGTAACGCAGCGGAGGGTGTTAATAATCTTTGCACCCAGACAGGCCGCCAATGGAAACTCACTCTGGCAACCTTTAACAGCCGAACCTTGTTGGGTGAGGCTAGCTTAGCAGGATCCTTTGAGGAACTATCGGATATCGTTTGGGATGTCATTCACCTTAGCGAGATTAGAAGAACTGGTGATGCTTATACAGTGCTGACTAACGCCATGTCCTCTGCTATAGAGGTCTCCCAGATAAGAAGGAATACGCGGTAGGATTCCTAATCCATAAGGACAAAGCGGGCACCATTTACGAATTCTACAGCATTAATGAGAGAGTAGCAGTAGTTGTAATCAAAGTTAGTAAGAGATATAGATTAAAGCTAGTACAAGCCTATGCTCCAACATTCAGTCGCGATGATGATAAAGTAGATTAGTTTAAGGAAGATGTTGAATTAGCGATGAGAAAAGTGCAAACTCAGAATATTGTAATAACCATCATCATCATCATTTATTGACCCTTAAAGACCCTTTTCAGGGTATTACATAAGGGGGGGGGGGGCAAAAGCATCAAGAAACACTATGGTCATCATTATACAATGGTTAACTCATTAGTACAACGGCAAACAAAACTTAGTATGCATGCTAGTAGACGACGGGCAAGAAAAAAAAGTAAGGTACGAACCGGAAGTAGAAATGGCAACACAACCGGCAATATAACAGAAAAGTGGAAAAAAAAGGAACTTACACGTTAGAGTAACAGCATAATACTGGTAGGTTAAAGGTTTAGAAAACATGACACGAGGTGTCTAAATTTATCTGGATTACTTTCATTTACTATGCTGTTGGGTAGCGCGTTCCACAATTCAATAGCACTGGGTAAGAAAGAGTTGTTGAAGGCATTTGAGGAACCATGGATACGTTGTAGACTCAGGTTGTTAAAGAGACGCTTAGAAGAGCGGTTGGGCGGAAGTAAGAGAGTGTTCCTGACGTGTGGGAAATTGTAATAGAGTTTGTGGAAAAGGGAAAGTTGTGAAATCTTCCTACGAAGTGCTAGACCAGGGCCCAAACAATGAAGCGCTCCTTTCCTTCGAGCGCTTCCTAACCTTACGTGAGGCCTCCTTACAGCGAAGGACCGATGGAGGAAGCAAGCGTACCCTGAAAGCTCCCTATACCCGTCCTCAAGTAAGGAGCGGTTGCCGCATGCCTGGGTTCGAGATTATCTCTTAAAAGCTTCACGCGAACACCTTTATTCTTTAAAGAAATGTTGTATCGTCGCACAATCTTTAAATTAAAGATCTAATATAGAGAAGCGTGGACGCTTTCTTATAGTTTTTTTTACTAAGGTTAAAGAAAGTAGCGCATTACAGTGCAAAACTTGATGTACTCCATCAACGCTGGCACGCCGGCGTCGTGCAACGCCTAGCAACGCCTAGCAACGCTCTCATGCCACACGCGTGACTGAAACGAACATGCATGGCAAGACCTACCGTGCTCGCGCTTCTCCGCAGGTGGGCGACAGCGCGCATGCGCAAGCAAACGTCACGTGGTTAAGCAGTGAAGTGAAGCGCTAGTTCAGGGCCAGGAGCGGCGTAAGGACGCATCAAGGTAGCTTTGGAGCTACCTTATGCTGAGGAAGCACCAAGGAAGCCTTCACCGAGGGCCCCTCAGTAAGGAAGCTTTCAGAGTGACATAAGGTAGCCTCACCGCAATGAAGGCTTCCTTACTGAGGTAAGGAATATTTCATTGTTTGGCCCTAGGGATGCTGAGGGATGATTTAATGCCGCTTATACTTGTATGCCAGTCATAGTTTGAAGCGATAAAACGTGCTGCGCGATTCTGCATTGCTTCGAGCGAGTTAGTAAGATAGGACTGGTGAGGGTTCCAAATCGCTGAGGCGTATTCAAGTTTAGTCCGAATGAATGTTTCATAGGCGAGCTTGCGTACGGGAACAGGAGACAGAAAAATCGATCTTTTGAGTAGGCCAAGTGATTTAGAACAGTAATTTATAAGTTGAGTTATGTGTGCAGACCACCTAAGCTGATTAGTGATAGTAACGCCTAGATAACGGTAAGAGTCAACTTTCGTCAAGGGTGTGGAATTAAGAAAGTTCTGGTGGTTAATGATGTCCCGCTTGCGAGTTACACACACGTACTTGCACTTGGAAACGTTGAGGGACATGAGCCAAATACAGCAACAATTTGCTATTTTGTTTAGGTCTGCCTGGGGTATTAGTTGGTCATTACGGGAGGACATGCGCCGATACAAGACGCAGTCATCAGCGAATAACCGAATTGATAAAAGAATGCTTTTAGGGAGGTCATTTAAAAAATTAGAAACAAAAGAGGTCCGAGCACGGAGCCCTGTGGTACACCTGACAAGACTGGCTTACTTGCCGACTTGAGGTTATCGATGACAGTGTGTTGTGAGCGGTTTGTGAGAAAACATTCAATCCAGGACAATACAAGTGGGTCGAGATTTAGACAAGCAAGTTTCGCGTTAAGACGTAGATGGGCGACACGATCAAACACCTTTGCAAAGTCGAGATAGATAACGTCGGTTTGGAAACGGGAGTCAAGGTGGAGGTGAAGGTCTGTGGTGAATTCGAACAGCTGCGTTTCACATGAGTGGCCTCGTCTAAATCCATGTTGATTAGTAAAGAAAAAAGAGTGCTTGTCTAAATGAGATGCAATGCTGGAGTACAATATATGCTCTAGAATTTTACAAGGTATGCAAGTTAGGGAAATAGGGCGGTAGTTACTTGGACTAGAAAGACTACCAGATTTGTGTACAGGTACAATACTGCTAATTTCCAATCATGCGGAATAGTGGAAGAGGCAATAGATTGAGTGAAAATCAATTTCAAGAAGCGGATAGATTGATATTTGGTTCCCTTTAAAGCTTCGGCCGTTATGCCATCTGGGCCTGGCGCACTGGAAAGTTTAAGGTTATCGATTAAATTGGAGATTCCTTGAGTATTTATATTAACAGCCGGCATTTCCGAAAAGTGAGTAGATGGCAACGTAGGAATATCAGTGGGAGGTTCGTTAGCGAAAACCCAGCAAAAATCAGTTCATGACATCGGGACGCTGATTCACTGAAACAGGAGACCCGTCCGAGTTGATTAATGCGTTACTATGACATGAAGTACGTTTAAGTGATAATGAGTTCCAGAATTTGCGAGGGTTGACACGCAGAATGCTCAACAGATCCTGGTGGAAATATTTGCGTTAAGATTGTCTCAGCAAACTTGTGTATTCCCGCAATACCGTCAAGTATCTTTCCCATTTTTGCGGATTGTTGCGTCTTTTGAGTTCGCGGAAAATGCGCTTTTTTTTCCTAGATAGTTTTTTAAGGTTGTTCGAATACCAGGGTCTGCCGGCATCCCCGCGAATACGTACAAGTGGAACATAGGCAGCAAGAAGAGACAAAAGTTTATGTTTATAGATTAACCAGTTTTGCTCAACTGTTCTGGAAGGAGCTGATTGACGGAAGTCTACAAAAAATGATTCTAGCTCATTGTTAATTTAACAATACTTTAACATACTCTAATGAATTTATTAGTTCATTATTGGTAGTAAGTACAAAATCAAGAATGTTATTACTGCGAGTAGGTCTGGTAACTACTTGGCTAAGATTGTACGTAAGAACTGCTTCTAGGAAATCTTTAGACGCGCGGGTTGAAGCCTTGTAGCTTTCCCAGTCAATGGGCGACTTCAATGCAAAAGTGAAAGGTGAAGCTGGTGAAGAAGAAATTCGCAACCACGGCGTCATTTCTAGGAACGCTTGAGGAGAGATGCTGGTAGAATTCGCAGAAAGGAATAAGCTGAGAGTAAGGGACACCATTTTCATGAAGCGTAGCAACAGAAAGTGGACCTGGAAAAGCCCTTAGAGTGAAACAAAACAGAAATTGATTTCATACTTTCTGCCGATTCCAGCATAGTGCAGGATCTAGAAGTGATAGGTAGGGCAAAGTGAAGTAATCATAGGCTAGTGATGGCTAGGATTCAGCTCAATTAGAAGAGCGAAAAACTAAAATTGGTCACGAAGAAACAGGTCAACCTAGAGGCAGCAAATGTAAAAGCAAATGAATTCAGGCTGAGGCTTGCAAACAAATATGCGGCCTTAGAACAGAGATCAGAAGATGAAATAGAGGTAATGAGTGAAACCGTAACTGGGGCTGGTGTCAGAGGTAGCAACTGAAGTGGGAGGCAAGGCACTAAGGCAACCAGTAGGCAAGATCTCCCAAGTACCAAAGGACCTAATAAAGACACGACAAAGAATGAAAGTCTGCAACTCAAGAGATAAGATAGGATTCACGGAGCTGTCAAAACTGATTGATATTGTTACGGTTAATGTTAATCAGGCTTTATTTAAGGGACGAGATTGATGGTGAAGTCAAGATGGCGTCCCGAGACTGCACCAGCTAACGTCTTCTTCCTCTTCTGCTCGCCCGGCTCATGCCTTAGCAATCCCCGGTTGCCAGACCAAGCCCGCTGGGCAAGTCCAAATCACTCAGAAAGCGTAGGGTGAAAGCGTTTAAGACGGGCAACATGTACTAACTGCGTCCGCCTAGATTGACGACCAGCGGACCTCAAGCGTGCCACCACGTACGTAAAGTCACTCAAGCGATCTACAATGACGAATGGGCCCGTGTACTGGGGTAAAAACTTTTCGCATAAGCCACGTTTACGTTCCGGAGTCCACAACCACACAAAGTCTCCTTTAGCGTACGAGACAGACTGGTGTCGGCTGTCATAGCGCTCTTTCGATCGGTGTTGCGATGCCACAGTACGAAGACGAGCGATACGCCGGGCTTCTTCGGCAAGACAAAGCGTCTTGGCAACAGAGTACAATTGTAAGCCCACAAAATTGAGGCGCCATTCACTACTCTCGCGACAGAGCGTGGTACAAGTATATCTTTCTTTGTGCAGCTCGACGTAAGTGGCTGGACTTGCGCGTCAAAAGATGAAAGGTCGGCAGCAGCGAAGTTGACAGGGATACGTGACAGCGACCAAGGCGGTAGCAGAAAATCGTTGGAAACAACACAATAGTTTTTCACTGGTAAGGATGTGTCGGCAGGGTGGCGAGAAGCGCGCTATTCAAAGTAATTTCGCCTGTGCCACAGTTAACGGATGCACCACCATCCTGAAGAAAGTCAATCCCGAGAATCACATCACGAGTGCACCGCGGTAGTACGAGAAATCCTGTCTTAAGATCTTCTCCTCCGAACAAAACACTTGCAACACAAATACCAAGGGGAACTAGGCACTCTCCACTGACACCACGAAACGTCACATCACCATTCCACGGGAACATAACTTTCCGACCCAGCCTCTCTTTGAAAGTCACACTCATGACGGAAACGGTGGCACCAGTATCCACTAATGCTGTTGCATGTACACTGTCAATTAACACACGCACTTTGTTCTTCACTATCACAATAGGCAGAGGAGTATTTCGCAGAGACGCAGACTGTCCGGCGACCTTACTCCATCGGCCGCGCCGGCTAGTTTCCCGACGGCGGTGGTGACGCAGCACGTCGCCGTGGTGACGGTGAACGGCGTTGGCGACTGGTTGGGGGCGTCAGGCTGCGGTCTGAAGCTGGCGAGCCACTCCTTCTACTATATTGACGGAAGGTGTTCCGGGGTGGCGCGCCTGTGGTGTTTGCAGTATCAGGGTCTGTCGGCCAACGGTCGTCATAACTGTCACGTTCAAAATTAGGCCAAGTTGGCAGTGGGCCATATGTTGTTGTCTGTCGGGGCCGGCGACAACAACGAGCAATGTGTCCTGAGGCACCACAGCTGTAACACACAGGCGATTTGCGACCGACGTTGTAAACCTCGGGGTCAAACCTGGGACGCTGCGGATAATAAACGCGATCTTCCGAATTCCGATTCGTGGTGGTAGCTCGACGAGTTCGTTGATCGTGCGTCATGTCGTCAGGAAAGGTACGTTGGTGCTGTTGCAGCTGATCGAGTCGACACTCTGCAACGCCTGGCATGGCAGACAATGCGGACACAGCAGAGGCATGTTCTTGAGGTTGGTTGGGAGCGCAGCCAAGCTGTTCGACATCCGCCCCTTTGGTGTGTCTTTCAAGTTCTTCGCGGACAATTCGCCTTATAGTTGCCGCAAGGTCAAATTGAAAACTGTAATTGTCATTGTCTTCAACGCTTGCCACCGTTGTGACATTTGCTAACCTGCCGAACTTCGGCGTGATACGGCGCAGCTTCAAGACCTCAAATGTGCGGCAATGCTTGATGAGGTCGGCGACCAAGGCGAGACTCTCCTTTCCGATTAAATAATTGTACACATCCTCGGCTATGCCTTTGAGAAGGTGTGCAACCTTATCCTCTTGGGAGATTCGAGGATTGACCGTTCTGCAAAGCTTCAGGATTGCATCTATATACGTAGTACAGGTCTCACCTGGGACTTGAGCGCGCTAGAGCAATGGCTGCTCCGCCCGCTTCCTTTTCATGGTGGAATCGCCGAAGCACTCTGTAAGGTGAGTAACGAAGCTGTCCCACGATGTGCAAATATCCTCATAGTTCTCTAACCGCTCTAGCGCAGTGTCTGTGAGGAACAGAACCACAATGTCGAGCTGAGCCGTGGAGTTCCAGCCGTTGTACTTGCTCAAACGCTTGTAGTGGGTGAGCCATTCCTCCACGTCCTCGCCAAATTTTCCTGAGAAAGGGCGGGGCTCCATCTGATGCATCCAGGCGCCGGTTGTTCACACTGGAGCTGCCAGAGAAGGCTGTTGGTGACCGCTGTGGGACATCGGGATCAAGTGCTGTTGGGGGCAGTCGAGCGAGGCGTCGGCTCCGGCGTGGTACTTGCTGCAGCAGCTCCGTCGTCTTGGTCGAAGTACCCAGCACCTCCACCACAAAACTGTTACAGTTAATGTTAATCCAGCTTTATTTAAGGGACGAGATTGATGGTGAAGTCAAGATGGCGTCCCGAGGCTGCACCAGCTAACGTCTTCTTCCTGTTCTGCTCGCCCGGCTCATGCCGTAGCAATATGGCGAAAATTCGCGGAGCTATCAAAACTGAGCAATATGGCGAAAATAAGTGATATCCCAAATTAAAAACGTGAGAAAGACTGAAGTAGCCGTAACAAATAGACGCAGCCTGAAGTCAGTGAGAAGGAAACGGCATATTACAAACCAAGTTGTATGCACTGAAAGATAAGCAGGGTAATATCAGCAGCAATCTCGAAGGTATAGTAAAAACCGCGGAAGAATTCCATACTGAATTGTACAGTACCCAGAGGACTCAGGATAACTCCATTTGAAACAGTAATTTATTTATTTATTACAGACTGCCAGCCTGGATGTCAGGCTTTAGGCAAAAGTGGGGGTACATAGCAATACGGTATATAAGAATACAATGTACATTTGGTCGAAGCAGTAAGCTTTAGGAGAACCTACGTAAGACGTACAAAGTGAAGTACAAACACAATGCCACGACAATGTGAAATATCGTTAGCTATTGCGGAATGCACTCAAGAAATAAGACACCGTCGAACATTGAACCACATTGGCAGGTAGGCAATTGCATGTGCAAACTGTGCTCAGGAAAAATGAGGCTTTCAACACATTTGTTCTGCACAAGAACTCACTCACCTTCTTTGAATGGAAAGAACGGATTTGTCGCTGGGTAATTGAATGAAAATATGCATTTTTGTTTATTCCAAGTTTGTTATGTTAAATTAAGGAGAACAGATTTATTATTTCCTAGTGTCGTCTTACCTGTAGGGTCTCTAAATTGGCTGTTTGCAAAAGGGCTGATGGGGATTTTTTGCAACTATAACAAAGCTATATGAACCTGACACATTTTTATTGGACATTCTAAAGTTTCGGAGTTTATTTTGAACTGCAGCATCGGCAACAACTTCACAGCATCAAAAGCTAGAAAAACGAAAGCTTCGCGGCAATTCACTTGGCAGCAGCGACGACTGACCTACTGCACGCTGAGTGCGTGTCTGCATTTTTGCTGCAGATTCCCTGCTCCAGAAGCTGCAAGTTGTGCAGACGCCATTGCTCTTACAAGCATGCACGTGGCGTGGCGGGTGCGGCGAGGATTCCTTGGTACCTGCAGGCGCGACTGTCAGCTGTGCCAACCTGCAGCATCGGAAACAACGTCACACCATAAAAAGCTACAAAAATGAGTGCTCCGTGGCAATCCACTTCACTTGGCAGCAGCGACGACGTACCAACTGCAACGCTGAGCGCTTGTCGGCCTTTTTGCTGCAGATTCCCTCCTCCAGAAGCTGCAAATTCTGCCGACACCAGTACTCCTACAAACGCGCACAAGGCTTGGCGGGTCCGGCGAGTATTCCTTGGTACCTGCAGGCACGACTGTCAATAAACTGCGGCATCGGAAACAACGTCATACCATCAAAAGCTACAAAAAGGAGTGCTCCGCGGCAATTAACTTCAATTGGCAGCAGCGACGACGTACCTACTGCAACGCTGAGCGCTTGTCGGCCTTTTTGCTGCAGGTTCCCTCCTGCAGTAGCTGCAAATTCTGCCGACAGCATTGCTCCTACAAACGCGCACATGGCGTGGCGGGTGGGGCAAGGATTCCCTGGTACCTGGAAGCACGACTGTCAGCTTAGCCTACCAACTGCAGCATCGGCAACAACGTCACACCATCAAAAGCTACAAAAATGAGCGGTCCGCGGCAATTTACTTCAATTAGCAGCAGCAACGACGTACCTGCTGCCACGCTGAGCGTTTGTCTGACTTCTTGCTTCAGGTTCCCTGCTCCGGAATCTGCAAGCTGTATCGACGCCAGTGCTCCTACAAGCGTGCACGCGGGGTGGCGGGTGCGGCGAGGATTCCCTGGTACCTGCTGTTGTGCCATTACCACCAGCCCAGATCCCGAATCTACAAGATGCAGAATTTATCCTGCAAGCGCCCTTTGGACAAACCCGGGGCTGCGCCGAAAGGCACAGCGCCCTAATTCTCCCTTGACAAGTCAAGATGCTGAGCCGTCAGGCAGCGGAGTCCTGAGGGGAGCATCGGCAAGCGACATGTCCAAACGTGCAACAAAGTGCTAGACAGCCAGGCGCCGTATTTCCTTTTGCCTGGAGGTCACCGCGCGCGGCAACTTTGAACCGGGTGGCTAGTGCGGTCGCTGGTTGGACCTCTCGGACGACCGTCGAGTGCTGACTTTGTATTGGGCCGTTTGAGTGACAATGGTTTCTCGGGGCTTTATAAGCCCCGACGCCGCCGCCTGGAAAACCGGATCCACCGACCCACCGGGAGCCGAGTGCCGCTCTCGAGTGGAGTGAGATGTGTCACGCGTTGGAGTCTCAACGGACGTCGCCGAGCGGGAACAGTCGCGTTTGCTGTTAGCTCTCGGCACCCGTGCCGATCCGATCTTGTCCTGTATAATGACCTGTATATAGTGTATAAAATCCCTTTCGTTATTCTCACCGAAGCCTGACTCGGAGTCTTCGCTACCAACGCTCTGTCACGAAACGGGTGACGAGCGCTACGGTACCACCTCAAAGTCGTAACACTGCAGACACGACTGTCAATAAACTGCAGCATGCGCAACAGCATCACCGTATCAAAACCTACAAAAACGAGTGCTCCGCGGGAATTCAATCTTTTAAAAGGTTCAATACTTACAAGCATTTGTCTCACAAACCATACTTATTTCAAGGGAATTGTCCACGTCTCAATAATTTCTTTCGTCGTATTCGAGTGCTGATTGCCGTGTTATCGTTTGTTATCGAAGCTTTCCTTCAAGTCTAGATATTTTAAGGCAGTTTGTCGTGTGCGTATTATGGCCACGTAAGCTTATATCGGCTTCCGTTTCTATACCACGGGTGCGCTTTAAAACCACGGCGCTGCAATTTTGTGTCAGAGACTTTCCTTTCCTTCCTTCTTCTCCTCCCTTAAACTGGCTCTCTTAACTACTACATGCAGAGACGAAGCAACAGCGCGTGCATTCGATCCCATAGATGAGATGAATATATATATATATATATATATATATATATATATATATATATATATATATATATATATATATATATATATATATATATATACTGAAAATTATCAGTCATAGCTCTCGTAGTATAGCCCTCTGGGGCGGCTAGCTTCCCACGTTATGCGTGCCGCCCTCGCACCTGTTAAGCTTTTCCTAAACGCTAGAGCTATTCTATGTACGCGCCACCTTCAGCGATCGGAAAGCACGTTTTCTGCTCTTGGCCGGCGGAGAAGGGAGGCTTTGTTCCGTCCCTAAAGCCCTCCACGTCTCAGTAAGGTGCCTGGTGGTGGTCTCGTGCGGACGCTGTCCTCTCGATGAGCGCATCTTTCCCCTCATCTTTTAAAATCTTCAATACTTACAAGCATTTGTCTCGCAAACCATACTTAGTTCAAGGGAATTTTCCACGTCTCAATAATTTCTCTCGTCGTATTCGAGTGCTGATTGCCGTGTTATCGTTTGTTAACGAAGCTTTCCCTCAAGTCAAAATATTTTAAGGCAGTTTGTCGTGTTCGTATCATGGCCACGTACGCTTATATCGCCTTCCGTTTCTCTACCACGGGTGCGCTTTAAAAGCACGGCGCTGCACTTTTGCGTCAGAGACTTTCCTTTCCTTGCTTCTTCTCATCCCTTAAACTGGCTCGCTTAACTACTACATGCAGAGACAAAGCAACAGCGCGCGCATTCGATCCCATAGATGAGATGAATATATATATATATATATATATATATATATAATTATCAGTCATAGCTCTCGTAGTATAGCCCTTTGGGCCGTTTCTGTTTTTTTTTTCCAATGTAGTCCTATTAGGCTTATTATAATTACACGAAGGTATTTCGCCCTCGTCAGCAGCAGTCCTTGAGATAGTTACTCTGGCGGCTAGCTTCCCACGCTATGCGTGCCGCCCTCGCACCTGTTAAGCTTTTATTTATTTATTTATTTTACCCTCAGGGCCGAAGCATTACAGAGGGTGAGTGGGTAGAGAATAAACACAGCGCATAATAACATAATAACAAAATAATAATGAACATAATAAACATAATATCACAAAGCACGCTGAGGTATGGTAAATTCTAATTATACAATGTTAGCTAAGGCATGTTTAAATCGGGTATTATCATTAATGGAAACAATGTCGGAAGAAAGGTGATTCCAATCTTGTGAGGTTCGAGGTAAAAAAGAGTAAAGGAAGGTTTTAGTATGACATGGCTCGATACCAACCTTAAAGCGATGGTCAACACGGTTAGGTATATAATGTGGCTGATGAATGAATTCCTCACGGAGGGTAGGGTGATAGTAAAGCCGATGGAAAAAGTTCAAGCGAAAATTTTTTCGGCGGGATGCTAGGGATTGAAGAGATATATCAGATTTCATAGAAGGTATACTAGCAGTGCGGTTATAACAGGAACAGATGAAGCGAGTAGAGCGATTCTGCACCATTTCTAGTGAGGCAACCAAATTGTTAATGCTTGGATCCCAGACTGGAGTGGCGGATTCTAATTTAGATCGAATGAGTGTTTTATATAATAAGAGCTTTAAAGACGAAGGGGCTGCAGAAAAGTTACGGCGTAAGTAACCTAAGATGCGGTTAGCGTTGTTAATTATTTTCTCAATATGCAGAGACCAACTTAGATTAGAAGTGATATGAACGCCTAAATACTTATAGGAGGAAACCGCGGCTAAAGGAGAGTTGTTCAGGTAATATGGAACAGGACTTCTCGATGCGCCAGAGATACGCATCACTTTACATTTGTTAATATTTCATTCCATTAGCCAAGTATTGCACCAGTTAGATATAGAATTTAAATTCAGACTGGAGAATGTTAGATCGTTATCAGTAACTATTTCACGGAAAATAACGCAGTCGTCAGCAAAAAGATGAATTTTAGAAGAAACTAATGAAGGGAGGTGGTTAATGAAAATGAGAAAAAGAAGGGGGCCTAATGCGGATCCTTGTGGGACTCCAGATTGAACAGGACATTGGTTAGAAGAAAGTTCGTTGACTACAACAAATTGGGAACGATTTGAAAGGAAATCATTGATCCACAAATAAAGACTATTATCGATATTAAGTTGACTAAGTTTATGAAAAAGAAGTATGTGGGAGACCTTGTCGAATGCTTTAGAAAAATCTAAGTAGATACAGTCAGCTAACGAAGAACGATCAAGAATGCGAGGCAGTTTATGAGTAAATGATATGAGCTGCGTTTCACGCGAAAATGATTTCCGGAAGCCATGTTGAGCTGGTGAGAAAAAGGAGTTAGATTCGAGAAAGGCGACAAGGTTCGAGTATATAATATGTTCTAAGAGTTTGCAGCCTGTGCTAGTAATGGAAATGGGCCTATAATTACATGGTGAACTTTTGTGGCCCGATTTGAATATTGAATCACCTTCCCAATTTTCCATTGGGTTGTGTTTGGATCTGACTGCTTGTACGATCTGTTGGGAACTCGGCGCTGACGCCCGTGGTTGTACCTGGGTCGCAAGCCCCAAGGGTAGCGTTGGCCTGGCGGCCTGGGGTACAACTCGAAGCATCCGAAGGTCCCGGCAAAGCATGAGTCGACTGGTAACAACGAAACAACTTGTTTATTTTAACATCGCAAAGAGTTGGCGGTCAGGTTTGACCGAAGTAGAGAGACGGGAGAGCACTTCACTCAACAGAAGAAATCGGAGCCCTCCCACTGCACGTCTAGTTTGTTGTTTAGCGATGTGCGCAATATCATGACCTCATCGCCAACCTCAAAACGACGGGCCCTGGCTGTCCGATCATAATAAACCTTGGCCCTCTGCTGGGCCTTTGTCATTGCTTCACCTGACAACTCCTGTGCCCTTCTTAAGCGTTCGAGGAGCTTAAGTACGTACTCCACCACGACTGGGTCGTCGCCCCTACCTTCCCACGATTCTCGAAGCATGCGAAGCGGAGATCGAAGCGAGCGACCGTACACCAGTTCAGCTGGCGAAAACCCCGTAGCCGCATGCGGCGCGGTCCTTAAAGCAAACATCACCCCAGGCAGACACAGCTCCCAGTCAGTTTGATGTTCAAAACACAAGGCTCTCAACACGCGCTTCATGACGGAGTGGAGCTTCTCCACGGAATTCGACTGTGGGTGGTACACTGAGCTGTGTAGCAGCTTTACCCCACACCTTTCGAGAAAAGTTGTCGTCAAAGCGCTAGTAAACACTGTGCCCTGATCTGATTGGATTTCCGCAGGAAAACCAACTCGCGCAAATATGGACAGTAGTGCATTAACTATCTCAACTGAGCTGAGTTCTTTAAGCGGCACTGCTTCAGGGAACTTTGTCGCTGGGCAGATCACAGTCAAAATGTGTCTGTACCCCGTGGCTGTTACCGGCAGAGGTCCCACAGTATCAATAACGAGCCGTCTAAAAGGCTCCGTAATGATAGGTACCAATTTCAACGGCGCCCTCGATTTGTCCCCTGGTTTGCCCACCCGCTGACAAGTGTCACATGTCCTCACGAAATGGTCTGCGTCCCGAAAACACCCTGGCCAATAGTACTCTTGCAAGAGACGGTCCTTAGTTTTCTTAACTCCTAGGTGTCCGGACCACGAACCCCCATGCGACAAGCGCAACAGATCCTGACGATAGCATTGAGGCACGATCAGCTGATCGAACTCCACTCCTCTTCGGTCTAGATACTTCCGGTACAGGACTCCACCTCTTTCCACAAAACGCGCAGTTTTCCTGGCGATACCTTCTTTGACATTGCAGCGTATGTTTTCCAGGCTGCCATCCTTTTTTTGCTCGGCTATCAAAGCCGACCGGCTGACTTTTAGCAACCTATCAAGTCCGTCTGACGTAGGCGCGATGAGCAAATCAGTAGATAGCTCTTCTAACTTTCCCGAATCGGGATTTTCCTCTCCAGTATCTGGCGCCTTCAACGCTACAGACTCAATTTTATTCAGTTCGGGCGTGCTCTGAATATCAGCTTGCTGCGCCTCTGACCCTTTTTCGTTGTTTGATAACGTCGGCCCCGCAACTACCGCCTTTGCAGCGAGCTCCCGAACCTTCGATCTGGTTAAGGCCTGAACACTAGCTTCACCAAACAAAAGCCCCTTCTCGCGCAGGAGGTGATCGGACCTGTTTGAAAATAGGTACGGGTACTGGGGTGGCAGCATAGATGACACTGCCGCCTCTGTCTCAAGCGCTCCGAAAGGTCCTTCAATAAGCACTTTTGCTACCGGCAGACACACGCTATGAGCTTCCACGGCTTGCTTGATCCATGCGCACTCGCCCGTGAACATATGGGGTTCTACGTAAGACGGGTGAACTACATCCATCGTAGCTGCGGAATCGCGAAGCACTCGGCACTCTTTCCCGTTCACGAGGAGGTCTCGCATGTAAGGCTCGAGAAGCTTCATGTTCTCGTCAGTGCTGCCTATTGAAAAAAACACAACTTTTGGTGTTGTTTCCGGACACTGCGCCGAAAAGTGACCCGGCTTCTGGCACGTATAACAAACGCCCGCTCGCCTCATCTCGAACCGCTTTCTGCGTTCGGCCTCGGCTGCCGCCGTCTCCTTAGGTTCGGTCGCACTGCTTCCACTCGCATCCGCACTACGCGTGTTCCCCTTTGCTCTCATGGGTGTGAACTTCGGCCTCTCGAACTTCGAGCCAAATTCACCCTTTTGACCGTCCTTAGCTCCGCGAGCCCGACGCGTCACAAACTCCTCGGCTAGCTCAGCGGCTTTAGCCACCGTACAAACGTCTGGCCTATCCAAGACCCAGTATCGCACGTTCTCCGGTAACCGATTATAAAACTGTTCTAGCCCGAAACACTGCAGAACTTTATCGTGGTCACCAAACGCTTTCTCTTCTTTGAGCCACTCCTGCATGTTCGACATAAGCCTATACGCAAACTCTGTATATGACTCACTTTTGCCTTTCTCATTTTCCCGAAACTTCCGACGGAACGCCTCCGCAGACAGCCGGTACTTTTTTAGAAGACTCGATTTCACTATGTCGAAATCCTCTGCCTCCTCTCTATCCAAGCGAGCGACTACGTCGGCCGCCTCGCCGGGTAACAAAGTGAGCAAGCGCTGTGGCCACGTTTCCCGAGAGAACCCCTGCTTCTCGCACGTTCGCTCAAAGTTAACCAGGAACAAACCAATGTCCTCTCCAAGCTTAAACGGCCGCATCAGGTCAGTCATTTTGAACAATACGCGTTCTCCTGCACCGTGTGCCTGACTTCCATTACGAGCGCGTTCCATTTCTACCTCAAGACGCTTCATTTCCAAAGCGTGTTGACGGTCACGCTCTTGTTGCTCTCGCTCTTTCTGTTCTTTAAGTTCGCGCTCCTGTTTCTCTTTTTGCTCTTTAAGTTCGCGCTCATATTTCTCTTTTTGCTCTTTAAGTTCGCGCTCCTGTCTTTTTGACCTCTCCTCAATAGTCTCAAGGCATTCCGACAGCTCGTCATCCTCAGCCTCTAACTCAAGAATAGCCGTTAGCAGTTCTGATTTTCTGAGTTTGTCTGAGACATCCAGACCCAACTCTCTTGCAAGCTCCAACAATTTCGGTTTGCGCAACGACTTCAAATCCATGGCTGCTCTGAATGCTGCTTTCTCTACTGCTTACTATTGTCTTGCCGCAAACTAACCCGGCAGCAACGACAACCACAATTACCAGCTCTGTTTCTGACACTAACAAAAGCCTGGCAAAGCTCAGAAGGAGAAAGTCCCGCACTCACCAAACCTCGCAGGCAGGAATTCCGCGCAGTCGTTCCGCTGCAGGCAACCAGTCGTCACACAGGGCTCGTTGCACTGCTCCCGGATCGTCGTTGAGCTGCTCAGCATACAGTCGACTGCATCTCTTTGCTGCTGGCCTCCGTTGTCGCGGTCTCACCGCTGGCAGACAGTTGTTTGAAGTCGTAGGCGATCTCACCGCTGCCAACCAGATGTTTGGATCTGACTGCTTGTACGATCTGTTGGGAACTCGGCGCTGACGCCCGTGGTTGTACCTGGGTCGCAAGCCCCAAGGGTAGCGTTGGCCTGGCGGCCTGGGGTACAACTGCAAGCATCCGAAGGTCCCGGCAAAGCATGAGTCGACTGGTAACAACGAAACAACTTGTTTATTTTAACATCGCAAAGAGTTGGTGGTCAGGTTGACCGAAGTAGAGAGACGGGAGAGCACTTCACTCAACAGAAGAAATCGGAGCCCTCCCTTTTGGCGTCCGGGGGCAGCTGTTTTTATACTCTCGCAGTTGAGGGCAAGAAGGAACCCCTCAAAAGACGAGCACGTGAATGTACAATGGGCTAATGGTGACGCACACTGTCGTGGCGCTGCGCACGATCTCGTAGCACCCTGTCGTGGCGCTGCGCACGATCTCGTAGCACCCTGTCGTGGCGCTGCGCACGATCTCGTAGCACTCTGTCGTGGCGCTGCGCACGATCTCGTAGCACTCTGTCGTGGCGCTGCGCACGATCTCGTAGCACCCTGTCGTGGCGCTGCCGGTCGGACACAATGACTGTAATGAGAGGCTGGTCCCTGCTTTGGCATCGCCTGTTTCGGGCACAATGACTGGAACGAGATCCCTGCTTTGGCATCGCCTGTTTCGGGCCCAATAACTGGAATGAGATCCCTGCTTTGGCATCGCCTGTTTCGGGCACAATGACTGGAATGCGAGGAGGATCCCTAGGCGGTCGCATCGCCGCAGACGCGCCTGGAAACACCTGGCGATGAGTGTTGCGGCGACGACGATCGGGCCAAAATGTCTGCCGCCCGCCGCAGTCGCGCCGGCAAAACCACGTGTCGCAGGCGAAACGCAACAGTTGGAAGAGTTGATGTGTCAAGTGATTGCTGAAATATTTTTGTTAGTATGATTGAGCTGTAGACACAAGTATATTTAAGAAATTTGCAATCAATAGAATCATAACCAGGGGAGGAATGGTGCTCTAAGTTATTGATGAGTTTCGTAATTCCAGCCGTGTCAACAATAATGGAAGGCATGAATAGGTATTTGTAACGAAAAGTGTCTGGAAGATTAGTATTTGTAGCTACGGAGAAATTTCTTGAGAAGGTGTCATTAAGGATAGTAGCACATTGGTTAGGTGGGACGGGGTTGCCAGCTGTGTCTACCAAGGCAATGGAGTTATCAAGACAGGGGTTAATCATACGCCAAAACTTTCGAACATTAGAATTCAGAAGTTGGGGTAAGGTATTCGACATGAAGTTATCTTTAGCTTCCTTTAATGCTGCAATGTTAGTATCAGATGCAATTTTATAGGCCGTCCAGCGTGAGTTTGAGGATGACAATTTGGCCAAGCGATACAGACGTTTCTTTCGATTAGAAAGCCGTTTGATATGGGAGTTATAGCATGGTGTTCGAGGATTAGACGTGATAATACGAACAGGGATGTATTTTTCAATTAATTTGTTTACGTTTGTTGAAAACATGTCCCAGTTATGTTGAATAGAACGTTCATCAAAGTTAGTCAGAAATGTGTTAGTGAAATCTGCTAATTCTTTGTTGATTGCCTGAAAATTAGCTCTATCATAGTCACGAATTGTCCTGCGTATTTTGCTGTTTTTTGGAACGTGTGCATCAATAGAAAAGTAAGTAACGAGTGGTCGCTTATGCCTGGTAAATAAGAAATACCAGAAACAAGGTCAGGTCTAGTTGTAAGGATTAGATCAAGGGTGTTGGCTGAGACAGGCGTGATTCTAGTAGCTTGAGTGGTTAACTGCGATAATGAAAACGTAGAGCATAGTTCTAAAAAATCGTGAGCTTGAGAGGAAAATGGTGACACAGCAGCTGGTTCTGTGTTCCACATTATGTTAGGAAAGTTAAAGTCGCCGAATAAAAATATGGGAGAAAAAGGAAAACGTGAGAAAATGTCATTAATACGGTCATGAAGTTCCGGGACAAAAGAATCAGTGTATGTGGGAGGACGGTAACAAATGCCAATGACTATATTTTGATGGTCAATTATTAAAGACACCCAGATGATTTCCAGGTTAGTGTTGACGTCCAATGCGCGATGAAAAAAATCTTTAGAGACAGCAACGAGCACACCGCCACCACGGCGCGCATCTCTGTCACAACGATAAATACAGAAACGGTATCCATCTTGGAAGATTTCCACATCTTGAACGTTATCATGCAGCCAGGTCTCGGTCAGTGCAATGATATGATCAGAAAGTGTGTCTATTGCGGATGATAAGGAGTTATATTTGTTTAGTACGCTTCTTGCATTAGTAAAAAGGACAGTTACACGAGAACAGCTTAAGTGCCCATCACCCCTCGCGCTTTCCTAGCTTGAAGTGCCGGGGTTAGGTGCAGCAACAGCAGGCCTTCCACGTAGCTCGATTTCTTCTACCTTATCGGAGGCAGGATTATACATGAAGCATTTTTTGTTTAAAAACATTTTGTTATAACGCAGCTGGGACGAGGACGATTGTGGTTGGCTACGAGCAAATTCCTTTAGTTTCTTTCTAGCTACGCGGGTTCCGGGTGAAAAGTCCTGACTGATGGATATGTTATTTGTTTTGAATTGCTCACGCAGTGATAACACCTTTTCCTTAATTTTAAAGTTGGAAAACTTAGCAATAATGGGACGCGGTTTGGCAGGAGTGATGGAACCTAACCGGTGAGCACGCTGGATGAAATCGGCAGAAAATGAGGGGAGTACTGAAATTATTGCATGTGTTAACTTTCTTTCAGTGTCATTCCAAGATTCTTTCGAATCGAGAAGGCCATAGAAAATTAGGTTGTCGCGACGTGACCGGTCTTCCATTTCGTCAAATCGTGACTGAAATGTGTATTTGTGCGAGGATAGATCTTGGATTTCTTCAGTAAGGCAAGACATTTTTTGTGACAGGTCTTGAGCCTGTTTAGCCTGTTGTTCCAAAGTGTCCAAGCGATTCTGAAATGCCGCAAGTTTGGCTTCAATGCTTTTTTGTCCATTTTTAATTGCTTTAATATCAGCGGCAAGCTCTGCGTGAGTTTTACTTGATTGCAATGAACGTGCATGAATTTCCTTTAGAAACTGGAACATAATTGGCATTTGCTGTTTGGGATCATCAGGCAAGCTTTCCATGTCGAGAAGCAATTCGGAGCGGGTGGTTGGAACAGGATTAAGCTCAACGTCTCCCGCACGTATCAATAAGCAAAACATAGAAAAGCATTCAGATAAAGTCTCCAGTAATTCAAGTTTCCGCCTTCCGGTGGACAGTGGGCAGGGCAGCCGCAAAAGAGACCGGTTGTCACTTCTATAGGATTTAGTTGGCAAGTAGGAACTAACCTGCGCAAGAAGGCAGGACGGGTTCAGCATGGTATTCGGTGCGCTGCTGCTTGGCCCACTGGCCACCATCGATGATGCGAAGCCGTTTATAGCCGTCCGTGCAGTCACATGGTCCACGGGGAAGGTCACCAGTGTCGGATAGCATATGAAGATCTCGATTATATGGCAGTGGTCATCAGGATGAGATAGAGGCCAGATCAGATCACTGTTGTAGTTGGCATGCCGTTCACCCGGTGCAGGTGAACGCGATGAAACTTGCGTTGACAGGCAGACAGCAAGAACCTGCGCAAGAAGGCACGACGGGTTCAGCATGGTATTCGGTGCGCTGCTGCCTGGCCCACTGGAGTTCCCTAGTCACTAGAGTTATACTATGTACGCGCAACCTTGAGCGATCGGAAAGCACGTTTTCTGCTCTTGGCCGGCGGAGAAGGGAGGCTTTGTTCCGGTCGCAAAGCCGTCCACGTCTCAGTAAGGTGCCTGGTGGTGGTCTCGTGCGGACGCTGCCCTCTCGGTGAGCGCATATTTCCCCTCATCTTTTAAAAGGTTCAATACTTACAAGCATTTGTCTCGCAAACCATACTTATTTCAAGGCAATTTTCCACGTCTCAATAATTTCTCTCGTCGTATTCGAGGGCTGATTGCCGTGTTATCGTTTGATAACGAAGCTTTCCCTCAAGTCTAAATATTTTAAGGCAGTTTGTCGTGTGCGTATCATGGCCACGTACGCTTATATCGCCTTCCGTTTCTCTACCACGGGTGCGCTTTAAAACCACGGCGCTGCACTTTTGCTTCAGAGACTTTCCTTTCCTTCCTTCTTCTCCTTTCTTAAACTGGCTCTCTTCACTACTACACGCAGAGACAAAGCAACAGCGCTCGCGTTCGATCCCATAGATGAGATGAATATATATATATATATATATATATATATATATATCCTGTCGAATATTACAGATGTCAAAAGACGGTTGTCACAAATTGAACAGCGCCTAGAAACAGTTCACAGCGTTCACAAAGATGTATCCACAGTGGGGATGCTTGTGCAGGAAACTCGAGATCAGGTTCGAGCCATTGAACTTAAACAAATTGAACAAGCCAATCTTGCCGTGGATTACCTGAATAACCGAATGCAGCGGAACATCCTTATATTCAAGGCATTGCCGAGGAAAGAACTGAGAAGCGGAATGACACGGAAAAATTAATTACAGAGTTTATAACGAATACATTGGACATTCAGCCTAGTGGTATTGAAAGGGCTCACAGACTGGGACAGGAAAAGCAGGGATATAATCGCCCCATAATAGTTAAGTTTTTGAACTTCAAGGATAAAAACAATATCCTGAGGAATGCATTCAAGCTTAAAGACGTTGCATCGGCTCGAGTATGGGTAGAAGACTTTTCACCGCGCTTGCGGCAGATCAGAAAGCCATCCGTGCAATTTCAAACTCCTCATTCGATGCGCATACTGATCCTCTTTTTTGGCAATTAGATATAGCGCCGATAAAATCGGTCTACAATGCAATTTTGCTGAAACGCTTTTTTTTACAGAAAGAAAAGGTAACACTCATTTTCTTATGCACTTGTCAAGGCTAACACTAAATAAAAGCAGTCTCAGTACACGTCACAGAGAAACTTGGCATATTCCGCACTCAAGAACTAACTACGGGAATCACATGCTGCGCCATGAACTAGCATCTCTACTTAACTCTTTTAATTAATCACCCTACTTATTATCATTTCAATTGGGTGGCCAAACTTGCCACTCATATTGGCATTCACGTGAATGCTTAGTGTTTTTCTGTGTGTTTTGTTCTGATGTATACGTGTTCTAAGCTGTAATTGCACAGTGAACTATTTAGTTTTGTATTTCTGTGAATGTTACCCGTAAATGAAAAGGGATTCATAATGGCTGCATTTTGTTGTTTTCCTGTTCGTGTTTTTCGTAACTTGTATGACAATACTATTTCTGCATTCATGTCAATTTTTTCGCCGCAGTTCGAAGTAACTTTGTATAAATGGTCCCATTTATCCACATATTGTTTACATTTTTTATTGTTCATCTTGTACTCGTGCACGCATTGCTACGTGATGCCAAAGAAACCAATAAGGGACACAGACCTAGTCAAGCCGATTTTATGGCTTTCTGTCTGTGCCCCTGCTATCTGTACGTTATAGAGATACAAAATAAAGTTCAAAGTTCAAACTCCGCCATTTTGCTCGGAGTAACCGCCAACCCAACGAAAAATTCAAGCTAGTTTTTGATAAACTAAGTCTTGCCAACAAGCACTATACGTTTGATTCCTCGGCCAATAGGGTGGTAGTTCTCCCAGACCACCAGACACGTAGAACAAACGAATGAACCTGAAAGAACCCATCCGAATAACACCTTGTCAATCATAGTATCAAATTTCCGAAGTCTGTTAAACAAACAAGATCATCTGCAAGCCTTTATTGAATGCTGTTCCGCGGACATAGTCCTTGGTACCGAAACTTGGCTTTGCTCTGATGGAGCTGACAGCGAACTATTGCTTTCGAATAGTTTTTCCTTGTTTAGAAAAGACAGAAGCACATCTCAAGGCGGTGGCGTCATAATTGCTGTAAATAAGAAGTTCAGTGCGCATGTTGTCGACACTTTTTTCGTCCTGGGAATATTGCGCATCGCACTCCGTTTATCGCCGTCTGTAACTTGCGTTATCGGGGTTTGCTATCGGCCACCCAGTTCTTCAGCTGACTTTGTTGAATGCCTTCATGATTCTTTAAGCATTATTCAAAGCAACTATCCGTCATCAGAAATTATACTTGCAGGTGACTTTAACTATCCCGGAATTGACTGGCCGACATGCAAACCCGTCGAGGGCGCAACAAGGCATGAATGTAGGCAGTTCCTTGATGTTCTTTCTTTGTTTAGTTTGAGCCAAATGGTATCATGTCCCACACGTGGTGATTCAGTTCTAGATCTTGTACTGACTACAGATCCACAAAGTATGTATGTACGCGTCCTTGACTGCATGAGTGACCACAATGTTATCCACTGCGAGTACACCATAAAATATGAAAAACCTCGTAATGCAAAGAAAACCATATACGATTACAACAGAGGGGATGTACGCGGACTAAATAACGACCTACTAACATTTTCTACGCAGTTTTTATTGACCTTTTCCGAGCGTGATACAAACGAAAATTGGCAGATCTTTCAAAGGACGCTCACTGAATTGAAGGAAAGATATATTCCAAGAATTACTATCAAATCTTCAAACAAAAACACGTGGTTTACAACACATGTTAAGCGGTGCATTAATAAGAAGAAAAGAATGTATTCAAGGGCAAAGCTTTCGACCTCTGCCGACGACTGGGAACGCTATCTCGAACAGGCGAGACTTTGCAAAGCAGAAATTGAAGCAGCGAAAGAAAAATTTTACAACTACGATTTATCACAAATGATAAAAACAACTGTAAAAAATTTTGGGAAGTAGTAAATCCGAAACCATCGTCATCCTCCCTTGTGTCGATAACGAAAGATGGTGAGCCTCTTCTGCAGTCCGATGTTGCGGAAGAATTAAACACTTTTTTCTGTTCGGTTTTCACATCAGAAGAACCAGTGCCACCAGATCTGAACTTTAACAGCTTAAATACTTCAATGAATGACCTCATAATCACTCGCGAAGGTGTAGAAGCTGCTATAGGTCGTCTACCAGTCAATTCGGCACCCGGACCAGATGACATTTGCGCAAAATTGCTAAAACTTACAAAACCAGCTATATCACGTATCCTGGTTGCTATTTTTCAACAGTCAGTTAATACAGGATGCGTGCCTGACGCCTGGAGTTGTGCACGCGTGATCCCCATTTTTAAATCTGGTGATCCCTCCTTAGTCTCAAACTACAGGCCCATATCATTAACAAGCATCTGTTGTAAATTACTAGAGCACATCATATCATCCAACGTCATGAAATTTCTATCAGATCACAATTTCTTCGCCAGCAATCAGCATGGTTCCCTTCGTGGTCGTTCCTGTGAAACCCAACTATTCGGATTGGTAACTGACCTCCACGAAGCCGTTCATGGTGGACTAAATATAGATGCTATATTTATTGATTTTGCAAAAGCATTTGACAAAGTTCCGCACATCCGCTTATCAATGAAGCTAACGAATCTTAACATAAACAGTAGGATTACAAATTGAATAGCTAATTTTTTAACCAACGAAGTCTACGTGAATGGGTACTCATCTTCACTTTCACATGTAAAATCCGGTGTGCCGCAGGGTTCGGTCCTGGGTGCAATATTATTTCTGATCTATATTAACGACATAGGAAACACTGTATCTTCTACCATAAGGTTATGCGCAGACGAATGTATCATCTACAGACAAATTAGTAACGCGGAAGACAAGAACTCACAACAGGTAGACCTCGACAGACTCGCATTTTGGTGTTGCCAGTGGCAAATGGAAATTAACGTTTCTAAAACTAAGGCCATGACGTTCACGAGAACATATAGTCCAGAATTAAGCTATTACACGATTCAGGGAATCCCTGTTGAGAAAGTATCCACATTTAAATATCTCGGAGTTCATTTATCCTCTGATTTATCTTGGAACGAGCACATTAATACCATAACCAGGAAGGCATCCAAAACACTCGGCTTCATTAAACGCAACTTATACTTGGCGAACTCTGCTACTAAGTTATTGACATATACTACGCTTGTTCGTTTAAAGGTAGAGTACGCATCCATTATTTGGAATCCGCATCATACCTATCTGATCGATCAGCTCGAAGCATTACAAAGTAAAGCAGCAAGATATATCACAAAAAAATACTCGCGAAACTACAGTGTTACGGACATCAAGGAATCACTTTCATTGCCATCCCTTCAAAACCGCCGACTAATAACAATGTTATCACATTTTCACGCGCTTTATCATAGTAGATCCCCGTTCCGCGAATCTTACATCAATGCAGCTCATACTATTTTTCAGCGTTTTGATCACCCATTTAAAGTGCAACCCCTTTTTGCTCGCACTAATCTGTACCGTTATTCACCATTACTTTTGGCAATATATCATTGGAATAGACTACCGAAGGACATTGTATCTGCCATTAACCATGATGTTTTTGTTAACAAGTTGAAGGTTTTCCTAAATGTGTGATTATTTCTCTGTTGAGTGCCTACTTGCGTATGTTATTCTTTCTGTATATAATTATGTCACTGTCACTGTATCTTACCAATGTTTTTTTCTACACGTTTCTAATTGTAACTGGCTCCCCCCCACCTATGTTATGCCCGAATGGGCCTTTAGGGTATATGAATAAATAAATAAATAAATAAAATTATCAGTCATAGCTCTCGTAGTATAGCCCTCTGGGCCGTTTCTGTTTGTTTTTTTCGAAAGTAGTCCTATTAGGGTTATTATAATTAGACGAAGGTATTTCGCCCTCGTCAGCAGCAGTTCTTGAGATAGTTGCTCTGGCGGCTAGCTTCCCACGTTATGCGTGCCGCCCTCGCACCTGTTAAGCTTTTGCTAGATGCTGGAGGTATGCTATGTACGCGCAACCTTGAGCGATCGGAAAGCACGTTTTCTGCTCTTGGCCGGCGGAGAAGGTAGGCTTTGTTCCGGACGCAAAGCCCTCCACGTCTCAGTAAGGTGCCTGGTGGTGGTCTCGTGCGGACGCTGCCCTCTCGGTGAGCGCATATTTCCCCTCATCTTTTAAAAGGTTCAATACTTACAAGCATTTTCTCGCAAACCATACTTATTACAAGGGAATTTTCCACGTCTCAATAATTTCTCTCGTCGTATTCGAGTGCTGATTGCCGTGTTATCGTTTGTTAACGAAGCTTTCCCTCAAGTCTAAATATTTTAAGGCAGTTTGTCGTGTGCGTATCATGGCCACGTACGCTTATATCGCCTTCCGTTTCTCTACCACGGGTGCGCTTTAAAACCACGGCGAAGCACTTTTGCTTCAGAGACTTTCCTTTCCGTCCTTCTTCTCCTCCCTTAAACTGTCTCTCTTAACTACTACACGCAGAGAGAAAGCAACAGCGTGCGCATTCGATCTCATAAATGAGATGCATATATATATATATATATATATATATATATATATATATATATATATATATATATTTATATATAGTCTGCAGCGGTGGCGTAGAGGTAGAACACCCGCGTGCAAGAGGTCTGTGGTTCGAATCCCGGTGCCGGCAATTTTCCACCGCATTTAAAAAAAATCCGCGTGTTGATAAAATTGCACAAACAGGCCTGGAGTGTGGCCTGATCCCGGTGACCAGAACCGGTAACGCACTCCCTCACCAGAGCAGGATTGGCCACCCTCCTATATGAACACAACATTCAAACCCCGGCCTTTAGTCCCCAGCAGCTGCGAAGCAATTGACCACGGCGGCGGTCAAACCTGCGACGCAGCAGAGGGCGCTAAGAATCACTGGCTCCGTACAGGCCGCCATTGGAATATGAACCTGGCAACGTTTAACGCTAGAACGTTATATAGTGAGGCGAGCCTAGCAGTGCTATTGGAGGAATTAGAGGGCAGTAAATGGGATATAATAGGGCTCAGTGAAGTTAGGAGGCCGAAAGAAGCCTATACAGTGCTAAAAAGCAGGCACGTCCTCTGCTACCGGGGCTTAGCGGAGAGAAAAGAACTAGGAGTCGGATACCTGATTAATAAGAATATAGCTGGTAACATACAGGAATTCTATAGCATTAACGAGAGGGTGGCAGGTCTTGTTGTGAAACTTAATAAGAGGTACAAAATGAAGATTCTACAGGTCTACGCCCCTACATCCAGTCATGATGACCAGGAAGTCGAAACCTTCTATGAAGACGTGGAATCGGCGATGGGTAGAGTGAAAACTAAATACACTACACTAATGGGCGACTTTAATGCCAAGGTAGGCAAGAAGCAGGCTGGAGACAAGGCAGTGGGGGAATATGGCATAGGCACTAGGAATAGCAGGGGAGAGTTATTAGTAGAATTTGCGTAACAGAATAATATGAGGATAATGAATACCTTCTTCCGCAAGCGGGACAGGCGAAAGTGGACGTGGAGGAGCCCGAACGGCGAGACTAGAAATGAAATAGACTTCATACTCTGCGCTAACCCTGGCATCATACAAGATGTGGACGTGCTCGGCAAGGTGCGCTGCAGTGACCACAGGATGGTAAGAACTCGAATTAGCCTAGACCTGAGGAGGGAACGGAAGAAACTGGTACATAAGAAGCCGATTAATGAGTTAGCGGTAAGAGGGAAAATAGAGGAATTCCAGATGAAGCTACAGAACAGGTATTCGGCTTTAACTCCGGAAGAACCTTATTGTTGAAGCAATGAACGACAATCTTGTGGGCATCATTAATGAGTGTGCAATGGAAGTCGGTGGTAACTCCGTTAGGCAGGATACCAGCAAACTATCGCAGGAGACGAAAGATCTGATCAAGAAACGCCAATATATGAGAGCATCTAACCCTACAGCTAGAATAGAATTGGCAGAACTTTCGAAGTTAATCAATAAGCGTAAGACAGCTGACACAAGGAAGTATAATATGGATAGAATTGAACATGCTCTCAGGAACGGAGGAAGCCTAAAAACAGTGAAGAAGCAACTAGGAATTGGCAAGAATCAGATGTATGCGTTAAGAGACAAAGCCGGCAATATCATTACTAATATGGATGAGATAGTTCAAGTGGCTGAGCATTTCTATAGAGATTTATACAGTACCAGTGGCACCCTCGACGATAATGGAAGAGAAATTAGTCCAGAGGAATTCAAAATCCCAAAGGTAACGCCGGAAGAAGTAAAGAAAGCCTTGGGAGATATGCAAAGGGGGAAGGCAGCTGGGGAGGATCAGGTAACAACAGATTTGTTGAAGGATGGTGGGCAGATTGTTCTAGAGAAACTGGCCACCCTGTATGCGCAATGCCTCGTGACCTCGAACGTACCGGAATCTTGGAAGAACGCTAACATAATCCTAATCCATAAGAAAGGGAACGCCAAAGACTTGAAAAATTATAGACCGATCAGCTTACTGTCCGTTGCCTACAAAGTATTTAGTAAGGTAATCGCAAATAGAGCCAGGAATACCTTAGGCTTCTGTTAACCAAAGGACCAGGCAGGATTCCGTAAAGGCTACTCAACAATAGACCATATTCACACTATCAATCAGGTGATAGAGAAATGTGCGGAATATAACCAACCCTTATATATAGCTGTCATTGATTACGAAAAAGCATTTGATTCAGTCGAAACCTCAGCAGTCATGATGGCACTACGGAATCAGGGTGTAGATGAGCCATATGTAAAGATACTGGAAGATATCTATAGCGGTTCCACAGCCGCCGCAGTCCTCCACAAAGAAAGCAACAAAGTCCCAATAAAGAAAATCGTCAGACAGGGAGACACGATCCCTCCAATGCTATTCACAGCATGTTTACAGGAGGTATTCAGAGACCTGGAGTGGGAAGAATTGGGGATAGAAGTTGATTTAGAATACCTTAGCAACTTGGGATTCGCTGATGATATTGCCTTGCTTAGTAACTCAGGAGACCAATTGCAATGCATGCTCACTGACCTGGAGCGGCAAAGCAGAAGGGTGGGTCTGAAAATTAATCTGCAGAAAACTAAAGTAATGTTTAACAGTCTGGGAAGAAAACAGCAGTTTACGATAGGTAGCGAGGCACTGGAAGTGGTAAGGGAATACATCTACTTAGGGCAGGTAGTGACCACGGATCCGGATTTTTTTGTTTATTCATTTATTTACATACCTACTTCGCCCATTGGGCATTACAGTAGGGAGGACAGATAATCAATATAAAATACAAGATTGCGCATTCTTAAAAGGTTATACACTTCAGACCATGGGTACAATACTAATACATGTGTTACATTCTGAGGGAGCGCATGAGACAGAACAAAGAACAAATTTCGCCCAGGTAACAAGATACACTCATTGTCACAGCACGTTGGCTAACATTGCAAAACAAACATGAAAGAAGATTTCAAATGGCGAGTGCGTATTTATCTGCAAACATATGCTTGGAGAGCAGCGGGGAATGTGTCATCAGAAGCAACTTCAATTAGCTCAGGAGGCAGCAGGTTCCAGTCGTGTATTGTACGGGGAAAAAGAAGTTTTGGTATGTTGTTGTGCACGCGCATATTTCTTTTATCTTAAGTAAGTGGTCGCGGCGCCTGGATAAGTATGTTGGTGGTTGTAAATAAGTCTCTTTGTTTAGTGGTGTGCGATTGAAGACGATATCTCGAAGGAAAGAGAGGCGGGAAACAGCACGGCGTAGTGAAAGATCTTCTAAACATATGTGCCGTTTTATTTCTGTGATGCTGCTTGGAAACGAGTAAATGCTGGTTATGAAACGGGCCGCACGTTTCTGTATCGCTTCTAAGCTATTCACAAGAATTTGTGTATGCGGGTCCCACAGAACAGACGCGTATTTGAGAATCGGGCGAACGTTGCTTAGGTAAAGTGTTCTCTTGACATCTAGTGGCGCGTGCCTAATGTTCCGTTTGATAAAATTAAGTACTCGCCCTGCTTTTAACGTGATGCTTTGAATGTGACGATTCCATGTCAGATCGGCGGAAAATGTGACACCTAAGTATTTAGCTTCGCGTGTTTCTGATAAAGGGCAGTCGTTCAAGTAATACTATGTACGGATTAGTTGCCGCTGGCGGGTGAAACAAATATGCTTACATTTTGAGATGTTGAGGGACATAAGCCACCTGTCACACCATGAAGAAATTTTATTGAGGTCTGACTGTAATGCTACTCGGTCGGAATCATTATTAATTTCTCTGTAAAGGACGCAATCGTCTGCGTACAGCCGGATTTTCGAGGTGATTCCTGTGCCAATGTCCCCCCCCCCCCATTTATATATATAACAAATAAAAGAGAGCCTAAGACGGAACCCTGCGGAACGCGAGAAGATACGCATGCATATTCTGATTCTGTGCCATTAATTACCACTCTTTGTAAACGACCTGTCAAGTAGTTTTTGAGCCAATAAAGCATTTTTTCTGGTAAACCAAGAAGTGAAAGCTTATGAAGTAAGAGAACATGGGACACTTTGTCAAACGCTTTCTGGAAATCTAATAGTATGCCGTCTGTTTGTAAACCGTTGTCAGATGATGTGAATATGTCATGGGTAAATTCCACTAATTGAGTTAGGCATGAGTGACCAGCTCTAAACCCGTGTTGGTAAGGAACAAAGAAACTGTTGTTTTGAAGGTGGGAAAAGATGTTAGTGTAAATTATGTGCTCCAGGGTTTTGCAACACACAGATTTTAAAGATATAGGTCTATAATTCATGACACTGTCACGGGGCCCGCTTTTATGAATCGGAACAATGTCGCCCATCTTCCAGTCTTCAGGTAATTCTGAGATTTCAAGAGATTTGCGATACAGTACTTCTAGATACCTTGATATGACATATGCGCAGGATTTCAAAACAAAATTGGGTATCCTATCTAGACCTGGTGCCGAGTGTGGTTTTAATTTTTGGAGAAGGCTGACTATTCCGCAGTGGTGAATATCAATATCCTGCATATCATCAAGCGCGTTGCTCAAGAAGACTGGAAGATGTTGAGGTACTAGCGTGGAATATACAGAAACAAAGTAATCATTAAAACAGCTTCATTTATCTCTATCATTAGTAACAGCTGCACTATTGTGGATTAATGGAGGGATACCAACATCGTCTTTACTGTTTGATTTCACTAGTTTCCAAAGTTCCTTTGGATTTTCTTTTATTCTAGAACCAAGAGAGTCAAAATACGGCTTTTTTCCTTCTGCGATTTTCATCTGGATTTCAGAACCAAGTTGTCGAAGCTTAGAAAATTGCAGTGGATCGGGCTTTTCTCTATACCGTTTGAACATACGATTCCTCTTATTAAGTAGCACCTTTATGGGTTTATCAAACCAAGGTTTATTTTTTCGGTGTTTCACAGAAAGAAGCTTAGATAGAATGTGCAAGTCAGTGAGCTGTAAAAGTTGTTCCTTGAACAGCAGCCATAACTCGGAGACAGATACAGTGCTGCTTTGTTCTGAGAAAGTATCGAAGTTTGACTCAAGCGTTTCAGCAATACGAGAGTAATTTCTGCTATCAAAGAAATAAACTTTTCTGGGTTTCGGTGGCGGTATGTACGGCTTGGGAGCAATGAGATGGGCAACCACTGCATCATGGTCGCTTATTCCGGGAACTATGGAAACAGATTGCAGCAACGAAGGAGAGTTTGAAATCAGAAGATCTAAGGTGGAAGCGGCATTGCCATGGCGACGTGTTGGTCCCTCCACGAATTGATAAAGACCATGCGTTGCGAAAAGATCGTAAAAAGCCGACGACAAGGATGAGCACGAAGGAAGTACTGGCAGCTTATTAATCCACTGCGCATCTGGCATATTAAAGTCACCACCGACGAGAAAGTAATCAGTTGAGACCGTAAGTAATAAATGGGAAAGGGTATTAAAGGTACGACTGCTGTTGTCATTAGGCGGACGATAAAATGCTCCAACTGTAAGCTGTTTGCTATGTTCTAGAACAACTTTGCACCAAACAGATTCACAGCTGTTATCCCCCAAGTCAACTATGAAACTTGGCAAGCTGTGCCTGACCAGAACAAAAACGCCCCCACCGTGCGTATTGCGGTCTTTGCGATAGGCCACGTATTCCGCAGGAAATATTTCAGAGCTGCAAATCGATTCATCCAACCAAGATTCAGACCCGATAACAATGTCAGGGCCAAAAGATGATACGAGCCCTGTTAACTCGTCGGTTTTGTTCTTGACGCTTCGGCAATTGATAAGCATGACGTTTACCAATGAAGTACGGCACGGCACATGCTCCATGGAGCGGCACCGGGGAACGCTGACGGAACCGTTAACTTCAGTAACAGGGACCACTCGACGCCGTTTCCAGTTCACTTTTTTTGCAGCACGATATTATCACTATCAGCGTCGTAAATTAAGTTTCGTGCGTCCATAAGAAGCTTATCGTGCCTTATTTTGTACGAGGAGGACCGAGCCTTTGCAAATTCGGAAAGTTTCCTGCGGGCTAAGCGTACTGAACGAGAGAAGTCTTCCCTGATGGAAATGTCACTTGTCTTCAACATCGGACCCGCCCCCAATACCGCATCTTTATCTTTGAATCTAACAAAGCGAACAATTATGGGGCGGTTTTTATCTTCACTGTAAGTGCCCAGTCTATGTGCTCGATCAATGTTTAGTGGGTCAAGCGATACACCTAGCTTAGTAGAGCAGAACGCAATAACAGTTTCTTCGGCTTGCTTCCAGGTTTCCAGCGGGTTATCCTCAAAAACTAAAAAGAGAAGGTTGTTCTTACGTAGCCTATTTTCGGAATCATCCGTGGAAGCTTTCAAAGCAGCTATTTCTGCAGACGCGGTCTTCGAAGCGGCCGAAGAGTTACTGGACTGCGAGCATCCTTGCTCTAGAAGGTCGACACGTTCCGTCAAGTTCTTCACTTTTTCGTCAGTGGCATATTGTTTAGTTCGTATGTCCGCTAAATCCGACGAAATTTTTTCTTGACCTGACTGAAACTTGGTAAGCATCTGCAAGACAGCAGAGATATCCCCTGCGTCGGTCTGCGTACTAGATTCCTCAACGCTATCAGGGCTTGGGTTCGACTCCACGTCGCCTGACAAAGCTAACAGCAATTGTGACAACGCAACATGGCACACCGCGGACGTACAATGGTTAACAAACCAAAATAGCCAGTCCTTGGTGTCACTGGGGCACGACACCTCAAATAAAGATGGGTTTGAAGTTCGCATGCATGCGCAATGGCTCATGTAACCAACCTGTGTTACAAGAAGGGGTGAGCACATAGTGCGTCCGGCGGTGTCGCGCCCCGAAGAATGCGACGTAGTTGGGCGGTTAAATACTGTTGCAGTGGTTCCGGGTTGCCAGGCGACGAATCCGAGGCGCTCCAGTTTTGGCGGGGAGACGATTACGGCTTGAAGAACACCCGGCTGGATGGAAGGCCCGTGTGTCGATGCTTCTTCATTCGTTGCGCTTGTTCCCGGAACACCTTTGACGAGCATTCCAAGCGGGCCGAGCCAGACACTGAGAGCAACCTGTGTTACAAAAAGGGGTGAGCACATAGTGCGTCCGGTGCTGTCGCGCCCCCGGATCATGAGACTGAAATAACCAGAAGAATAAGAATGGGCTGGGGTGCGTTTGGCAGGCATTTTCAAATCGTGAACAGCAGGTTGCCACTATCCCTCAAGAGGAAAGTGTATAACAGCTGTGTGTTACCAGTGCTCACATATGGGGCAGAAACCTGGAGGCTTACGAAAAGGGTTCTGCTGAAATTGAGGACGACGCAATGAGCTATGGAAAGAAGAATGATGGGTGTAACGTTAAGGGATAAGAAAAGAGAAGATTGGGTGAGGGAACAAACGAGGGTAAATGACATCTTAGTTGAAATCAAGAAAAAGAAATGGGGGGGGGGGTTATGGGCCGGACATGTAATGAGGAGGGAAGATAACCGATGGTCATTGAGGGTTACGGACTGGATTCCAAGGGAAGGGAAGCGTAGCAGGGGGCGGCAGAAAGTTAGGTGGGCGGATGGCATTAAGACGTTTGCAGGGACAATATGGCAACAATTAGTACATGACCGGGGTAGTTGGAGAAGTTTGGGAGAGGCCTTTGCCCTGCTGTGGACGTAACTAGGCTGATGATGATGATGATGATGATGATCATGCGAAGAGCAAAAAACAGAAAAAGAAATACTACAATTGAAGATAAAACTAGCAGAGATGGCTGCGGGCTGTCCTGATGGCACCAGTGCACCTGGATTTGCGTCATCCGACTCACCTTTGCCCTAGGTGGCGACAGTAAATACTCAAACCTGTCGAAAGATGAGACGATGGCGTTCTCCTAAAAACAACACGACCGAAAGTGCGACCCGCACAAAAGTGAAAAAATTTCACAATTGAAAATAAAACTAGCAGAGATGGGCATGCGCTCTTGTGATGGCACCATCAGACACGGATCATCGTCGTCCGACTCACCTTCTTTGCCCAAGACGGCGATAGCCAAAGATTTATACCTGTCGAAAGACGAGACGATGGCGTTCTTCGAAAAGCTACACGAACGAACGTGCGAAGAGCCCAAAAGAGAAAAAGAAATTCTAGAATTGAAGATAAGATAAGCAAAGATGGGCGCGGGCTCTCGGGATGGCACGAGCACACCGGTACCGGCGCAATCCGACCCACATTCTTTGCCCTAGGCGCTGATAGGTAAAGATTTATACCTGTCGAAGGACGAGTCGACGGCGTTCTCCTAAAAACATGAACAAACGTGCGACCCGCACAAAAGAGAAAAAAATTCCACAATTGAACACGATTGAATATAAAACTAACAGAGATGGGCGCGCGCTCTCGTGATGGCCCCAGTGCACCCTCATCGTCCTCATCCGACTCACCTTCTTTGCGCAAGACGGCGATAGCTAAAGATTTAAACCTGTCGAAGGACGCGATGATGGCGTTCATCGGGAAGTAACACGAACGAACACGCTAAGAGCACAAAAGAGAAAAAGAAATTCTAGAATTGGAGAAGAAACGAGCAGATATGGGTACGGGCTCTTGTGATGCCACGAGTACACCCGTATCGACGTCATCCGACTTATCTTCTCTGCCCTCGGTGGCGATATCTAATGATTTACACCTGTCGAAGAACGAGACGACGGCGTTCTTCGAAAAGCAACACGAACGAACATGCGAAGAGCACAAAAGAGAAAAACAAATTCTAGAATTTAAGATAAGATAAGCAAAGATGGGCGCGGGCTCTCGGGACGGCACGAGCACACCCGTATCGGCGCAATCCGACCCACATTCTTTGCCCTAGGCGCTGATAGGTAAAGATTTATACCTGTCGAAGGACGAGTCGACGGCGTTGTCCTAAAAACAACACGAACAAACGTGCGACCCGCACAATAGAGAAAAAAATTCCACAATTGAACACGATTGAATATAAAACTAACAGAGATGGGCGCGCGCTCTCTTGATGGCCACAGTACACCCTCATCGTACTCATCCGACTCACCTTCTTTGCGCAAGACGGCGATATCTAGTGATTTACACCTGCCGAAGAACGAGACGATGACGTTCTTCGAAAAGCAGCACGAACGAACATGCGAAGAGCACAAAAGAGAAAAACAAATTCTAGAATTGAAGATAAGATAAGCAGAGATGGGAGCGGGCTCTCGGAATGGCACGAGCACACCCGTATCGGCGCCATCCGACCGACCTTCTTTGCCCTAGGCGCTGATAGGTAAATATTTATAGCTGTCGAAGGACGATACGAAGGCGCTCTCCTAAAACCAACACGAACGAACTTGCGACCCGCACAACAGAGAGAAATATTCTACAATTGAACACAAAACTAGCAGAGATGGGCGCGCCCCTTCGTGATGGCACGGGCACACCCGGATCGGTGTCATCCGACTCATCTTCCTTGCCTTAGGCGGGCATAGCTAAAATTTAATCCTGTCAAAGGACGACACGATGCCGTTCATCGAAAAGCAACACGAACGAACGTGCGAAGAGCACAAAAGAGTAACAGAAATTCTAGAATGGGAGAAAAAACTAGCAGAGATGGGTGCAGGCTCTCGTTATGGCACGAGTGCACCCGGATTGGCGTCATCCGACTCCCCTTCCTTGCCCTAGGTGGCGATAGCTAGAATTAAGCCTTTAGAAGGACGAGACGATGGCATTCTTCGAAAAGCAACATGAACGAACGTTCGAAGAGCACGAAGAGAACAAGAAATTCTAGAACTGAAGATAAAGCAAGCAAAGATGGGTGCTGGCTCTCGTGATGACAAGACTGCACCCGGATCGGCGTCACCCGACTCACCTTCTTTGCCGTAGGCGGCGATAGCTAAACTTTAAACAGGTCGAAGGACGACAAGATGGCGTTCATCGAAAAGCAACGCGAACGAACGTGCGAAGAGCACAAAAGAGACGAAGAGCACAAAAGAGAAACAGATATTCTAGAATTGGAGAAAAAACTAGCAGAGATGGGTGCAGGCTCTCGAGATGGCACAAGCACACCGGGATCGACGTCATCCGACGAACCTTCTTCTTCTTCGCCTTCTTTGCCCTAGGCGGATAAACCAGAGATTGACAGCTGTCGAAGGAGTAGGCGATTGCATTCTTCGAAGAGCAATAGGAACGAACGTGCGAAGAGCACAACAGAGAAACAGAAATTATTACATTGAAGATAATACTAGCAGAGATAAGCGCGGGCTCTCGTGATGGCACGAGCACACCAGGAGTGGCGTTATACGACTCACCACATTCGCCCTAGTTGGCGATAGCTAAAGATTTAAGCCTGACGAAGGACAAGATGATGGCGTTCTCCAAAAAGTAACACGAATGAACATGCGAACAGCACAAAAGAGAAAAAAGGAAATTCAAGAATTGAAGGTAAACCTAGCACAGATGGGCGCTGGCTCTCCTGATGGCACGAGTGCACCCGGATCGGCGTCATCCGACTCACCTTCCTTGCCCTAGGATGCGATAGCTAAAGATTTATTCCTGCCGAATGAGGAGACGATCGCGTTCTGCGAAAGCAAGACAAACGAACGTACGAACACTGAAAAAGAGAAAAACAAATTCTAAAATTGAAGATAAAACTAGCAGAGATGGGCGCGGGCTCTCGTGATGGCACGAGTACACCCGGATCGGCGTCATCCGACTCACCTTCTTTGCCCTAGGCGGCGACAGCTAAATATTTAAACCTGCCGAAGGACGAGACGATTGCATTCTTCGAAAAGCAACACGAACACAATTTAAACTTGTCGATTTAAACTTTAAACAATTTAAACTTGTCGAAGGAGTAGACGAAAGGTTTCTTCGAAGAGCAACAGGAATGGCTATGCGAAGAGCGAAAAAAAAAATTGACTGAAGGCCTAGCTTGGTTAAGCCTGGAAGATTGCGAAAGCAATACCATTGGCTGCGCCTTGGTTCGGCTGATGGTGTGGACATGGTTGCCCTTTGTTAAACTTATGGCTATACATCATCCGACATAGCGCAAGGCAGCGCGCCGACCACTGCGAGGAGCCGAGCTGTAGCCCCATTTATCGTCCTAGCGTGAAGTCACACCAGCGAGAGCCCTCTCTCGGTAGCGCCGCAGCAGCGGCGCGCAAGGCTTCGCCTCTACCATCGATGCCGCGAGCTGGGGCCCGATCTCTCGGTCTGGCGTGACGTCACACGGTCACGTGACGCGCAGCTGTGTAAGGAGGCGCCACGACCACCGATAGGCCGAAAGTGCGAGCAGTATTGCTTTCGCAATAACAGAAATTCTAGAAGTGAAGATAAAACGAGCAGAGATGGCCGCGGGCTCTCGTGATGGCTGGAGTACACCCGGATTGGCGTCATCCGACTCACCTTCTTTACCCTAGGCAGCGTTAGCTAACGATTAAAACATGTCGAAGGACGCGACGATGGCATTCTTCGAAAATCAACACGAAAGAAGGTGCGAAGAGCATCAAAGACAAAAAAATTCTAGAATTGAAGAATGAACTAGAAGCCATGCGCTCGCGCTCTCGTGATTGCACGAGTGCACCCTGATCGACGTCATCCAACTCACCTTCTCTTCCATTTTTTGTAGGGTAATTTGCTGGGCGAGTTGGTGCATGGCGAAGGTATAATGGTTTCCAGCAAGTACGGACGCGAGCAGTAGAAGTAGAAACAGTCAGGACAACGCTTGACTTACAACTGAAGTTTATTGTGAAAAACATTCCACAAATCTCCGCCACGCATCCGCATACAACTAAGAACAATGACAAGGTTTGTAGTCAATTATGAACAAAAGTTCTACACGTACACAAAAGCGTAGTCCACCCCTTCCCGACAAAGGCAACACGTGGATTAACATGATAAATTTAGAAATTGCAGTTCTTTATCATTGATAAGAACCGAAGGTTCACTCACACATGTATGGGCGCCCAACTTTTTCATGTGAAACGCTTCGCTAATTTCTCTTTCCAGTTTGCTGCGCTCTCTGCCCGCTATCGATACACTATCAAAAACTGGTGGGCATTCGTGCTTTTTGCAATGCAATGGCAAGTTCCCTCCTGTACCTGTAGGTAGGAAATAGCGATGCTCACGCATGTGGTCATTAATGCAACGACCTGACTGGCCGGTATAGGACAGTCCGCATGTGAGAGGTATGCGATACACAACTGAAGATGCACAGTATTTGTGAAAAAAAAAGTGGTGTGCTTCTTTCCCCAGCCACTAGTCGCATCTTTCTTCTTTCCTGTGATGCTTTTGCACAGCCTAACCAGTTTGCTCGGCGCCGAAAACATGAGTGTGACGCCGTTCCCAGTGGCCACCGTCTTAAGATTATGAGACAAGCCATGCAAATACGGAGCTGAACTTGGTACAGTCCGACAAAGAAGGTGGGTTTGTCCTGCTTCGAAAGGTTCTCTTTCAGGAAAAAGCAGTCCGTGCCATTCAGAAGAATTTTCGGCCAGTAGATGTGTCGCAGAAAAAGTCAAAGGCTCTAGCAATAAAACTCCTCAAGAAACGGAAGCTTGAGGCCTTAGAAAAAGCTGTAAAATTAAGTAAGCAAGACGTGTTACGCGTATTTTTTGCAGCTAAGACGCACAAGCCAGATATTCCGTTTCGTGCTATCGTCACAGAAGGAGAGTCATGGCAGATAGTGGGCAGTGGTTCCCTTCAGCGTACGTTGAAAACCCTGGATACTTCCGATCCTTTTGGCGTCCAGAGCTCCTTGGAAGTTGTGGACTGGTTAAAGTCAAGTGAGATTTGTGCCAATGCTGAGATGTCTGTAGATATTGAGGATCTGTTCTATTCTATCCCACGTGATGACATGTGCACAGCGCACCCGCCGTGGTTGCTCAGTGGCTATGATGTTGGGCTGCTGAGCACGAGGTCGCGGGATCGAATCCCGGCCACGGCGGCCGCATTTTGATGGGGGCGAAATGCGAAAACACCTATGTGCTTAGATTTAGGTGCACGTTAAAGAACCCCAGGTGGTCAAAATTTCCGGAGTCCTCCACTACGGCGTGCCTCATAATCAGAAAGTGGTTTTGGCACGTAAAACCCCAAATATTATTATGTGCACAGCTGTACGTGATATGATTGAAGAAACTGGGGAAGTAGCTTTTATGAGTTCCTGCGCTTTGTCACTTGAGTTATTGGAATGCATCATGTAACTGCACAAAAACAAGGGACAGAGAAGGAACACACAAGACAGGCGCGGAACTTCAACTAAGGTTTACTCAGGGAAATCCCACATTTATACAAGTAACATAATCACACTTGCTAATCTTCAGACAGCCATCACTCGATGTTGGCATGCATGTGTTCCTTCTTTGTCCCTTGTTTTTGTGCGGTTACATGATGCATTCCAATAACGACCACCAACTAGCCCGCTTATCCCTGTTAAATATGTCACTTGAGTCTTTTTGGAACTTCTCACGTTTTACCTGTCAACCACTGTGGTGTCCTTTAACAAAGATGTTTTCATTCAGGGAAATGGTATTTTCATCAGTTCTAGGGTTGCTCCTGTATTGTTTAACATTTTTTATCAAAGTTTGACGGTAATGTAAATCACAGGCTGCAGAGCAAACGTATTGTGCGAATTTTTAGCTATGTGGATGATCTTTTAGTCCTTTTAAGGTTAAACTCCGATGACAGCCTTGAATCAAACGCGAGAAGGATTTTAACGTGTTTCGAAGAGTCCTCCCGAGATCTCAGGTTCACGTTCGAACTTTGAAAAAAAACTTGATCAAATTTCTTGATTTGGAAAGTAAATTTAAAAGTGAAAGTCATGTGTGTTGGCCTTATTGCACTAGATCGAAAAAATCGATCCTCCCGTACGAATCCTCCCACTCCAAATTAATAAAACGTGGCATAGTTTCGTTGTGCTTGACGAATGCTCTAAACAAGAGGTGCACCCACTCATTGCAGCAGAGTCTTGAAGCCCAGAAGGCGAGATTAATGCCGGCAGGGTACCCGGTCTCACTTTTGATGGCTGTGTCAGAAACCTTCTTTAGAAAGTACACAAAAAAGAAAACCGTGAAAACTGCGGACGACAATGATTTTTCAAAAAGAAAAAAGGTGGTAGTGTTATTCAGAATCAACTTCAGTTGTAAGTCCAGCATTGTCCTGTCTGTTTCTACTTCTTGTACTCGCGTCCGTACTTGCTGGGAACCATTATACGTTCTTTGCCATAGGCGGCGATAGCTAAATATTGAAACCTGTCGAAGGACGAGACGGTTGCGTTCTTCGAAAAGCAACACGAACGTGCGAAGAGCACAAAAGAGAAAATCAAATTGTAGAATTAAAGATAAAACTAGCAGTGATCGGCGCGGGCTCTCGTGATCGCCTGAGCATACCCGTATCGGCGTCATCTCACTCACCTTCTTTGCCCTTGGCCGCGATAGCTAAAGATTTAAACTTGTCCAGGAGGAGACGATGGCGTTCTTCGAAACGCCACAGGAACGAACATGGGAAGAGTACAAAAGAGAAAAAGAAATTCTAGAATTGAAGATAAAACTAGCAGAGATGGCCGCGAGCTCTCGTGATGGCTGGAGTACAACCCGATTTGCGTCGTCCGACTCACCTTCTTTACTCTATGCAGCGTTAGCTAACGGTTAAAACATGTCGAAGGACCACACGATGGCGTTCTTCGAAAATCAACACGAGCGAAGGTGCGAAGAGCACAAAGAGAAAAAAAATCTAGCATTGAAGCTAAAACTAGAAGCGATGGGTTCGGCTCTCGTGATGGCACGAGTGCACGCGGATCGACGTCATCCAACTCACCAACTTTTCCCTAGGCGGCGACAGTAAAGACTCAAACCTGTCGAAGGACGAGACGATTGCGTTCTTCGAAAAGCAATACGAATGAACGTGCGAAGAACATAAAAGAGAAAAACAAATTCTAGAATTAAAGATAAAATTAGCAGAGATGGGGGGCGCGGCCTCTCGGGATGGCACGTGCACACCGGCATCGGCGTTATCCGACTAACCTTCATTGCATTAGGTGGCGATAGCTAAATATTTAAACCTGTAAAAGGACAAGACGATGGCGTTCTTCGAAAATTAACACAATCAACACGTATGAGCCCGCGAAGAGCAAAAATGTGAAAAGGAAACTCTAGAATTGAAGATAAAACTAGAAGCGATGGGCTCCCCGCAGGGGCGTCTGCGTCAGCAGGCGTTTGGTGTATTGCGACACCACGTACTCGAGCACAAGAGGGTTGGACCCTCCCGCGTGTAGCCGAGCGCTGCTTAGCCGTGTCCGGGGAAAGGGGGATCCTGGGGGTTGAGCCGATGCCGGGTGTTTGGACCTTTGAGGCCCCCCGGCGGAGGCAACACACGTCTTTGGCCTCTGCTTCACGTAGACGGCATCCCCGGACTGACCCACCCTGGAGAAATCGGTAGTCGCCTTTTCCTGTCCTCCTCTCCATCTTCGTCTTTCTCTATCACCTTTTTCTCTTTCCTGTCTCCTCTTCACTTCTTATTACCTCTGTATTTCTTGGCGGCAAGGGTTAACCTTGTGCATTATGCCCAGCCTCGGGTAGAGGTATTTGGTTATAGTGGGGATGTACCGCTGGCGTGCGCAGAACTGGATACTTCCCGTCCTGTGTCCTCCCCTGGTTGGGCTCCATGGTGGGTGGCGGCCATCCCTGCCGAATATGCTATTATTACTTATGGAATCCACTTTCCCTCTACTCCCTGATCGCTCCTTCAAGAGGGGGCGCACCGAAGATTCCTTCAACTTCTTCATGAGTCAGAAAGAAACATTCCCAAAATACCATGTTATTTACAGTCAACATGAAAGCAAGACAGTCCAAACAATATCTCCTTTTGTTGTGGCAAAATCATTGGCAAACTCCATCGGTCCAGGCTACAAAGTAACAAAAATGGGAAGCGGCGATCTTCTTCTTGAATTTCGTGACCAGACGCAGTAAAGTAAATTGTCAAAACTAATTGCTTTCCAGCAAGACATTGCAGTTTCCGTAGGCCCACACAGATCTTTGAACACTGTCCGCGGTGTCGTCTCTGAAGATGAACTGCTCGATCTTAGTGAAAGTGAGCTACTTGAGGGATCGCAAGATCAAAATGTAGTAAAGGTCCAGAGAATAATGATTAGGCGGGACGGCAAGGAAATCCCCACAAAACACATAATCTTAACTTTTGGAACTAGCAACTTACCAGTCTCAATAGAAACAGGATACTGCAAACTCCGTGTAAGGCCGTACATTCCTAACCCACGCCGATGCTTCAAGTGTCAGCGGTTCGGGCACGGTTCACAAAGCTTCCGAGGGCGCACTACTTGTGCAAAATGTGCATCAAACGAGCACTCATCTGACACTTGCACTTCCACCACCCATTGTGCTAACTGTGACGGGGATCACCCAGCGTACTCCCATTCTTGCCCATCCTGGAAAAAAGAAAAAAAATAATCGAAATCAAAATCAAACTGAACCTTTCCTTCCTAGGGGCGCGCAAACGCTTCTCGATGAACCAATCTAGTCAGTCCTACACCGACGTGGCGCGCCGGGGGGCAGCGCTACATCACTCGGCGGCCGCCAAAGGCACAAAGTGTGACAGCTGTCACGCCATCAGCCCCCCCGGCCGGAACAGCCAGCGCTGTTCCAGCCCCTGCAAAGGAGGAACAGCAGACCCTCGGGCCTGTTGAACCCAGGGCCACTGCTCTTGCAGATCGGGCCACCACTCCCGCGAAAATCCCCGCTCCGCGGGCAGTATCCTCAGCCTCAGACGAGGTGATGGACACAACAAATACAATTCCGGCGTCTCAGACGCCCAAGCAACGGCGTAGCTCTCTCGAGCGCACCGGGAAGAAAGAAGAATTCCGTATCACGGGGCCTGGAAAGGCCTGGTGAGCTAATCTAATCCATATCTCTTAGACACACAGCACAAAAAATACATAATATGGACACACAGATATTACAGTGGAGCGTGAGGGGTTTACTCCACAACCTAGACGACATTAAGGAACATTTACATAGGTACACCCCAAAGGTGCCGTGCGTTCAAGAAACACATCTTAAACCTTCGCAAACAAACTTCCTCCGACTGTATGCCATTTCCCGAAAAGACCGCAACGAGGCCCTTGCCTCGTCGGGCGGTGTGGCAGTAATAGTAGATAAGAGTGTTGCTTGCCAGCAGTTACAGCTTAAAGCGCCCCTAGAGACAGTTGCAGTCAGAGCAGTGCCTTTTAGTAAGCTGCTGACAATTGCATCCTTATACATTCCTCCCAAGTGTCAACTCTCCAAAACTGAATTTGAAAGCTTTATTGCGCAACTTCCGGAACCTTACATTGTCGTTGGAGAGTTAAATGCCCATCATAGCTTGTGGGGCGACTCTAGGTGTGATGCCAGAGGGCGTCTGATTGAAAGCTTCCTCTTCAGTACGGGTGCACGTTTGCTAAATAAGAAGGAGCCAACTTTTTACAGCGTTGCGCACACGACATTTTCATCTATATATTTATCCATTGTTTCAAGTACAGTCGTGCCGCACTTCCCTTTATTTCCCTAAAGACCCCACAAGGGGGTGTTACATAAGGGGTGGGTTGTACAGAGATGCTACAAATGCCACAGGTTTTTAACAAAACAGGTATATGGATACACTTTGAATAAAACGTGATGGACAGCTGATTGAAACAATGTCGTGGGGAAGGCCATTTATTCTGAAGCTGCGCGGCAAAAAAATGATGCAGAAAAAGTAGTGGTGCCAGAACGGGGTCGGGTGACTTGAAGTGGATGGCCCGTGCGGGGGGATGTGCGAGCGGCGGGAGCGATGTAAGGTGGATGGCTGAAAGAACTGTGATAAAACTTGTGGTAAAGTGATAGTGTGGCGATCCTGCGGCGAGACGAAAGAGTGGGCAGACCAGAGTCATTCTTAAGGGATGACACGCTGATATCATATGAATAAGAAGAATGAATGAAGCGAGCAGCACGATTTTGCACTGCTTCGATAGCGTTAATCAAATAAACTTGGTGAGGGCTCCAGATTGGTGATGCGTACTCAACTTTGGGTCGAATTAACGATTGGTAAGCCCTTAATCCTAACAAATGGAGTGGAAAGTACTATGGACCCATACGGCAGTGATCATTTCCCCATTGTTTTAAATTTAAGGAAACGGGACGAATGTTCTCCACATGTACCCCCATGGAAAGTTGACTAAGCGAACTGGCAGCGATACGGAGAGGTGACATATATGACCTGGGATGATATTCTTGCGCTTAGTATTGGCGATGCAGTGTCATATTTAACCGCATTTATTCTCGACGTAGCGTCAATATGTATCCCGCAAACAAATGCATCGCCTAATAGACGACGTGTTCCCTGGTGGAACGATGAATGTAAGGAAGCACGAAAGAAACATAATAAGGCTTGGAATCAGCTCCGTGACTCTCCGACTATTGAAAACCTTATCAGCTTTAAGAAAATAAAATCAGAAGGCAGAAGAACGCGCCGCCGTGCCAAAAGGGATAGCTTGCAAAAATATATTTCCGACATTAATTCTTATACAGACGAAAGAAAAAGCTGGAACAGAGTAAACAAATTAAAAGGCCGCGAAACTCATCCTCTATCATTAGTAAACACACATGCAGACACTCTTGAGGACCAAGCTGATTGTCTAGAAGCACATTTCGAGCACATTTCCAGTACATCTCATTATACAGATACATTCCTAAAATACCAGCGACTAGCAGAACAGATGAATCTGGGTGGGAAAGGCACATCCTATGAAGTATACAATCGTCCATTTGGAATGCCTGAGTTCCAAGCCTCACTGATCTGTTGCAACAAGTCCGCTCCAGGAAGTGACAGAATAATGTATGAGATGGTCAGACACTTATACCCTGAAACCCAAATAACACTACTGTCACTCTTCAATTCCATGTTCTCTGCCGGCTACATTCCTTCTGTCTGGAAAAAAGCAATCGTAATCCCTATTCTCAAAGGACCCTTCCTCACCCAACAGTTATAGGCCTATAGCTCTAACAAGTTGTCCATGCAAATTATTTGAGAAAATGATTAACCGTCGCCTCATCCATTATCTTGAAAGCAGCAAGATACTCGATCCCTTTCAGTGCGGTTTTAGGGAGGGTAGATCCACAACAGATCGCCTTGTCCGCGTCGAGACAAATATCCGTGATGCTTTTGTCTACAAACAGTTTTTCCTGTCAGTATTTTTAAATATGGAGAAGGCATACGACACAACTTGGCGCTTTGGAATCCTCCGTGTCCTGTCGGAAATGGGAGTTCGAGGCAACTTGCTGAACGTGATTCAGAGTTACCTGTCCAATCACACGTTCCGTGTTAGAGTTGGTAACGTTCTGTCTCGTCCATTTACGCAAGAGGCTGGTGTTCCACAAAGTGGTGTGCTGAGCTGCACACTTTTTATTGTCAAAATGAACTCGATCCAGACTGCCATACCACATACTATGTTTTATTCTGTATATGTGGATGACATCCAGATAGGCTTCAAATCATGTAACCTAAGTATCTGCGAGCGACAGCTTTGCATAAATAAATTATCTAAATGGGCGGAAAAAAACGGTTTCAAGCTAAACTCAGAAAAAGTACATCCGTCCTGTTTTCTAACAAAAGAGGCATACTTGTGGACCCCGCAATAGATCTAAATGGAGAACGGCTATCTGTGAGCCATGAACACAAATTTCTTGGAATCCTTTTAGACAGCAAGCCGACTTTTGTACCACACCTGAAGTATCTGAAATCAAAGTTCCTCAAGACTATGAATCTGCTGAAGCTCTTGTCACGCACATCTTGGGGAAGCGACAAGTGGTGCCTTTTAAAACTTTACAGAAGTCTATTATTAACACGGCTTGACTACGGAGCAATAGTCCATAATTCTGTTGCACCTAGCGCTTTGAAAATGCTAGATCCTATTCACCACTTAGGTATCCGCCTTGCTACAGGTGCCTTTAGGACTAGCCCCATAGAAAACCTGTATGCTGAATCTAACGAGTGGTCCCTGTCTCTTCAAAGAACATATTTAAGTCCTCCAGGTGAAAAAAGATTTCCGTCATCTATGCCATTCAGTTATTTACGACGTGTCTACGGCTAGGCTTTTTCGTAACCACCCAGGCACTAGATCTCCTCTGTCCCTTCGGTTGGAAGCATTGTCCGAAGAAACGGGCGCGTCGATTGTAGAGAATGTCATAATGGCAACTACGCGGCTTCCACCGCCGTGGCAGACTATCGAATGTGACGTCTCGTTTGCAGAAATATCAAAACGCGCACCTGAGGCACACATACGTTCACATTTTCTTGAGCTTCAGGAGAAATATTCTTGTGCTGAATTTTACACAGATGCCTCTAAGTCTTCTTCTGGTGTTGCTTACGCAGCACTAGGACCAGCGTTCTTAATATCAGGTACATTGAACCCACATCCATGTATCTTTACTGCGGAAGCGTATGCAATACTCTCTGCAGTGAAGCACATCAAGCAAACGAATCTGACTAGTGCTATAGTGTTCACAGACTCATTGAGTGTAGTGCAAGCCCTAATGAATGTACGTAAACATAAAAACACTGTTGATATGCTCAGCTTATAGTGCTAACAAAATGATCATCCTATGCTGGGTACCTGCCCACTGTGGCATAAAAGGCAACGAAGCTGCTGACGATAAAGCTACTGCAGTAGGTTTTAGTGACACGGACATAGACATACGCATCCCAGCCACAGATCTTAAAGCATACTTGCGTCACAAGCTGAAAATCCATTAGCAGGAACAGTGGAATAGTCAGATATCGAATAAACTGCACTTGATAAAACGCAAATTAGGATATTGGGTATCGGAGAGAACATCACGATATAAAGAAGTGCTTTTTTGTCGATTAAGAATAGGACACACTTACGGCACTCACTCTTACCTCTTGACAACTCGGGGTATCCTCCCACTTGTAGTAAGTGCGGCCAAAATCTCACTGTCCTGCACGTTCTTATTCAACGCCCTGCAATAAAAGGACAGAGGAAAAAGTATTTCATTTCTGCATATCATGAAAATATTCCTCTTCACCCAAAATTTTTTCTCAGCAATGAACCACTTTTTAATCAGAAACTAGTCTTAGAGTTTTTTAGCTGAAACAGACACTCTGGAAATCATTTGGCCAGGAAATTTTAGCACACGTATAACAGCCCTGTACTCAAAGGCTTTCTTGAAGCTAAAGTGTCAATGTTATGTTTTATTGCATCATGGTTTTGCCGAAACCCAATTACCATAGCCCACAGCACTACGTAGTCAGTGTCATTATTTTAGCAACTATATATTTTACGCTATCCACAGCGACCGATTTTAGGCCTTTTTACAGCCATGTCACATATACCATTAGAAAATCAATGGTACATCATTCAGAATGCACCGTTAACATCACCTTTGTCATGGCGCTCTTTGGCCATACCTGGCCCTTGCGCCATAAAACACCACACATCATCAGAAGCGGTGGGCTCGGGCTCTCGTGATGGCTGGAGTGTACCCGGATCGGAGTCATCCGATTCACCTTGTTTGCATAGGTGGCGATAGCTGTAAAAAACTGTAAGAGGACGCGACGATGGCGTTCTTCGAAAATTAACAAAATCAACACGTATGAGCGCGCGAAGAGCAAAAAAGGGAAAACGAAACTGTAGAATTGAAGATAAAACTAGAAGCAATGGGCTCGGGCTATCGTGATGGAACGAGTGCACCCATATGGGGGTCATCCGACTCACCTTCTTTGCCTTAGGCGGCGACAGCTCAAGATTGAAACCTCTCGGAGGACGAGACGATTGTGTTCTCCGAAAAGCAACACGTGCGAAGAGCACAAAACAGAAACAGAAAACTCTAGAATTGAAGATAAAGCTAGCAGAGATGGGTGCAGGCTCTCGTGATGGCACGAGTGCACCCGGATCGACGTCATCCAACTCACCTTCTTTTCCCTAGGCGGCGATAGCTAAAGACTCAAACCTGTCCAAGGATGAGACGATGGCGTTCTTCGAAAATCAACACGAACGAACGTGCGAAGAGCAAAAGAGAGGAGTAGAAATTCTAAAATTGAAGATAAAACTAGCAGAGGGGGGCGTGGGCTCTCGTAATGGCACGAGCACACCCGGATCGGTGTCATCCGACTCACCTTCTTTGCCCTAGGCGGTGAAAGCTACAGATTGAAACCTGTCGAAGGACGAGACGATGGCGTCCTTCGAAAAGCTACACGAACGAGTGTGCGAAGAGCAAAAAAGGGAAACACAAATTCTAGAATTTGAGACAAAACTAGCACAGATGTGTGCGGGCTCTTGGGATGGCACGAGCACACCCGGATCATCGTCATCTGACTCACTTTCTTTGCCGTAGACGGCGATAGCTAAAGATTGAAAGCTGTCGAAGAAGGAGATGATGGCATTTTCCTAAAATCAACAACATCAACACGTACGAGCGCGCGAAGAGCAAGAAAGAGAAAAATAAACGCTAGAATTGAAAATAAAACTAGAAGTGATGGGCTCGGGTTCTCGTGATGGCATGAGTGCACCCGGTTGGGGGTCATCCGACTCACCTTCATTGCCCTAGGCGGCGATAGCTAGATAGAAACCTATCGAAGGACGAGACGATTGCGTTCTTTGAAAAGCAACGCGAACGAACGTGCGAAGAGCAGAAAAAAGAAAAGGAAATTCTAGAATTGAAGATAAAATTGGCACAGATGGGGAATGGGCTCTCGTGATGGCACGAGCACACCCGTATCGGCGTCATCCGACTCACCTTCTTTGCCTTAGGCCACGATAGCTTAAGATTTCAACCTGTCAAAGGACGAGATGACGGCGTTCTTCGAAAATCAACACCAACGAACATGCCAAGAGCACAAAAGAGAAAAAGAAATTCTAGGATTAAAGATAAACCTAGCAGAGATGGCCGCGGGTTCTCCTGATGGCACGAGTACAACCGGATTGGTGTCATCCTACTCACCTTCTTTACCTTAGGCCGCGTTAGCTAACGATTAAAACCTATCGAAGGACGAGACGATGGCGTTCTTCGAAAATCAACACGAAGGACCGTACGAAGAGCATAAAAGACAAAAAATTCTACAATTGAAGATTAAACTACAAGCGATGCGCTCGTGCTCTCGTGATGGCACGAACGCACCCGGTTCGACGTCATCCTAGTCACCTTCTTTGCCATAGGCGGCGTTATGTAAAGATTGAAACCTGTCGAAGGACGAGACGATTGCATTCCTCGAAAAGCAACACGAACGAACGTGCGAAGGGCACAAAAGAAAAACTAATTCTAGAATTGAAGTTAAAATTAGCGGAGATGGGCGCGGGCTCTCGGGATGGCACGAGCACAACTGTATCGGCGTCATCCGGCTCACCTTCTTTGCATTAGGTGGCGATAGCTGAAGATTTAACCTGTTAAAGGACGAGACGATGGTGTTCTTCGAAAATTAACAAAATCAACACGTATGAGCGCGCGAAGAGCAAGAAAGTGAAAAAGAAACTCTAGAATTGAAGATAAAACTAGAACCGATGGGCTCGAGCGCTCGTGATGGCACGAGTGCACCCCGATCGACGTCATCCGACTCACCTTCTTTGCATTAGGCGGCGATAGCTAAAGATTTGAAAATGTGAAAGGTCGAGACGATGGGGTTCTTCGAAAATCAACACGAACGAACGTGCGAGGAGCACTAAAGAGAAAAAATATTCTAGAATTGAAGCTAAAACTGGAAGCGATGGGCTCGCGCTCTCGTGATGGCACGAGTGCAGCCGGATCGACGTCATCCAACTCACCTTGTTTTCCTTCGGCGGCGACAGCTAGAGACTGAAACCTGTCGAAGGACGAGACGATGGCGTCCTTCGAAAAGCAGCACGAAGGAACGTGCGAAGAGAAAAAAATAGAAACAGAAATTCTTAAATTGGAGACAAAACTAGCAGAGATGGGTGCGGCTTTCGTGATGGCACGAGTACACCCGGATCGCCATCATCTGACGGCGATTGATAAAGATTGAAACCTGTCGAAGGAGGAGACAATGGCATTTTCCTTCTTTAGCATCTCTAAAGCAACTCGATAGGAATATTCTATAGAAATTTGCCTTCAGAACCTCCAAACCTACTCGACAGAATTATTCTATAGAAATTTGTCTTTAGCATCTATAGAACAACTCGATAGAAATATTCCATAGAAATTTGTCTTCAGCGTCCATAAAGCAACTCGATACAAGTATGCTATAGAAACTTGTCTTTAGCATCTCTAAAGCACCTCGATGGAATTGTTCTATAGAAATGTGTCTTCAGAGTTCCTATATGAATACGGTTGTCAAATACCTTTTGGAACTCGATAGGAATATTCTATAGCCAATAAAAATAACACAGTAGAGTTTTATGGAAAAAATTCAAAAGACTTTCAAAAAAACACATAAAACATTTTTGTAGGGGCGGTGTCCACACTGCGTTGACGTCTGGATAGGCATTGATAAATTTGTGGTGGTTTGACTTGTGACAAACGTCTAATTAACGCCTTTGTTGTGTTGGGACGTCGTGGTGGTGTTGTGTAAAAGAAAACCCGGTCGTCAAAAAAAAAAGAACATATGCGGTGCTTTTTTGTAGAGCACTGTGTCGGTGTCACTTATGAGATTACGTTCAACTGCCCGAAGGTGTACATCGAAAATACCGGCCAATGCATAAGACAGCGGATACGAGAACACGAACTGTCAACAAAAATGACACACGCACATTCATCATTGTAAGTCGCGCCCGTGAAACCCTGTGCTATCGGACAGTCGAATTATACAACCAAGTTCTGACACACTTGCCCATGAGCTGGCCGAGTCCTATTTTGCCAAGAATGAAGGTAATGCATGCGTAAAGGAACTTCGTGTATTGTGTCCATGGCAATTAATTTATCTTCCTGCGTAGGCGGATCTACTGAGGAAGTACTTTGGTGGATGTTCTTCTTTCGTGTTTTGTGCACGTGTTGAATGCTTTTTTCTGCAAATAAATCAGCTGGAAGTGTGACTGTCATTTTATAGTCGTCAATGCCACTCAACAACTGTGTTCTTGAAGAAACGTATTTCCTAAGTGCGCTAGTCAAGATAATCAGCGTAGCCTGTGCGAAAATGAGTTTCAAACCAGCACTGACTGCGAGAAGCGCCCGTCATCGATCTGCTGCAACACAATGGGCGGGAACCGGCGAAGCATGCAGCCAATAAAGGGGGAGCGGGCGTTGCCCTATGCGCGCACTCAGGAGCCGACCGCTCATGGGTGAGTGGCCACACGGGATCAGACCTCCGATGGGTAAGTGTGCGTGAGCATGCGTTGCTTATTTTCTGCTCCATCCGCATATCGCTGTTCCGTGAAGCTTTCTGTCACTTTTTTTTTTCAGATTTGTTTACGATGACAGCTAGATAAATGACACTTTGTGATGTTCACTAAGATTTCTTGTGGTGCAGTCGCAATGAAGATCGCTGGGCGCTATCCAAAGGACATATTAGCAGCCCACGTCAGAGGTCACAAAATCGGGGCCATGGTATTGTAATGGTTCTTTTCCATATGCCATATCTTTTCGCGCATATGCTATTTCTTTCCACTGGTTCTCGAGACACTCCGCCTACGTTCTAGCGTGAACGGGAGTTGACCAGAACGGAATAGAAAGATGAACTTCTAGGGCTTTACGTGCTAAAGTCATGATCTGATTACCAGGTGCGAACATAGTGCCCGATACTTACTCCTCAATTATTTTCACCACGTGAAATTCTTTAACATGCACATAAATCTAGGTATACGCGTGTGTTTGCACTTCTCCCCAATCTCCGCGACTTACTCATGACCTCGAAATATAGAATATAACTGACTGATAGGAACACTTGCATTATAGCGGTCCGGTATTGTTGAAAACTTTATCTCGAGGCACAGGGGAAAAGCTTATATCATAATACAGGAAATATATTTTGAACAAAAAATTCCTTTTCACTCAGTCAGAGCCCCTTGAATGGTTTAATTCGGCACGGTGTTCAAGACTACGCTAAGCGCAGCAGCGCCGCAATATATTGTTATACATATTAGTAGTTGTGCGGCAAAGGCGAACAAGAACTGGCACCTATTCTTTAAGGTTTCTCCTCTCCCATTTGTTCACTGCAATAAACCCATCTCATGTGCGATAACATTCACCGAGGTGTGGCGCGGTCCCTCTGAAGAAACTTACACGTTATCCAACGAAGCTGATGCTTGGTAAGACTCCAACCGTAAGGTAAGAACATGGACGATTCGCCAGCAGATAGTGGCAGCCGTGGCACAGCACACGAAATGACAGCGAGGAACTATCTGCTGAGCCTCCCAACAAACAACAATTAACGTGTATATTTTGCGGCAAAACTTAAGAGTAGTGGACGAAAGGGTGAAATAATATCTAAATAAGTCGTTACCATGGGTCAAGTGCATTGGCGCAGCTTGCTAAGATGGCCTTCTATTTTTACCGATACTGTGGTGTGATAATAACGACAACCCATAGACAACATATGCAAGGCTCATTGACAACATGACTTGCCCCGTGTATTCACTTGAAAAAAAATAGACGAAATGTGGGCATACACTGAAACAAAGACTAGGCTTGTTCGGTGGTGCTTGCCTAACCTACATACAAACTTTTAATGTTGTACACAGTTGTGAATATGGGTGTTGTCTGACGAAGATAGCGATGGATATCTGGAGGGGGTCGCTGATAATACCCACCATTTTACCATATTTTCATATCAATTTTATCAGTCTCGAGCCACCGATGTTTCTATTGGGCGTAAATAATATTGTCACGTAGTAGTGATCTGAATAATACAGCGGACAATCGTTGAATGACGCGACAAACATTTATTGGGCAAACTTTCGCCCAGAAAAGCAAGTTACACTCAAAGTACAGCGATAACGACTAACATGGTTCGTAACCTGCTCTATCGGTCGTTGGCTTTTATACATGAGCCATCGAAGATCACAAGTAATCGCTGGTGCCCGCGTCTCTCCCGGAGAGTCCTGCACAGTTCGCATCGCACATGCAATCAGATTACACAAGTTTCGGGGACAACAGACAGCAGAAAGCACCACCGATAATATTCGAGGAACTTGCGATACATGTGGGCGCGTCCCGCTCTGAGCGATCACATTTGTTATACGGTGAAAAGTGGTCACCCGAAAAAGATAAACAAGTACACGTGTCAATGCCCCCTGTCAGAATGCATCGTCCCGACGCTACAAACAAGAGAGCGAAAAAAACAAGAGGGCACTTATTAAAGAGTAACACAATAACAAAGAAACAAACCCCAAAGTAATACAGTCCAAAAAAGAAAGCCGAAAGTTCAACTATACAATGTCCCAAAGTTCGTTAGCGTTGCTCGAACGGCTGCAGTCACACAACATGGACTATTTCAGGTCCTGAGCAGCGCTGCTGTGATGGCAAAATGCCGTCTGGCATGACCTCATATAGTCGAGTGCGCCGATGCTTCGAATGATCTTGTAGGGTCCGAAATAGCGGCGTAAAAGCTTCTTGCAAAGTCGTCGTCAGCATATTGTGGTCCAAACGCAAACGCGGTCGCCGGGCTGGTACTCGACGTAACGTCGTCGAAGGTTGTAGTGTCGACTGTCGGTCCTCTGCTGCTTCTTGATGCGCAGGCGGGCGAGCTGTAACACTTTTGCGGCGCGCTGGAGATAGGTGGCGACGACAGGATTATCTTCGTCAGTGACCTACGGCAGCATTGCGTCGAGACTCGTTGTCGGGATCCTGCTGTAAACCAGCTTGAGCGGCGTGATTTGTGTCGTTTCTTGCACCGCCGTGTTATAAGCGAAGGTTACATACGGCAGGACGGCATCCCAGGTCTTGTGTTCGATGTCGACGTACGTTACTAGCATGTCAGCGAGGGTCTTATTTAGGCGCTCCGCAAGACCATTCGTCTGCGGATGCTAGACAGTTGTCCTCCTGTGGCTTGTCTGGTGGTATTGCAGGATGGCTTGTGTGTCGTCAGCTGTAAAGGCCGTTCCTCTGTCGTTGATGAGGAGTTCTTAGGCACCATCTCGCAGCAAGATGTTTTCTACGAAGAATTTCGTCACTTCGGCTGCGCTACCTTTCGGCAGAGCTTTCGTTTCAGCAAATAGGGCGAGGTTGTCTGTCGCCACGACGATCCACTTATTTCGCATGTTGACGTCGGCAAGGGTCCCAGCAGATCCATCCCGATCTGCTGAAACGGTCGGCAAGGAGGCTCGATCGGCTGTAGTAATGCCATGTCGGTGGTCTCTTGCGCCGCTGGCAGTCTTGGCATGCCTTGGCGTAACGGTCTACGTCGGCAGGCAGGCGCGGCCAGAAATAGCTTTTCTGTATCTTCAATAGCATCCAGGAGAATCCGAGGTCCCCAGCAGTCGGATCGTCATGTAGGGCGTCCATTACTTCTGGACGCAGTGCTGAGGGAACAAGGAGGTAGCAGATGCTAGTACTCCTTTACGAGTAGTTTGCTTTGAAGCAAAAACGAAGACAATCCGCGCTTAAATGCCCTAGAGACAACGTCAGTGTTCCGTTACAAATACTTGACGAGGCCTTTTAGCTCCATGTCTGCTCGCCGCTGTACAGCGAAGTCTTCAGCGCTTATTATTCCAAGGAAGCCGTCGTCATACTCGTCGCCTTTCCGCGATATCGCAGTGTTTTCGTCCGGACCTGTAGATTACAGTGATGTCATATTCTAGCAGTCTGAGGCTCCACCATGCCGGGCATCCTGAAGGGTCCTTTAAGCTCGCTTGTCAACACAACGCGTGATGGTCGCTGACGACTTTGACTGGTCTGCCATATAGGCACGGAGCAAGAAACATTTAGGAGTGGAAACTCCGCTGTATGCGGCGACCAGAAAAAGTCACATGCCCGCGGAGCCGTTATCGTGCTGGCGGCGCCTGGCGGCCTGGAAAGAAATCAGCGCCTTTGAGAGCGCGCTAGAGCCGCCTGGCCGGGCGCTGCATTTTTTTTTTTCGCTGCGGCTTCTACGACGCGCCGCATGGCGCCGCCACTGTATATGGACCCGTCGGCGCATACATCCTCCGTGATTGTGACCTTATCTCGTCGCCCGCGCTCGCTCGCGCTGACGGGAGTTTCACCTCCTAAATGTCTTACTCCGTGCATATAGGTAAGGACGCAATTTTGCTGTAGTCCAAACGATGGCGAGGCATTCATTTTTCCATCGTAGAATAATGGCCTTCCTCGTTTGACAGTGACCGGCTAGAATAAGCTATCACCCGCTCAAGTCCGCCTTTCTGCTGGACTAGGGCGGCACCGAGGCCTAGGCTACTGTCATCAGCGTGGATTACGGTATTGACGTTCTCGTCGAAGAGCGCAAGTACCGGTGGCGACTGCATGCGCCGTTCGAGTTCTTGAAATGCGTTGGCCTGCGGCGTTTCCCACTTGAAATCGACATCACATTTAGTTATGTCTCAGCGATGTGCAAAAATTCCTTGACAAAGCGCCTGTAGTAGGCACACATGCCAAGGAATTTACGCACTGCCTTCTTGTCGATAGGCTGCTGGAAATTGGCGATGGCAGCTGTATTCTGCGGGTCGGGGCGGACTACAGATTTCCAGATTTACTTTAGTTGTCATGACATAGTCATGAAAACTAAAGCAAGGGAAAATTCACTCGTAATGGCAAAAACAATAACACGCAAAATACCTGAAAATGGAACAAAATTCTAAATTTGTTTGATCGACAGCCATAAAAAAAAAAACAAGAGCTTACTTTTAAACCTGCACAAATGTATATGAAAGGCGTGACATGTTCAGTACTACTGAACAAAATGAAAAAGACAGGGCGGAAAAAATAAGATTATATTAAAAACGGAAATACACATTATCATAATATTTTGCACTTCGCCACAACTTGAGTACCGCTGCCAAGGGGGAACAGAAGGTAGTCAGCTTGTGCAGCAGCACATGGAAAAGATTCGCAGAAAGCCCCATTCCTCAATGACAGACCAGGTAAAATAAGCCAACAAAACGAATTTTCTTTCTCCACGAATGCTTTGCTTAGCAATAAAATTACGTTACATAGGCACTAAGTCATACCTACTGGGCGCTCCTTTGTGTAATAAAGACGAACTGCAAAAATATCCATACAGGACACTTGCAAATGATCATGCATTACAGAAAAAAGCGCATCAAGACTACATATGAAGGTTGTTCGCGTGGTTTTCCCATCGGCAATTACTGAGATAATACATAAACACGTACGAGCGGTAATTTTTCAGTTGTTAGCACGTTTGTAGAACGGTGACACACAGAAAAAGCATGGAGGGCGGAATGGAAAGTTGGGCGAGTTAGTGAAGTTGCAGAATGAGACTTTGCACAGGAAAACAAGTCATAGACCAGGTGTCAATGAGGAGGAACATGTTTCTGTCAGCTTCCTCTACCGGTAAGAGGGACGTGTAGCACAATCAAGGCGCAACGACGTCCGGAGGCTCATGCAGCACACACATGCAGAGCGCCGTGTTCGTGTACATGCGTCTTCTCATGCCCTTGGGTCTGCGCGCTCAGCTGTTGTCTTTAGGCACCAGGAACAACCTTGCAGAGCTTGCTTTCGAGGTATTCGTGCACCCTACATGATGCACCAGCGGTGCGAGTCGAGAAACGGGTGAAACATCGCGGAGTACAAGCACACAGCTATTGAGGACCACGAAACTGACGAAACCCACGCCGGTCAACGCACAGCAGCGCACGCTTCCCGATAAAAGCAGATTACGAAACATGAAACTTCACGCAGCAGGCTTAGCTGCCGTCGGGCCGGCGGGCGCGCGCGAAGGCAGTCGAAAGTGAGGGAGTTACCTAGGAGGGCAAGGGGAGAGGATTTGAGGAGGGGCAAAAGAACACAACCTCCTGGATTGGCGCGCGTCGCCCGTGCCGATCTATGAGGCCGTGAAAGGGAAGCGGAGTTGCTTTCCAGCCCTATACCGATGGATGGCGCCAATTACCTCTGCATCGTAAAACCCCTAAAGTTTCCAAAGGTAGCACCATTCTCAGATATTTCCGCCATCCGCTCTCCCCGACGTTTAAAGTCCCTTGATAATTTGAAAGTAGCGACACGCTTTGAACTCTGCCGCCGCCGCGCGACCTCCTCGCCTCCTCCTCGCCCGTCGCGCGTTCCCCCGCGGCAACCAGTTTTGCCCCCGTTTTTCTGCACGACGATTGGTCTCCCTGCCGTTGCCCTTGGAAACGCGCAGGTCTTGAGTTTTTCTTGTGTTTTTCTTTTTCATTCGAGCCATTTTCCTCCTGAGCACGGCTGGCTCGACGCTTAAGCTCGGCGTAGCGAACGTTGTACGCTGTGTTTCAATCAATCAATCAATCAATCAATCAATCAATCAATCAATCAAGTTTTATTTTCGCCGTAGACAGTACATTGTTACTGCGAAAATAGGGGGCCAGAGAAAAAAGCTGCATTTGTGCAGCTTGACTATGCTCTAGCCACCCGTACAACAGCAGGGACACGACGATTTATTATCTTGATTCAGTTATATAAACATATCATCAAATAAACGATCAGGCAGTCCAATCACAAATGACAACCACGAGAACAATTAGAAGCATAAGCAGTTTCAATAAAGTCAAACAAACAGGTCAAATAAGGTTTTGTTAGTAAGGGCCAGAACGTTCACACCTTTCCGGTCTAGCTCATTTAGTGTAGTTGCCAGGGCGTAGTCAAGTTTTTCTTTCCCATAATGGGTGCGCGAGGAGGGAACGTAGTATGGCGGTTGATATCGGAATGGGTAGGAAATTGTATTTTTCCTGAGATTTGATAATTCTTGGAATAGTTCCACCCTACCTAATGTGGCGTTTTTATAGGTTCTTAATAATTTGTGTTTGTATATATCGTGGATTTTTAGAATTTTATGTTTGTGAAAGAGTGGTTCTGTGTGTTCTAAAAACGAGGTATTTTCTATTGATCTAAGTGCTTTTTTCTGAATAAGGAAGAGTTTCTGCAAGTTGAATGCTGTCGTGTTTCCCCATATTAGCATGCAGTAATGTAAGTGAGAGTTAAAGAGGGCAAAATATAACATCTTTTTAATGCTGACTGGAAAAGTGCGACGGTTCTGGCTTAATACACCGGCGGCTCTACTTAATTTTGGTAATAAAGTTTTCACATGTTCATTCCAAGACATGTTTTCTGAAAAAATGACACCTAGAATTTTAACAAACTTTTCTATTTTAATTTTGAATGGCCCGAGAGCAATATGGTCGTCTATATTTTCTAAGGTACCTGGGGTGCGAAACAACACACACTTAGTTTTTGACTCATTAAGAATTAGCCTATTGTTCTGGCACCAAATCAGCAAGTTGTGACAGAACGCACTTCCCTTTTGTCTTACAGTATCAATGTTTTTTCCCTTAACGAGCACCGAACAATCATCGGCATAAATAACATATCTACAATCCTGATATATTTTTACAATGTCATTAATATAGAAAAGAAAGAGAATTGGTCCCAGTATACTACCCTGTGGAACTCCAAATTTAATAGACCGTAGGTGAGATTTATGCTTATTTAGTTCGACTTATTGATGGCGCGCACTCAAGTAAGATTTAATAAGTTGTAGTGTTGTGCCACGAAACCCATAATGCTCTAATTTATCTAACAATATCGGATGGTTGACTCGATCGAAGGCTTTGCTAAAGTCTAAGAGTATACCCAATGTCATTAACTTATTTTCAAAATTGTTTAATATTTCTTCCTTCTGAGCTAGAAGTGCTGTCTCGGTGCAGCGTCCCTTTCTGAAACCAAATTGGTAGTCCGTTAAGAGGTTATATTTTCTAGTAAATTTCTCAATGCGAGAATTAATCACTTTCTCGAGTCCCTTAGAGAATACAGGCAAGATTGACACAGGGCGATAATTACCTAAACAATTTTTGTCACCATTCTTGTAGATTACTGAAACTCTTGCTACCTGCATGTTGTTCGGAAAAAATCCCCGTTGAAAGAGAGACGTTATATATGTGTGTAAGCGCTGGCGCAATTAAATCTATGACGTATTTGATTGGTTTGATTTCTAGATCATCTACATCACGGCTACGGCTATTTTTAAGCTCCTGATATAATGTTGTTACTTCAGCGATGGATGTAGGCAGTAAGTACATTGTGTGGAATAATCTCGGAATATGATTAGCAGCTTCATGACAGTATGTACTGGTGCCAATTTCAACAAAGAAATCGTTAAAAAGGTTAGCTAGTTCCTTTCCACCAACCTTTTTGTTATGTATAACAAGGTTGTCAATCGTGGCATCCTTAGTGCTCTTGTTTAAAACCTCGTTAATTATCCTCCACACTTTGCCGCTATCACGCAAGCAATTGTTTTCAAATACACGCTTGTAATATTCGCTTTTTGATCTTTTTATATCTTTATTCAACCTATTTCGAAGCATTCGAAATTCTTTTAATTTTTCCATGCTACGTGACTTAAGAAAGTTGTCAGAAAGTTTGTTCTTATGCTTAATAAGCTTGATATGTTCATGTGTGATCCATGGTTTACGCAACCTTTTTTGTTTATGGTATGTGCGTAATGGGAAAGACTCGAAATAATGTTTCTTGAAGATTCTTAAAAATGAGTCATAGCACTTGTTGCTGTTTTCAAAAGTAAATGTTTCCTTCCAGTCTGTTTGAGCGATCTTATCCCTAAAATTTTCTAACGTGATAGATGATATTTCCCGGTACGTGAGTTCAGGCCACTCCTTTTGTTTCAATGCGCAGTTACGCTGAAGCATACAAAATGTAGGTAAGTGATCACTGATGTCACTGTTTATGACACCAGAGAAAACGTTATTAGGATTTAAGTTAGTAATGAATAAATCCAGCACAGATGCAGTTGAAAGAGTAACGCGTGTTGGCGTTGCTATAACATTCTGAAAACCATTACTCTGCAACATAAACAAAAAGTCATTCGCCCGACTTGAGACCTTTTGAACATCGATATTCATACCACCGCCTATTGTTAGTAACCATCCATTTTCATTGGCACAAGAAAGTAAAGAATCAAGGAAGTTTAAGAACGTGACGAGATTGCCGCTTGGCTCCTGCTCTATGTGCCAGCGCTATGCCGGGCTGTTGCGCATATAACTGCGGCAAGAAGCCTGAAGATGGTTATGCCGTTTTTATGATACCACAAGGAAAGCGTGACTGCTTGCGCAGGAAGCAGTGGCTGCATGACATTGGCCGAAAGAACTTTGTTCCGACAAAGAACAGCGTTGTTTGCGAGCTGAGGCGTCTTTCTTATAGATCGTAGCAAAGCATCCCGTGATGCTGCATTCTTTTTTTTCATTCTTCCGGCCTGCTTACCAGCGTTTTTCTTGCGGTTGTCCTCAGTATGCTTAATATTCTGGGGCGGCTCAATCACCTCGCACGTCGCTAACTGTTGTTATTCAGTCGGAAGTGCAGCATTACAGATTCTGCTTCGCGTCCTGAAAAAAATTAGTGGCAAGTATACCCGTGGTATTGCAAGTGATGAGCGTTAGCTAGTCAACATTGAGTTCTTTTTGTTAAGTTTTAAGGCGAAAGTCATTAGATCTCTATGTTTCAAGGTTACATTGTAAACTGGAAGTATCACGTGACCCAAGGAAGGCCAGAGGTGATTCAAAGCATGTTCATCCCTGTATAAGAGAATGATTGCCCAAGTTAATGCATCATTAGTGATTCACATAAGGTGGATTAGGGAGGATTAAAGTTGACTGGAGGGTAGTAAAGAAGATTAAGGTGGATTAGAGTGTATTAAGAAGGGTTAAGATGCATGAATAAAGATTAAGGTGGGTGGCGGAGGATTAAGGCGGATTATGGTGGATTATGGTGAAGGGTTGATGAAAGGGTATTAAGACCGATTAGGGTGGATTAGGGTGCATGAACAGGGATTAGGGAGGATTAAGGTGGATAAAGGAATATTAAGGTCCATTATTGTGCATTAAAGTGAATTTGGGTGGATAAGGAGAATTAAGACCGATTAGGATGGATTAGGGTAGATTAAGATGGATTAGGTCTGATAGAGGTAGATCAGGGTGTATTAAGGTAGATTGGGACTATTAAGCAGGATTAAGTTGGATTAACGCGCATGAATAAGGATTAAAGTGGATGAAGGAGGATTAAGGCGGATTATGATAGATTAGGCTTGATAAAGGAGGATTAAGACCGTGTAGGGTAGGCTAAGGTGCATTAGGGGCGATGTATGTTGATTAGGTTGTATTAAGGTGGATTGGGAGTATTAAGCTGGATTAAGGTGGATGAAGGAGCATTAAGGTGGATTAGGGTGGACCAAGGTGAATTGTGGTTCATTGAGTATTAAGACCGGTTAGTCTACCACAACCCTCCTAATGCACATTAATCAACCGGATCCCCCTTCATCGATCTTAATCTACCTTCAATCACTTTAATCCACCATAATCCACGAAAGTGCTCCTTAATGCACCCTAATCCACCTTCATCAATCTCAATCTACTATAACCCTCCTTAATGCACTTTAATCCTCCTTAATCAACCCTAATGCTTCCTCGTTCACCTTAATCAACCCAGTCCACTATAATCGTCCTTAATTCTCCTTAATACACCCGAATCCACATTCATCTACCTTAGTCCACCCTAATCCTCCTTCATTCACTTTAATTCAGCCTAGCCGACCATAATCCTCCTAAATGCATCTTAATCCGTGTTAATCCACTCTTATCTATCTTCATGCACTTAATCCACCCTAATCCTCTATAATCGTCCTTAATGCACCTCAACGCACCTTCACCCACCCTAATGCACCTTCATCGAACTTAATCCAACCTAGTCCTCCTTTGTGCACCTTAATCCACCTTCATTCACCCTAGTGCACCTTCATCGACTTTAATCCACCTTAACCCTCCTTAATACACCCGAATTCATCTTAATCCAATCACTAATCAATCATCATCATCATCAGCCTGGTTACGCCCACTGCAGGGCAAAGGCCTCTCCCATACTTCTCCAACAACCCCGGTCATGTACTAATTGTGGCCATGTCGTCCCTGCAAACTTCCTAATCTCATCCGCCCAACTAACTTTCTGCCGCCCCCTCCTACGCTTCCCTTCCCTTGCAATCCAGTCCGTAACTTTTAATGACCATCGGTTATCTTCCCTCCTCATTACATGTCCTGCCCATGCCCCCCCCCCCCCATTTGTTTTTCTTGATTTCAACTAAGATGTCGTTAACTCGCGTTTGTTCCCTCACCCAATCTGCTCTTTTCTTATCCCTTAACGTTACACCCACCATTCTTCTTTCCATAGCTCGTTGCGTCCTCCTCAATTTGTGTAGAACCGTTTTCGTAAGCCTCCAGGTTTCTGCCTCGTAGGTGAGTACTGGTAAGACACCGCTATTATACACGTTTCTCTTGAGGGATAATAGCAACCTGCTATTCATGATCTGAGAATGCCTGCCAAACGCACCCCAGCCCATTCTTATGCTTCTCATTATTTCCGTCTCATGATCCTGATCCGCCGTTACTACCTGCCCTAAGTAGATGTATTCCCTTACCACTTCCAGTGCCTCGCTGCCTATTGTAAATTGCTGTTCTCTTCCGAGACTGTTAAGCATTACTTTAGTTTTCTGCAGATTAATTTTAGACCCACTCTTCTGCTTTGCCTCTCCAGGTCAGTGAGCATGCATTGCAATTGGTCCCCTGAGTTACTAAGCAAGGCAATATAATCAGCGAATCGCAAGTTACTAAGATATTCTACATTAACTTTTATCCCCAATTCTTCCCAATTCAGGTCTCTGAATGCCTCCTGTAAACACGCTGTGAATAGCATTGGAGAGATCGTATCTCCCTTCCTGACGCCTTTCTTTATTGGGATTTTGCTGCTTTGCTTATGGATGACTATGGTAGCTGTGGAGCCGCTATAGATATCTTTCAGTATTTTTGCATACGGCTCGTCTACACCCTGATTCCGTAATGCCTCCATGACTGCTGAGGTTTCGACAGAATCAAACGCTTTCTCGTAATCAATGAAAGCTATATATAAGGGTTGGTTATATTCCGCACATTTCTCTATCACCTGATTGATAGTGTGAAGATGGTCTATTGTAGAGTAGCTTTTACGGAATCCTGCCTGGTCCTTTGCTTGACAGAAGTCTAAGGTGTTCCTGATTCTATTTGCGATTACCTTAGTAAATAGTTTGTAGGCAACTGACTGTAAGCTGATCGGTCTATAATTTTTCAAGTCCTTGGCGTCCCCTTTCTTATGGATTAGGATTATGTTAGCGTACTTCCAAGATTCCGGTACGCTCGAGGTCATGAGGCGTTGCTTATACAGTGTGGCCAGTTTATCTAGAACAATCTGCCCACCATCCTAATCCACCATCCACCACTAATCAATCATCCCTTTGCTAATCATTAAGCATCTCTTATACGCGGCTGCACATGCTTTGGTTCGCTTCCCGCCTTCGGTCGTGTGATATTTTCTGTAGCTCACAACGGGACCTTGAAACAGAAGTCTAAGGCTTTTGCTTAATAAGCCACACACAAAGGGATGTGTCACAAGCAATACTAGATCAGACGCATGAAGTAAAGCATGTGATCATGCGGCAGAAAAACTGTCTGGAGTATAGAACTCGCCTCAAAGCTCCCTTTACATCGGGATACCCCGTTCATACGGCTTTAAGAAAAAACCAACCTCCTCATACACGTTTCCTCCAGCATTATCGGTGCTGTTATTAGCATTTCTCAAAATTTTAAACCCCACTGGGGCGCGCAACTGGCCCAAAATAACACGCCTCCATAGAATCCTGCGGCCAGTCCGCGGGAGCCCAGGAGGAAAAGCGCGCTGTGCGCAGTCGGCGGGCAAGGAGAATTTAGGAGGAAAGCGCCGTGAGGGAAGAGTGTCGCTACTTTCAAATTATCAAGGGGTTTTACCGATGTTTCCTCCTCCACGACTCCTGTCGCCGAGCCTCCTCCGCTCCTCCATTGGCCAATCTTAGTCACGTGGAAGCAGGCGCCGCACTTTTGCATATTTTTTTTCCTTTCCAGCACGCTCCGACCGCCATCGAGTGCGTTAGCGGAACAAATCGAATATGTTAGGGACGAGAACGTGAATGCCGTGCTGGTGCGCCTTCGGTGGCCGCAACCAACATAGCGACTGCAAAAGGCCTCTTTCTTTACCATTCGGCGAGCGCAACGTAAAAATAGAAGTGTGGATACATAAGATCGGGCGGGCTGACTTTGAGGAAGTGGCAAAAAACGCACGGCTTTGTGAAATTCCACGGTTCCTCACAAGCTCTCCACTCTAAAAACTAAGAAGGGTATCGCAGGAGTGAAGCGGCCGGTTCACTCTTCAAAGCGTCGTTTTACTCTCGCAAGCTGTCGAGGAGAGTGAAATGCACTGTTCATTCTGTCACCAAGGAGAGAGTGAAATGTGCTTTTCACTCTCTCCTTCAGAGAGAGAGTAGAATGCCCGTTCTACTCTTGCGGCAATAGAGAACAAAACGTAGCGTAATCTTCTGCTTCAACTGTTGGTGGCTGGCCCCGAACATGGCAATGAATCATTCATGTACGCTAAGCAAAGAACACATCGATTTGCTTCTAAGAGAACAGGCCGCCGCAGTTAAAAGGAACGCGGAGCGAGCGCTCTACTTTTTCACTCGGAGTTGCTCCAACGCGCGCGCGCGCGCGCACTCAAGATCGCGGAACAACACAGCACCGGAGAAAGGTGATCCGTCCAGCGAGCAGCAACAAGGGCCAGCCAAGGGAGATCGTGTGTCAGCCATCTCGCGTCGCCACAAAAACACGACAGTCGTTCGTCATGCCTTGGATGTAACAACAAATCCTCCACGGTAAGTGAATTCTAACTTAGGTGCACATTCTCCGTATATGTCATGCTATCACCAGGAAGTCGTCGCTGCGCTTAGCCGACGCGATTGGCTGACACACTAGGCATACGCGCTGTCTCTCGATGTCAATCGAAAAAGCCAGTCGTCGCGATAACTGCATGTAATTTTATCACTTTGCCGTTGTCCGTAAAAGCTTTAAAAATCGCAAACGCTGCCAGAACTATGGTATGTTCAATAAGACGCCAAGCGAGAGGACGCTTAAAATGGTTCGTTCATCAGCCCGTGATTCCGAGCCTATGCGGAGCGTGATTAGCGTGCGTTTTGTGTGTTTGAATTTATTCAGTTTGGCAGTCTACTGTGTACGGAACGTTGTTGAACTAAGGAATCACATAACAGAAGGCGTCATTTTGCTGGCAGCATGCTTTTTTTTTTATAAATAAACCGCGCGCTTGACGGTGTCTCGCGCAGGGGGAATCTGCGGCCACTGAAGTTACGTGCAGCACCAGTGCTAGTTAGAAACTTTGCCGCAGGCATTCAGCTACATGCTGCAAGAGGTCAGTTGGGCGCGTTATCTTGAACTTACTGAAAACGCATGAGGAATCCATGTTTTATGCTGAAAAAAGTATAAACCCCATATAAGTGATCTTGCGCGCGGCAGCTACAAGCGACGCGATGGAGATGGCTGTCGCGTTCGCTCGTCGCCTACAAGTCGTACTCCGTGCGAGCGACGATTTTAAGCGACGCCTCCCCGGTGTTGCCGGCATGAGGACTGCAGTCACGCGTGACGCGTGCTTTAGTAATTTACGTTGATGTATTTTACTATAAGAAGTAGCATAAAATATTTCCGGAGGTCTTGCAGTAGGTTCTTATCCTTGCACGTATAAAAATTGAATCATTTGCTCGTTCCGTGCGACAATCGGTTGTATTTGAGCGATGTACATCCAGTTCCGGCTCCGCGCTAATGGCTAGTCGCTCATAGCACTTCCGGGCGACGAGCGACGATTTCGAGATTTCCAGAACCGAGCCATCTGTTCAAGCGACGGCCCGTTTTGTCGCTCGAAGCCGTCGCTCGTCGCCGTCGCGCACTAAATCGCTCTCACAGTGTTTATCCCTAAGACTGAACTGTTTTTGCTCATGTTGAAATGTTGTGATTATAGGTCTGGTTTTGTCTCCTGTTGCGGTTTTCGTGCACGGTGCGAAACTGAAAGGATGCTTATGTCTACGAACTCGGTGAATTGTCGAGCAGCTAGTTATGCATCGGCATCGAATATAACGGCTGCTGTGTAGAATTACAATTGCAGGGGCGCTTTGCATACGGTTATTGTTTTGGACATGCCTGTGCATTTGCTAATATGAGTTGGCGTGTCAGAGTTATGTCATATGAAAAGCTAAATCAGCCTTCCTCTGGGGGTTACAAGCGTAATGTGTGCATTTTGCTATTGCATGGCAGATCAAAATGTGTTTATCGCTTGAATATCTTTAGTAGAGAAATAAAATATCAAAATAAAATGTTGCTTTAATTCCGTGTTACCAGTCTGTCGTACACAGAACAATAGGTTGGTGTAATAAACTAATAACTGCGGTTTAACTGCAACTTTTACATGCCTTCAAGAATCTAAAATGCTAGATTTCAAACTGCAGCAGTAGTCGGGTCTGTCAAAAATGAACTCCATTGCGCACCTCATGCATGAAAATAACTTCATGCCTTTTAGTAAGCTTAGATGCAGGCCGCAGTGAACTTTCTTGTTAGTATTGAAATGTGGGTAAGCTTGCCATAACAAGCCTTGTTGCACTTTTTTATAGGCACATCCATATATCCATTGAGCTGAAGGACAATATTTTCATGCCTACTGAGCATCATGTTTGCAGCTATAATCCTCAAATTATGGCTTCAGCAGTGGCACAACCAGGGATGGTGCGGGGGGCACACTGGGCACGTGCTTAGGATGTGTCACAAGTGGTGTTTGCGATACACCAGACTCATGACAGACCTATGACATCTGAAAATGACCAATATTCTATTCATTAGCAGGAGTATTCTAACATTCGTGACAAACAAGGAAGAACTGTTGCTTATTTGTTTTTTTGCTTAAATCTAAAAATTGAAGTTAGTTTAGCAGTTGACTGTTGCAGTCATTTGGATGTTTTGCATGCATTTCACTAGGAAGACTAAGAGCTAAGACTTTCTTTTATTGCCATGGCCTTGACTGTCTTGATGTTGTTTTGCACCATGCCCTTGTGTTGACTTTTGCATACGATATTTTTCAGGCACCCACTTTATATAACGCAAGAAGGCAGCTGCAAGGACACGAGGATGTGAAAGAGCCAGTGAGCGCGACTTCACGTAGTGCAGAGGAGCCAATGCCAAAAAATCAAAATACATTGGCATGCAATTTGGACAAGAAAACTAGTATGTGGGTATATTGGGTGTACCATTTGACTAAATGTCAACAAAATCAAGATACAGTATGTTACACCAAGATGAAAATTCTCACGTGCTCCAGGCAGTCATCTTAACATGGTATATTTATGTAATGTCTCTGATTGGAAAGTCAAATCAAGTGTGCTCTCTGGAGACAAACACATAGCAGCAAGTGTCATTGAAAAGTTAGAAATGTGTTTTAAAAAAGCAGATTAGTTCTGAGAAGTGACTGCTTTTTGTCTTACCTCTCAACAGATATATCCATGTGATAAAAAATTGTGGTACAATGAAATTGCATATTTGCTTAGTGACATGATACATACTTGTAATGAGCACGGTGCCTGTGTTTACTATAAGAAGCAACAGCCCATGCTTGGTTAGGTTAGGCCCACTACAACATGCAGGCATGGGTGATTGACGCATTTTTTATTTCTGTGTCCTGAGGTTTATTGAAGTGCGTATAGGTGCAGTGGCACACGGTATGGCTAGTACAAAAAGGGGGGGGGGCAGATATATGTAGCTCACTGTACACGACACAGGGCAAAGGAAATCCGTGTTCAGCAACTATGTTAAATGTCATGTACGTAAATTTTACAACGCTACTCATTCGAAGCGCGCACAGGTGCATATTGAAGAAAAGTTTTCCAGGGTACATAATTTAGTGCGTAATTTACACTAATTTTGCTCTAACCACGAGACATAATATTTTGAATATACTGCACGGAAAAACCTAGAGCGAATTAAATTGTGTGTCAGCTTCGTGTGTATACATATAGTCTTTCGTGTGCATTAGGTTTTTCGCGTAATGCATTACCAGTTGACAGCCTACCTTATCATGTGTACTCTGTTTACATTACAGTTGTTTATTAGTTTACTCATTTGTTTTGCAACTTATGAAATGCCGGTGTATATATATTTTCAACATTTGACATACCCTGTATGTTTCGTAGGGACAACCCAGGACGTGCATTTCTCAGCACCCAGTCAACTTCCAGAAGTGACTCAAACACAGGCCACCAGTAAGTGGACATCAGTTGCAATTTCACATTATGCAGTTGGCTGCTGCCTTGTACTGAGGCTTTTTTTTAAATGAGATGGTGGTGTCGAACGAATGTACATTTTTACCACAAAGGTGCGATCATGTCTCACAGAGGCATATATGGTTGCTATTCTCTGCTAGGGACGTGTTCTCGTGTTGGTGAAGCATTTGTGTTTGGCAGTATTGTCGCCCAATGAGTCAGATATAAACACTGTAACTCGCCACTGCCGGTAAGTAGTTGCGAGAAACACAATATATTATGACGCTGTAAAGTTATTTCATTAATTCAAAGGAAAGTTTTTCAGCTGGAAGAAAGGTTGCTATTCCAGGTAAACATGTCTTTTTCTCACAAGTTATTTAACCAAACTGTGGATGCGTGAAATTCGTGACTTATGAATAGATTTTAATTCATCCTTTAGTAATGCTTCTAAAAGAGACTAGAAATAGCATGTGACTACCTCTCCAATCAGCAGATCATACGCTTAGTCATAAGTGGTAGTTCCATGCAGTCTCGCACTCTATATAACTTGTCCTTTCAGCAGCATTGGAACTGGTGGCTGCGCTTTCAGAAGGAGGAGTGCACTTGCCACTGTATATGTATGTGCGAATTCGGTTTTCTTTGTATGTGTCGGCTCACTGACACAAACAGTGCAAAAATCAGTTGTACCATGAGGCTGACGACGCCTTCTGCTGCTAGAAATGCGGCACTTCATATTTTATACTACTGCATGACATTTAAATCAAAGCTAGCACATAAAATGATCAAGAAAACTAACCGCTGTTATAGCTGTTTTCCTCAAAGAAAGCTAGTCCTTTATGGGCTGTGTTAATCTGAGCTCTCCACCGATGTTTCAGTAGTATTATCCCTTAGTGAGTGAGAGATTGGGGGCAATTATTCGTGTTAGTGTTTAAATTGGGTCCTAATTATGTGTATTTGTTCCAACAAAGTTGTCTAGATTACTTTATTGTGTAGTGTAAAGCTTATGACACCATCAGCAACTACTGAGTTGCTAACATGCATATGCATTTGTCACTATACAGGTGGCACTCGGCTGTACCACTGCAGTGCTGCGGAAATTGCCAGCACCAGCGGTTTTGCAACAGCTGTTTCACAGCATGTCGGTATGTGCAAATTTATAGTTATGTTGGGATGGGCTAGTATTATGGACCACTGCTACTCTGTATTGTGACAGATCCATATGATAAGTGATGTAATGGGCACAGCGAAAACCTGTGAATGTTTTACTAAGGTACATAAAAAGGCTCTCCTTTTCATCACTGGAGCAGGGGAGAAGAGCATGCAGGCACTCCTGAATGTACATATATTTCAAAACATGAGAGAGACATATATATATATATATATATATATATATATATATATATATATATATATATATATATATATATATAAAATTAAACTAAAGGCAGGGACATTACATCTTTTATCTTGAATTGACTTGTGCAGCGCAAAAATACAACACAGACCACAGAGAAGCCTGCATGTTAACAGGTTTGATACACACAATAATTCAACAGATTTGATACTTCAGGTGTGGTATTTTACGGAAGGGGGAAGGGAAAGAGGAGAAAAACAGAAAAAGGAGTGGAGTGGAAAAGAAAGGAATCGTGCCTAAAAGCATGAGAAACATCGTGCAGCCAGGATCGCCAGCAGGACATCTAAAAAGCACTCTGATAAAATTACATACAGGGCAACCTTACGTATTGTTTGCTTCAATCAACTCAGATCACATGCAGCCATTACTGCAATCAAGTTGTTTCCTTATGTCATATGAGGGAAAGATGTGGGCCCAAAAAAACTGTTTAGAGCTGAAGGATTATGTTCCATGCTAGCCTCGTTACCTGCTTTTTTATCATATTGTTATCAGCTGCTTATGTTAGGGACAAAAAGTAAGAGTACAAGCTTTTTCCTGATTCGCCATTCCACACATGTCTTTGTGACCATATGTACATGCAGATGATCCATAGATGAAAAATATTCAGTACAGTAGAATCTCATTACAAGATACACTTGGTTGTAAGAGACATATGAAAATGGTTTGGTTGGTTTTCCGATGTTTGCCACGTTAACAACACTGTACACAAGAGACACCTTCGTTACTAAGGATGACTTTTTAAGTATTCACTACTTCGAAGGGACACAACACAGACACATTCACTTCGTGCACCTTGTGTGCTCCGAAGGGCGTAAAGATCACGCAATCCTCACACAAGTCAATTGCGCATGTCTCTTTAAGCATGAACTAGAAAAGGAGGGCAACGAGGACAGTGCAGGGCAGAAAGTGTCGGCAGTTGAAGCTGACGAGCGTCTAAGAGCACTTCAAAGGTCCTGCGAACAACAAGGCTTGCAAAGTGAAGTGTTTAACTTCCAGAAGTTAGGAAAGAAACTAACACAATCTACAGTCACTAAAAAGCTGTGAATGTCTTCTTTAAAGGGCCCCTAAACCACCGAGGTTGAAATTTAGTTGCGGTGCTGCAGTTGTACATGTTAAGGCAACGAACACGTAGCCACGAGAATTTTTCGAAACGGTGCAGTAATAGTGGAGCTACGTGTGTTTGATTATCGAAAGGTAGTCCCCGCTCATTTTACTCTTTCATCTGGTACACGCCATCTGGACAGTATCGTCTTTTCCTCGCCTAGTACACCTCCATATGTTACGGGACAGGCCATCACCAACGAGCTCTGTTGCTGCCGCGCAGGCTCGTCGTCCTGCGAGGGATGGCGCTAATGACCTCGCCAATACAATGGAACTGTATGGTGACTCTAGTTGAAGAGCCTGGAGACCCTTCTGTTGGCGTTTCTGTTGTTTGCCCCCATTGGCTGCCCACAATGGCATCGCGAGCAACGCGACGAGGAAGAAGGAGTGTGTATTTGCTTGCAGGCCTTGCCGGCAGGCGTACACTTTCGTTCGACCAATTGACAGCACCGGAAACTTGTGACATCATCAGAGACAGCCTGGTGATGTCAAGACAAACTGGGGGGTGCAGGATAGGTCCAGAGAGGCGCACGGGGTCGTTTTCTTCACATTGTGGTGCTCCCACAGTGCTACGCACTGTGGCGTTTGGCATCGTCAGTTGTGACGGCATTCTGATTTTGATGCGCGTGTTTGCTTGAAATGTTAAAAAAATGTCGAGAAGTGGTTTAGGGGCCCTTTAAGCCACCCTGAGCAATTATTCCTTCAGATATATCTAAACATACTTTAGTGATGATGCATAATAAAGTGATCTAGTCTGGCTCCTCAGTGTTTTAAAATTTTTAGTTTCGAGAGACATGTTTCCCGTGCCTCTTGAGTATCTCTTCTAATGAGGCTTAACTGTAATGTACACACACAATTGTGTAACTCCTCCTGCAAGTATTATTCATTAAGCCTGGTGACTGATGTGCAAAGCTTGTGGTTAAGTTTTGGTGTCCGTACTTTTTAGAGCTATGTTTACTAATTAAGGCTGTTCTTATTGGTTCTTCGATGCAGGAGACAATGCCTACGAAATTATTGGCCCTGATGACGAGTGCCCTCAAGGGGCAAACGACATCTCTTGCAGAAGTGAGCCCGATACCACCTGACGTTACCATGACAGGTGACACGGCAGCAATAGATACGGAGACGGCCATGTCTACTGCAGCTGCAACAGTGTACAAGGCAAGCAGCAGTGTGTCAGCATCAGCAGCAGTGTCGGAAGGAACCGCACCAGGCGTTGTAGAGCAACATGTGTGCTATCACTGTGACTTTTTTTGTAGTGCATACAACTCATTTGCTCAACATACAAAAGCTTTTCACCATGACTGTGAGCCAGTGTTCTTGTGCAGCAAGTGCAAGACTGAGGTGTTATAACACAGTAGAAGCATCATTTTAAGATATGCAAACATATTACGGTTGTTACCTCCCCAGCCAGCCCACATAGCGACAACAATGTGGAACACATGGTGGGACACACCTCTTCCCCATTAGAAGATAGTAGAGACTGTCAGTGTTGTTGCTAGATTAACTGGTCTTTGTAGGCAACTAGAAGGACAACACAGGTGTCATAAGATTGTTGTTGAAGAGGTAAAAAAAGAAGTTTGATGCAGCTGCAGTGCCAACTGATATTGAGCAAATCAAAAACAACCACCTCAGAAAGCAACACTATCGAAATTTGGGTATATTTGTGCCGCCAACTCTGGTAAGGATGGCATAGGACAGAAGTGTGATGAAAATCACACAGACACTGCTGTTCCATCACTGGTCACAGTGAGCAGTGACTTGTAGGGCAAGAGAGTAAACTGAAACGAACATTATGGCATAGTGTCATGCTCCCATGTCACCACTGTCCATGTCATTTTGCATGATACAGCTCAACCTCCAGAAACGAGACTGCAACTTTTCTGTAAAAAGCTTTCACAAAAAATTATTCATACCACTATTAACACAGCAGTATCTTCTTTTTTTGTGGGTTCGAGGTTCCCGGGTGTCCATTAATGCAAAAATTGCGGAAAAAAAGAACGTGTCGTACTTACACCTTTTTAACAAGTACGAGAGGGGTACAGAACTTTTCTAGTCATGCAACTTCATCATATTATCAAGTTTTTATATGCCTTTTATAATTATTATTACCAGTTATATCTGAGTGCATTGTATGCATTTAGCAGGTGTAAAATCAGGTCAGTTGGATCAGATGCCTTATCTGCAAGAAAGCCCTATATTAAAGAAATTTGAAATAAAATAGGTACGTTAGAGACGCAGTCTTTCAGCACTTTATTGCGTGTGGTTTAAGCATTGCTCAATACTTTTGTGGGTGGCAGTTTCAACCGGCACAGCACTGCGCTTTGTCACGGTCACGTGTCTTCAAAGCGGTGTTTACCATTTGTGTTGATCTGTTTGTGTGTTCATAGAACAAGTTTTTAATTCATTTTTTTCCGCATTCTTGTGCTTGCACTAAGCTTGTATAAGGCAGTTACAAAATGTGCGGCACTATAACGAACTGTTCTGTTGAGCTTACACTTGCAAATAATAGTGTTCAGATGGCCGCACTTCTATGTAGGTGCACCGATAGCTTTGTGTATGTTCTCTTGTTTGTATAAAGCTTATATAAGCTAGTTACAAAATGTATGTCACTAAGCATTGTGATATTCTTTAAAGAACTGCTTGGTTGGTTTTACACTTGGGAATTAGTATTGAGGCGGTGGTATTTCCATGTAGGCCCACTGCTAGCTTCTCACGTGTTTGTATTAAGCTTTTACAAGGGAGTTACAGCATGTACGTGATAGCGCTGTGATATTTTTAAAGAACTGCTTTGTTGGTTTTACACCTGTGAGTAATAGTACTCGAGTGGCACTAGTCATGTGTAGGTACATGGGACCATTTGTATACATTATGCTCATGTAAAGCAGTTACAAAGTGTATGTCACTAATCACTGTGATATTTGTTGAAGAATTGCTGTGATGGTTTTACACATGTGAATAATAGTGGTCAGGACACAGTACTTGCGATGTATAGTTGAATTTATACAGTGCCAAGACATGGGCTGTATACGTACCAAAAGAAATGTATGTCATTATATTGTTGTGATTGTTACTGTTTGGATTTTATTAAACTGTAATAAAATTGTTTCTTGTATCTATTGAGGTATGGCAATTTGTCATGCAACCAAACTGAGGACCTGAACTTGTGCATACAAATAAACAGCTAATTTAAGAGTATACTACTCATATTCTGCGAAACCAGTTTAACAAATCTTGTACTACAATGCTGGAAAAATGACAGAGCTGACAGGGATGTACAGAAAGAGTTCTGCACTGGCTGAAGGACTGCCCCACACTGGAGTTGGTAATGTTGCGTTTATTGGAGTAGAACAGGAAGTGCACTATTAAAAATGTGACAGTCAATGCAGAAACATAAGGCAGACGAGCAGATGTGGCACATTTTTTTCAGGGCCCTCCATGCCTACTACTGCATTTCTAGTCTTCCTGTGCTCTTCGTAGAAGCCCCTGTTCAGCCAAGGTTTTTACTCCATGACAGTTGTTCTACTGGGTTCGTAGCAATATTGAAGAAAAAAATCAGTGGCTTTCAAGAACTTTCGAGGCCCCGACACAGTAACTCCAAGGACCTCGTGCGATTTTTTTAGTAGTTTGGACAGGCATTAACTTGTTCAGCAACATCGCTAACTTTAATGCAAACAAAAGAAAACAAAACAAATCGCATTTCACTGATTTGAAACATTTGAAAGACTGCTAATTTGCCTTTCACCGTCCATCACTAAACGCGCACAAGGAAGCATTTCAAGAAAGCACTCAAAGTTTTCCTGCAATAGCACAATTAACTACTTGGACCTGCAACATTTGCAGTTTTTGAATACTGTTTGGTTTAACAGTGTATGTGATGTAATCTGTGGCCTCAGCTTTTCACCATCAAATAAGCTATAGTCATTTGTAATTTCCTTTTATTGTTTCTGTAGCTCTCGATTTACTCATCACGGCTTTTCTTTGAATGCCTCAACTGTTGAGCTTCCTGCTTCTGCTCCTCCAAGTACATTTGTCGCCGGTTCCATGTGCCTAAAAACTGGTATCTGCAGCTCCTTTGTGATTTCAACTTTAAGGATGTCGCTTTCCTTCTATTACATTATTTCCTTCTATTACCTCCACAGACAATTCTCTGTGACATGCGAAGAGTGTCACAGAAGGGAAAAAAACGCTTGGCAATGTCTGCCAAGTCTAGCCAAGTGTACAAATTTAAGGACTTTCCAGTACTTCTAAAAATTCCAGGGTTTTCAAAGCCTTGAAAATGGCATTTTAGAAATAAAGGGTTTTCAAGGATCGCTAGAAACCCTGGATTCTAGCACCTAAATAATTTTACAAGCATATTTTGGCTTGGAGTTCGGAAATTCATGCTTTTTAGCTAACGCTGCACTATCTGTGCACATTGAATCCACGAGAGCGCAACCATTTGGGAGTAAAGAAAAATACTGAAAGCTTTTAATACCACTCTTTTTCTATGGAGATTCGTATTGCCTAGTTAAGTTTACGAATGTGCCTGGTTTTGGTGGGTGTTTCTTCGACATTTTCTGTGAGAAGTAGATGACTAACCCCCGTATTCAGAAATGTATCTTAATACAAAGCTCATGCTTGACTTTATATAAACGACGCCTGGTGCGAACGTCCCCCAGACGCTCACTGCCTTTCTTTTGGTGCGTTCACGACTTGCGTCTTTTAGATCACGTCAAGCATGGGCTTCAAGTTATGATGCATTTCTAAATATAGGGGGTAAGCGTGCGCGATTCCGGGCAACGCATTGTGCCATTGACACTGAGAGGAAACGGGGAAAACAAAGTTAAGGCCCTATGCTCCTAAACTTTCGCGTACCTGTGGTGTGCGTGTATCGTGCAAGAAGAAACAGCGCAAACACCAGGACGAAAAAAAGCATCAACCACACCAGCGATTCGTGGTGTGGTCCATGTTTTTGCGTCGTCCTTGTGTTGCGCTGTTTCTTCTGAAATGCTCAACCAACTAGCCGGCAAGTCCATCCTGTGCATATATATTGAACACACGTATGAGTGTAGATGGTCTTCGAAGCTTTAAGAACGAGCACTGCCACAGGATACGAGCAGTGCAGGCGTAACAAGTGAACACATTAGTCATTTAAACATGCGTGCCAATGCATGTGACGCGGCTGTCGGCATAAGCAGTCTCCAAATGCTGGAATGCATGCTCTTCAAAACGCTAACGATCCGCTGCTAATGCAGGACAACAGCTCACAGCGGACTGAACCAAACTCTAAACTAATGCACTTGAAAGGACGCCTACACGGTAGCGTGAGGAACGTCGAAATGCCTGGTACTGGCGTCGCATTTGACCACATACGAATGGAACTGGCGGAAAAAATAAACAGAAATGCTCACCAGTATACGCGCGAATTAAATTCACATACGTGGATGGTTCGCACGATACTTTGTATCCGCGTATTTTCGGAGAACATATAATGCAACGTTAAACGTTGCCAGGTACAGATTCCAATGGTGGCCTGTCCGGAGCTCAGAATACCTGGCTCCGGAAAGGCCGCCATTGGAATCTGAACCTGGAAACGTTTAACGTTAGAACGTTATCTAGTGAGGCGAGTCTAGCAGTGTTATTGGAGGAATTAGAGGGTAGTAAATGAGATATAATAGGGCTCAGTGAGGTTAGGAGGACAAAAGAAGCATCATCATCATCATCAGCCTAGTTACGCCCACTGCAGGGCAAAGGCCTCTCCCATACTTCTCCAACTACCCCGGTCATGTACTAATTGTGGCCATGTTGTCCCTGCAAACGTCTTAATGTCATCCGCCCACCTAACTTTCTGCCGCCCCCTGCTACGCATCCCTTCCCTTGGAATCCAGTCCGTAACCCTTAGTGACCATCGGTTATCTTCCCTCCTCATTACATGTCCGGCCCATGCCCATTTCTTTTTCTTGATTTCAACTAAGATGTCGTTTACCCGCGTTTGTTGCCTCACCCAATCTGCTCTTTTCTTATCCCTTAACGTCACACCCATCATTCTTCTTTCCATAGCTCGTTGCGTCGTCCTCAATTTCAGCAGAACCCTTTTCGTAAGTCTCCAGGTTTCTGCTCCATATGTGAGTACTGGTAACACACAGCTGTTATACACTTTCCTTTTGAGGGATAGTGGCAACCTGCTGTTCATGATTTGAGAATGCCTGCCAAACGCACCCCAGCCCATTCTTATTCTTCTGGTTATTTCAGTCTCATAATCCGGATCCGTGGTCACTACCTGCCCTAAGTAGATGTAGTCCCTTACCCCTTCCAGTGCTTCGCTACCTATCGTAAACTGCTGTTCTCTTCCGAGCCTGTTAAACATTACTTTAGTTTTCTGCAGATTAATTTTCAGACCCACCCTTCTGCTTTGCCTCTCCAGGTCAGTGAGCATGCATTGCAATTGGTCTCCTGAGTTACTAAGCAAGGCAATATCATCAGCGAATCGCAAGTTGCTAAGGTATTCTCCATCAACTTTTATCCCCAATTCTTCCCACTCCAGGCCTCTGAATACCTCCTGTAAACATGCTGTGAATAGCATTGGAGATATCGTATCTCCCTGTCTGACGCCTTTCTTTATAGGGATTTTGTTGCTTTCTTTGTGGAGGACTACGGTGGCTGTGGAGCCGCTATAGATATCTTCCAGTATCTTTACATATGGCTCATCTACACCCTGATTCCGTAATGCCTCCATGACTGCTGAGGTTTCGACTGAATCAAACGCTTTCTCGTAATCAATGAAAGCTATATATAACGGTTGTTTATATTCTGCACATTTCTCTATCACTTGATTGATAGTGTGAATATGGTCTATTGTTGAGTAGCCTTTACGGAATCCTGCCTGGTCCTTTGGTTGACAGAAGTCTAAGGTGTTCCTGATTCTATTTGCGATTAGCTTAGTAAATACTTTGTAGGCAACGGACAGTAAGCTGATCGGTCTATAATTTTTCAAGTCTTTGGCGTCCCCTTTCTTATGGATTAGGATTATGTTAGCGTTCTTCCAAGATTCCGGTACGCTCGAGGTTATGAGGCATTGCGTATACAGGGTGGCCAGTTTCTCTAGAACAATCTGACCACCATCCTTCAACAAATCTGCTGTTACCTGATCCTCCCCAGCTGCCTTCCCCCTTTGCATAGCTCCTAAGGCTTTCTTTACTTCTTCTGGCGTTACCTGTGGGATTTCGAATTCCTCTAGGCTATTCTCTCTTCCACTATCGTCGTGGGTGCCACTGGTACTGTATAAATCTCTATAGAACTCCTCAGCCACTTGAACTATCTCATCCATATTAGTAACGATATTGCCGGCTTTGTCTCTTAACGCACACATCTGATTCTTGCCTATTCCTAGTTTCTTCTTCACTGTTTTTAGGCTTCCTCCGTTCCTGAGAGCCCGTTCAATTCTATCCATATTATAGTTCCTGATGTCCGCTGTCTTACGCTTGTTGATTAACTTAGAAAGTTCTGCCAGTTCTATTCTAGCTGTAGGGTTAGAGGCTTTCATACATTGGCGTTTCTTGATCAGATCTTTCGTCTCCTGCGATAGCTTACTGGTTTCCTGTCTAACGGAGTTACCACCGACTTCTATTGCGCACTCCTTAATGGTTCCCATGAGATAGTCGTTCATTGCTTCAACACTAAGGTCCTCTTCCTGAGTTAAAGCCGAATACCTGTTCTGTAGCTTGATCCGGAATTCCTCTAGTTTCCCTCTTACCGCTAACTCATTGATTGGCTTCTTGTGTACCAGTTTCTTCCGTTCCCTCCTCAAGTCTAGGCTAATTCGAGTTCTTACCATCCTATGGTCACTGCAGCGTACCTTGCCGAGTACGTCTACATCTTGTATGATTCCAGGGTTCGCGCAGAGTATGAAGTCGATTTCATTTCTAGTATCACCATTCGGGCTCCTCCACGTCCACTTTCGACTAACCCGCTTGCGGAAGAAGGTGTTCATTATCCGCATATTATTCTGTTCTGCAAACTCTACTAATAATTCTCCTCTGCTATTCCTAGAGCCTATGCCATATTCCCCCACTGACTTGTCTCCAGCCGGCTTCTTGCCTACCCTGGCATTGAAGTCGCCCATCAGTATAGCGTATTTTGTTTTGACTTTACCCATCGCCGATTCCACGTCTTCATAAAAGCTTTCGACTTCCTGGTCATCATGACTGCATGTAAGGGCATAGACTTGTACCACCTCCAATTTGTACCTCTTATTAAGTTTCACAACAAGACCTGCCACCCTCTCGTTAATGCTATAGAATTCCTGTATGTTACCAGCTATTTCCTTATTAATCAGGAATCCGACTCCTAGTTCTCGTCTCTCCGCTAAGCCCCGGTAACACAGTACATGCCCGCTTTTTAGCACTGTATATGCTTCTTTTGTCCTCCTAACCTCACTGAGCCCTATTATATCCCATTTACTACCCTCTAATTCCTCCAATAACACTGCTAGACTCGCCTCACTAGATAGCGTTCTAACGTTAAACGTTGCCAGGTTCAGATTCCAATGGCGGCCTGTCCGGAGCCAGGTATTCTTAGCACCCTCTGCAGCGTTACAGATCTGACCGCCGCCGTGGTCAGTTGCTTCGCGGCTGCTGGGGACTGAGGGCCGGGGTTTGATTGTTGTATTCATATAGGAGGTTGTGGCCAAGTACTGCACCAGGGTGGCCAATCCTGCTCTGGTGAGAGAGTGCGTTACCGGTTCTGGTCACCGGGATCAGGCCGCACTCCAGGCCTGTTTGTGCAATTTTCTCAACACACGGTTTTTTTTTTGTATTTCCCGGAGGAGAATTGCGCGGCACCGGGATTTGAATCACGGTCCTCCTGCACTGGAGGCGGATACTCTACCGTCCCCGCAGGAGTTAAATTAAAAATTGAATTATGGTGTTTTGCGTGACAAAAACCACTTTCTGATTATGCACGCCGTAGTGGAGGACTCCGAAAATTTCGACCACCTGGGGTTCTTTAACGTGCACCTAATTCTAAGTACACGGGTGTTTTCGCATTTCGCCCCCATCGAAATGCGGCCGCCGTGGCCGGGGTCCGATCCCGCGACCTCGTGCTCAGCAGTCTAACACCATGACCACTGAGCAACCACGGCGGGTCCCGCAGGAGTTGTACGCCTCATTTAACCTACAGTGGTGCCCTATTTGATCAGTCAAGGTGGACCAATCTGAGCTCGGTTATACCGCATGGATGGCACTCGGCTAGAGAACCTGGTATTTATGACCTGCACATGTGTGGCCACACATAATTGAGGATATATAATTTTTTTTTATAGGAGGGTTTCCGTACAGTGATAAAAGCAAGGAAAATACCTTAAAAAAAAAAGGAACATAACATGTGATTTGAACTCGTGATCCTTCAATGTTGCCCGGAAAGGTAGCTCAGTCGGTTGGTTCGTCAAGCCAGCGGTTACTTTCAAGCGCTATAGCTCCTGCTCCGAGCCTCATACTTATGGGGAAAGGGGCTGGTGTTGTCCGCGACAGTCGATGGAAGTGGTTGGAAGGCATAATTTCTTGGAAAAATGGCCGCCAGAGGAGCAGCGTGAACTCGAGCGGCTTTAGAGACTAGGAAAACTGCCTTAAAGTATTTAGACTTAAGGGGAAGCTTCGTTAACAAACTATAACACGGCAATCAGCACTCGAATATAATTATAACCCTAATAATAATTGTAAATATTCATCTCATCTATAGGATCTAAAGCGCGCGCTGTTTCTTGCCTCTGCGTGTAGTAGTTAAGAGAGCCAGTTTAAGGGCGGAGAAGAGGGAAGGAAAAGAAAGCAAACTTGCAGCGCCGTGGTTTTAAGGCGCAACCGTGGTAGAGAAACGGAAAGGCGATATAAGCATGCGTGGCCACGATACGCACACGACAAACTGCCTTACAATATTTAGACTTGAGGGGAAGCTTCGTTAACAAACTATAACACGGCAATGAGCACTCGAATACGACGAGAGAAATAATTGAGACGTGGAAAATTCCCTTGAAATAAATCTGGTTTGCGAGACAAATGCTTGTATGTATTGAATCTCTTAAAAGATGAGGGGGGAAATATGCGCTCACCGAGAGGGCATCGTCAGCACGAGACCACCACCAGGCTCCTTACGGGGATGTGGAGAGCTTCGCGGCCGGAACGAAGCCTCCCCTCTCCGCCGGCCAGGCGTGGAAAACGCGCTTTCCGATCGCTCAATGTTGCGTAGGAATAGCATAGTTCTAGCGTCTAGGAAAAGCTTTAACAGGTGCGAGGACGGCACGCATAGCGTGGGAAGCTAGCCGCCGGAATAGCTATCTTCGAGAGCTATTCTATATTATATTATATTATACTTCTAGAGCTATGACTGATGCTTTTCTATATATATGTATTCATCTCATCTATGCGATCGCATGCGCGTGCTGTTTCTTTGTCTCTGCGTGTAGTAGTTAAGAGAGCCAGTTTAAGGGCGGAGAAGAGGGAAGGAAAGGAAAGCAAACTTGCAGCGCCGCGGTTTTAAAGCGCAACCGTGGTAGAGAAACGGAAAGGCGATATAAGCATGCGTGGCCATGATACGCACACGACAAACTGCCTTACAATATTTAAAATTTAGGGGTAGTTTCGTTAACAAACTATAACACGGCAATCAGCACTCGAATATAATTATAACCCTAATAATAATTGTAAATATTCATCTCATCTATAGGATCTAAAGCGCGCGCTGTTTCTTGCCTCTGCGTGTAGTAGTTAAGAGAGCCAGTTTAAGGGCGGAGAAGAGGGAAGGAAAAGAAAGCAAACTTGCAGCGCCGTGGTTTTAAGGCGCAACCGTGGTAGAGAAACGGAAAGGCGATATAAGCATGCGTGGCCATGATACGCACACGACAAACTGCCTTACAATATTTAGACTTGAGGGGAAGCTTCGTTAACAAACTATAACACGGCAATGAGCACTCGAATACGACGAGAGAAATAATTGAGACGTGGAAAATTCCCTTGAAATAAATCTGGTTTGCGAGACAAATGCTTGTATGTATTGAATCTCTTAAAAGATGAGGGGGGAAATATGCGCTCACCCAGAGGGCATCGTCAGCACGAGACCACCACCAGGCTCCTTACGGGGATGTGGAGAGCTTCGCGGCCGGAACGAAGCCTCCCCTCTCCGCCGGCCAGGCGTGGAAAACGCGCTTTCCGATCGCTCAAGGTTGCGTAGGAATAGCATAGTTCTAGCGTCTAGGAAAAGCTTTAACAGGTGCGAGGACGGCACGCATAGCGTGGGAAGCTAGCCGCCGGAATAGCTATCTTCGAGAGCTATTCTATATTATATTATATTATACTTCGAGAGCTATGACTGATGCTTTTAAAAGAGAAAAGAAGCATATACAGTGCTAAAAAGCGGGCACGTACTGTGCTACCGGGGCTTAGCGGAGAGACGAGAACTAGGAGTCAGATTCCTGATTAATAAGGAAATAGCTGGTAACATACAGGAATTCTATAGCATTAAGAAGAGGGTGGCAGGTCTTGTTGTGAAATTTAATAAGAGGTACAAATTGAAGGTGGAACAAGTCTACGCCCCTACATGCAGTCATGATGACCAGGAAGTCGAAAGCTTTTATGAAGACGTGGAAGCGGCGATGGGTAAAGTCAAAACAAAATACACTATACTGATGGGCGACTTCAATGCCAGGGTAGGCAAGAAGCAGGCTGGAGACAAGTCAGTGGGGGAATATGGCATAGGCTCTAGGAATAGCAGAGGAGAGTTATTAGTAGAGTTTGCAGAACAGAATAATATGCGGATAATGAATACCTTTTTCCGCAAGCGGGTTAGCCGAAAGTGGACGTGGAGGAGCCCGAATGGTGAGACTAGAAGTGAAATCGACTTCATACTCTGCGCGAACCCTGGCATTATACAAGATGTAGACGTGCTCGGCAAGGTACGCTGCAGTGACCATAGGATGGTAAGAACTCGAATTAGCCTAGACTTGAGTAAGGAACGGAAGAAACTGGTACACAAGAAGCCAATCAATGAGTTAGCGGTAAGAGGGAAACTAGAGGAATTCCGGATCAAGCTACAGAACAGGTATTCGGCTTTAACTCAGGAAGAGGACCTTAGTGTTGAAGCAATGAACGACAATCTCATGGGCATCATTAAGGAGTGCGCAATAGAAGTCGGTGGTAACGCCGTTAGACAGGAAACCAGTAAGCTATCGCAGGAGACGAAAGATCTGATCAAGAAACGCCAATGTATGAAAGCCTCTAACTCTACAGCTAGAATAGAACTGGCAGAACTTTTTAAGCTAATCAACAAGCGTAAGACTGCGGACATCAGGAACTATAATATGGATAGAATTGAACAGGCTCTCAGGAACGGAGGAAGCCTAAAAACAGTGAAGACGAAACTAGGAATAGGCAAGAATCAGATGTGTGCGTTAAGAGACAAAGCCGGCAATATCGTTACTAATATGGATGAGATAGTTCAAGTGGCTCAGGAGTTCAATAGAGATTTATACAGTACCAGTGGCACCCACGACGATAGTGGAAGAGAGAACAGCCTTGCGGAATTCGAAATCCCACAGGTAACGCCAGAAGAAGTAAAGAAAGCCTTAGGAGCTATGCAAAGGGGGAAGGCAGCTGGGGAGGATCAGGTAACAGTAGATTTGTTGAAGGATGGTGGTCAGATTGTTCTAGATAAACTGGCCACCCTGTGTACGCAATGCCTCATAACCTCGAGCGTACCGGAACCTTGCAAGAACGCTAACATACTCCTAATCTATAAGAAAGGGGACGCCAAAGACGAAAAATTATAGTCCGATCAGCGTACTGTCCGTTGCCTACAAAGTATTTACTAAGGTAATCGCACATAGAATCAGGAACACCTTAGACTTCTGTCAGCCAAAGGACCAGGCAGAATTCCGTAAAGGCTACTCAACAATAGACCATATTCACACTATCAATCAAGCGATAGAGAAATGTGCAGAATATAACCAAGCCTTATATATAGCTTTCATTGATTACGAGAAAGCGTTTGATTCAGTCGAAACCTCAGCAGTCATGGAGGCATTAAGGAATCAGGGTGTAGATGAGCCATATGGAAAAATACTGGAAGATATCTATAGCGGCTCCACAGCCACCGTAGTCCTCCACTAAGAAAGCAACAAAATTCCAATAAATAAAGGCGTCAGACAGGGAGATACGATCCCTCCAATGCTATTCACAGCATGTTTACAGGAGGTATTCAGAGACCTGCAGTGGGAAGAATTGGGGATAAAAGTTGATGGAGAATACCTTAGCAACTTGCGATTCGCTGATGATATTGCCTTGCTTAGTAACTCAGGAGACCAATTGCAATGCATGCTCACTGGCCTGGAGAGGCAAAGCAGAAGGGTGGGTCTGAATATTAATCTGCAGAAAACTAAAGTAATGTTTAACAGTCTCGGAAGAGAACAGCAGTTTACGATAGGTAGCGAGGCACTGGAAGTGGTAAGGGAATACATCTACTTAGGGCAGGTAGTGACCACGGATCCGGACCATGAGACTGAAATAATCAGAAGAATAAGAATGGGCTGGGGTGCGTTTGGCAGGCATTCTCAAATCATGAACAGCAGGTTGCCACTATCCCTCAAAAGGAAAGTGTATAACAGCTGTGTGTTACCAGTACTGACATATGGGGCAGAAACCTGGAGGCTTACGAAAAGGGTTCCGCTGAAATTGAGGACGACGCAACGAGCTATGGAAAGAAGAATGATGGGTGTAACGTTAAGGGATAAGAAAAGAGCAGATTGGGTGAGGCAACAAACGCGGGTGAATGACATCTTAGTTGAAATCAAGAAAAAGAAATGGGCATGGGCCGGACATGTAATGAGGAGGGAAGATAACCGATGGTGATTAAGGGTTACGGACTGGATTCCAAGGGAAGGGAAGCGTAGCAGGGGGCGGCAGAAAGTTAGGTGGGCGGATGACATTAAGACGTTTGCAGGGACAACATGGCCACCATTAGTACATGACCGGGGTAGTTGGAGAAGTATGGGAGAGGCCTTTGTCCTGCAGTGGGCGTAACTAGGCTGATGATGATGATGATGATGATGATGATGATGATGATGATGATGATGATGATGATGATTATGCATGGACTGGAAAAGCACTCGATCGTGAGCTGAACGGCACATTTGTTATTTTCCTTGGGTGACGACAAGCCGTGAATAGTTCTCACGTTGTCGTCTACGTTGTATTCCTTCGTTAGTCGTAGCAAGGAATGGAAATGATCCAAACGCAAACGTATTCCAGTACACAACAGCACAGCACACTGCAGAGAAACTCCACCCACCGCAGCCGATTCCTCAAATACATTTGTTATATATATAACCTCTAAAAGAACACCACTGGGCGTGGTGGCTCTGTGGTGTAATGGTTAGGATGTGTGCTTTGAATTGTATAGATGCAAGTGTACGCGGGTACGAATCCACGTGATGCATAGAGCAATATGGTTCTTCATAAGTATGTGATTCCCTTGATTATTGTGTTCTAATTAGATTATGGGACTCCTGATTGGGAAATTTGCGAAAATAATTGCGGAATAAATGTTAATTAGCTTTTTTTTCTCCGCAGTGGTGTTCGCGACGCTACGCATAGGCCGATTCCGAGCCGTCACGCCTCATGGTAGAGAGCAAATAGCCAGGAAAAATGACTTTAAAATCCTGCGTAACTGCTCACGCCTATTCTGAAGGCCGCTTGGAATTGGGCCACTGACTGTGAGGAGCCGCCTAGGGAACGGTATATCAGCGGCCCTAATTTGATCTAATTTCCTGCCTGCATGCGTGGCCAGGACTTCGCCAAGAGGGTATTGGGAAGAGTACTAGCACTCTGTTTTGGGGAGTAGGAGTACTCGGTCTGGTGGAGTGCCATTACCCCTGCGGTGAGAGTATTAGCACTCTGCGGAAGAGTACTAGCACTCCCTGTGGGAAGAGTATTATCACTCTGCGCAAGAGTACTAGCAATCCCTTGCGGTGGAGTAACAAAACTCTGTCAACAGCAGTTGACCTACTCTCTCTCAAAGATGGTCGATCTACTCTCGAAAAGAAAGTGAAATATGGGACAAGCCGCTACTCCCTCAAAGAGAGTGCCCGGAACTCTCTTTGTTTTTAGAGTGTTCTTCTGAGCCTTGTTCACGCCTGCAGCTTCAAAACAAGTGTATGTGTTCATACTGCGCGTGCTTTTAGCGCGTTTAAGTTGATTTTGTTTCCAATGTGCTTTCTTTGTTCAATGTAGTTTCGTCTTGCGGCGAATGTGTACGAACCTGCAGCCGGCCTGTGACATAAAAGTGACTTTATTAATGTTATGTTTTGAACTCCACCAGAAGTTAGCACATTCTCGATGCTTTCGCAAGGCTCGCTATGACTTACAGCTGCAGTCTTTAGCTTCGAATGTACGACCGCATGCATTCATTTCGTTTGTGGTGATTAACGTTTTTAACATCCCGAAGCGACTAAATCTATGAGGGACGTCGTAGTGGATGGCTCCGGATAACATTATTTAGGCCGCCTGTGGATGTCTAACGCGTACTTTGATCGAAGTTGTATATGTGACGGCAAATTCCTCGTTGGCGTTTTGTTATTCTCGCGCGGGAGCGGAAGCACTGCGCCAGACGTTGGCGACTCGGCGTGATTGTACTTCTTTATTAGATTTTCTTTACTAGTTGTAACAACGTGTCGTTATTTCGTATTACTGACGGCGCCTCCAGGGCACCAAAGCGGCAACGGCAACATTTGTAATGTCACGTTCTCTCCAGAGGCCTCTGTTAGCCATTACATGTGTCCTCCTGGAGCAGTACTTGTATAAAAAAACAATCTATCGTCGCAATTACCAAAGCACCCCGCAACGAAAAAAGCGCCCAGCGACTGCTGCAATATACCACGCCCGTGCGAGGAGAATTAAGGAACACGAACGAACGAAGAATCTCTCCACAGGCTTTTTGCATTTCGCCTCTATCCCGGCTGCTGCCGGACGCGTCCTCAATATTGGAGGCATGAGCAGCGACTAGCCGTACGTTTTGTGTGCAGGATTATAATGGCCGAGAAAGGTCGAAAAGGACCGCAGGCCCGCTGATACGGATTAACATTTTACTGATTAACGTTAACATATTATAGGTCCAATTAAATAAACGGGTATCGCATGCGCCACATGCACTGTATGTGAACCTACGAAACAACGTACACATACTTTCACGCTCTCAAAACCTAAAACTCTGGTAATTACGCACGTGTTTGAGCACACCACGTGCATCAGTCGTGTTTCAGCAACATGAACTTTCTCAACGTGGGCGTGCTTTACGCCTTAAATAATGGTCCTTTTCTCTATTTTTTCCGCAATTCCAACACGACATTCTTAAGGCCAGTTGCCGACTGACGAAGCAAGATCTCGATTGGAAAAACTGCTCCGCAGGGCGCTGAACGACCTTTTCCGCTGATTTACTGCCGTAGCCTGTTAGCCGTCGTCTGCTACGGCAGGGCCAACACAGGCGGCGCTACCGTCGAGGCCGCGCCGAGTGGTCGAGGAGGAAAGTGGTTGGCGCCACTTTTGGAGATTGAGGGGTTTTACTGCCACGGAAACGGTGGAGTTTCCGAGGCCGGGCAAAGCCACGATTTATTCCGTGCTTTTCAGAGTCTTCGCAAAAGACATCCATGGTTCTTTTTATTGCGATTTTTATTACACTCCAAGCAACGTTACTAGATTACCTCTTTCAGTTTGCAAACTCCCACGCCGCGCGAGTTTGCATGTAATTGCATGTTCCGCCAAGCGAGGACGCGCTCGCCTCCGATTGACCGGTGTCATTGGATTTGACCAGGGCCGGATTAAGAAAAATGGGGTGTCTGGGGTAAGGCGCATGGAAGCCCCCTTTCCCTATACTGAACACCCTCCCCCCTGTCGCCTGTTACGCTACTGGAAGTATGCCGTGTTTCGTTTTACTTCCACCAAATTAAACAGAACGAAGTGCGATTAACGGGATTATTATTATTGTTATTATTATAAGGAAAACACAAAAGTTGCTTGAAACGCGTGCTTTTTTAAACACCAACACATATGTTCACTTTGTGATTAATCTGCATTCTGTTTTCACCAAAAGCTAGGCTTTAAGGAAATGTTTAGTGCACTCAATACGAACAAGAACGTAGAAAAGACAACACAGCTCAGATGTCGATCCAACTGAAGCTAGGCTTTGTTTGCATCACTAAGTTTAATCCCGTGATGGGACGCATGGTTGTATCCAAAACATTCTTTATTAAAATTCAAGCATCAGACATCAGTAAACGTTATACACGTTACTCTATGAATATGCATTTGATATATACATTACTTGAGGGAATATAAACACAATAGAAATGCACTAGAATACAGATGAAAATTACCAATCGTAATTACAAAACATTATTGAAAATATTTTCGTTAAAGGTAAGACAAGCAAGGACGATACCAAATAAACGTGCCACTATCAAAAACAACAAAAATACAGTTCTTTATAAGCACGCTAAATATCACAAAAAGAACAAACAAGAGACAAACAACGAAGAGTTGCATATCTTGAATTACGCTGCTCAGCGTTTCATTGGCAACGTGGAGGCTGGGAGGCGACACAACGAACTTATTGAAACTATTCATGTATAGCGCAAACAGTCCTCTTTTAAAATAGCATCTTTCGCGCCTTCGCTTTGGCGAAATAAGATATAGTCTGTTCGAAGGATAGATCGCGGAGTAGGACACTTTCAATGGATATGATAGCAAGCGAGTTCAGCTTGTCGTCAAGGAGGCTCGAACGAAGGCGATTTTTTATCAGCGACAACTTGGAAAATGATCGCTCGGTTTCACAGTTTGCCACGGGTATGCTTAAGTACAATCGCAAAGCAATGGAAAGGTTCTGAAAAACATTAATAAGCTTTCTTTCGTGCAGCAACTTCATTATTCGCAGGGGACTCTTGTCCTGGCACACAGAGTTGTGCAGAAAGCTCGTAAACTGAACGATTTGAGCGGTAACTGCTGGCTCCGAATAATTTTTGTAGGTTTTCACTAATTGAATCTTCAGGTTTTCACTAATTTCACTGAGTTTTCCCTCAGTGAAAGCGCTGGGGTTGCTTGAAATGAAAAATAGTTTGCACATGAAACAGTAAATGGAACCTTTGGACTCCGAGTACATTAACCAGTGTCGCTTGTACGCCTCTCCATTTACAGCCTTTCGTACGAAAAGATGAGGTGACATATAGCGTTTCTGAGCTTTATACTGCCTTTCGGAAGACGGAAAATTTTCTGCCCGATTTTGAAAATAGAATGGTCCTTTCTCAAAGCATGCAGTCCGAAAGCTATCAGTAATAATGTCGGCCACTTAGCAGGGTCACTTCGGAGAATTTTGCAACGTACCTCTTGCTGCGGGAGTGTCTGTACTTCTCTGCTGCCGCAAAGAGAAGCCGTCTCATTCGTCCTTTCGAGGCACACTTTGCGGGTGGTAACATGATTATTTGAAGCCGAACTCACAGGAAACAAGTGAGTTGGTTCTTGAAGTGTTGTTTCTTGGTACTCATTAACAGAAGGAGGCTCATCGTGGAAGTTTGGCACCTGTTGATCAGCAGTAGTAGAAAGCGGGCGTGGCGGACCGGACACCTGGAGCTCTGTGGCAGGGGCCCGGTCAAGTAGTATAGACGTTGCTGATTCAGGAACAGGACAGGGCTCGGTTAGCGTCGGTTGCTCAGAAATATGGACGACCAAGGTTGGCACCGTTTTCACAGGATCTAGACAACTAAGATGAGTCAAACCTTACTTCTTGCCAGGAAACCGTGGTGATGGAGTTGGCAATTCCTCCGCAGAAGCACAGTCGGTACAATTGGGAGTTTGACAAAGACGCTGGGTAGAGCGATCATACTGCTCCGTGGAAGCTGCATCCAGTAGGTACTTTGTCATCTTTGGTAGCTTCTTTTCACGCTCTTCTCTTTCTAACTTCGACTTTCGTTTAAATGCACCACTTTTATGCTTCCGACCGAGCATGATCGCATGAATGGATGCTAATCGTTCACAGGGCACTTCGTCTATCCGACGCGACCGCAGGAGTCCAACGATGGCCGCCTCGATGACTCGCGCATGGTGCCTTGATGGTCCGTAGCTGGCCGAGAGTGTTGCGTCCCCCGGGAGCTCATCAGCGGGCGGGCTTATGCAAGCTTAACCGGCTGTTCGGGGCTGAATTGCAGCCCGCGATAAACTTTCTTTTATAGACGCGAGTCGCGTCTGTCTTTTACTAGCGCCAAAGCAGGCGTTCACATGCGCATAGAGTTCCTTGTACAAATTCCCTCCTTCTCCGTACAAACTCACTCCTTCCGTTCCGGTCTCGCCTTCCTATTGGCTATGAGCAATCGTCTGTTCTGCGAGGTTCTCGATTTTTCTTTTGCTCCGTCGACACCGAGAGCAAGAACGAACTCGAGAGGGCGACTCCTCGCGCGGGCAAAGTTACGCGCCTTCCGTCACCTCTGAGTCATCTTCTTCTACTTCTTTCTGGAAAGTTCGGCGGCCAGTCCGACCTACTTTTTCCGTCGAGAGCACGCGAGGGTGCACAGCCGCTACGCAGGAATGGGCCCAGGAGATAGGCCTTTGTGTCCAGCTCTCCAACTTCCCCCTTCACTCTTCCACAATCCTCGCTCCTCCCTCTATTAAACAACTTGCTTTTCTAACCTTTGTGCGGCCCAAGCTTGAGTATGCCGAAGCTATTTTTGACCCCCACCACAATAACCTTATTAAAGCCCTCGAGTCGGTTCAGAACCGCGCGACACGATTTATCCTGTCAACTTATTCATACAATTCAAGCATCTCGGCACTAAAAGCCCAAATAAACCTACCCTCTCTAGCCTCACGTCGTAGAATAGCCCGTCTTAACCTTTTTCATAAATTCTTTCATTACTTGCCTTTTGACAACCCGTACATAAAAAGTGCACATCGTATTGCCCGCACCAGTCACTCTAATACAGTATATCCCCCACATGCCCATACCGTTACTTTTCAGCAATCATTTTTTCTGCACACAACACGAGACTGGAATGGCCTGCCCGCCGAAGTTGCCACTATGATCGACCCACTTGCATTCAAGCGACTCATCGGAAATATCCCTTTGTAATTTGTTGTATCTATATTTGTCACTAACTCCCCACTCCCTCATGTAATGTCTCAACAGAGACCTTTGAGGAAATGAATAAATAAATAAATAAATAAATAAATAAATAAATAAATAGCCCGAATAGTGAACATTCCATGCCCCACGGCACGCGGACAAAAACACGTGTGACGTCTTCTTTCCTTTCTTGCCTAGACTCTGCCATCAGACTCATCATCATCTGCTGTCAGACTCATCCTCCCCAGTCCAAATTGCCATCGCGGTAATGTCGAATGGGTAGCACTGGTGGGTACTGCAGCACATCCTTTCTACGAGAAGGACAGCAGCGGAACTATTTGTGAGGTGGAGCGTGGCGTGGTGGTGATGAGGGGCAACGGAGATTTAGGTCCTCATCCCACATCACATGTTTTAGGTGTTTCCCTCCTGCCCCTCCTCTCCAGACAGCACCGGACAGACGGATTGACAGGCAACCACGAAAACTCTTCCAAGCAAACACACCTCGCTGCGAAGAAAGAGGGCCCCGCCGGTGTGGCGGGGGATTCCTGTTTTCGCAGATTGACAAGCTCTCCCAAATCATCAGGCTAAACGCATGCTGTTACATTAGGCGGGGGGCCCCGTCTGGTCGTTCTGGTTTTCTTGCTTCACGCATGTCGCTCGAAGTTCCGTTGCCCATGGTTTCATATACTAAGCAGGTTAGAGTAAATGGGCCCCCTTCTCCTAATGTCCGAGATGAGGCCCTGGGCTGCAGCCTCCTTAGCCCCCCCGCTTAATCCAGCGATGGGTTTGACGGTGGCGACGGCAGTTTCGGTGGGTGTCAGCGGTGCGTCGGTGTTTTTGCAACTGCTCTGGCGAAGTCAACGCCGGCTTGGAGGCGTGTCGAGTGCTTCTTCATTGCCTACAACGATGTTGTGTATCACTGTGAGTGCCAGCGAGACCTATCGACGCAGCTCGTGTGGCGTGTGCTCCCGGTGCAACTTCTCAAATTCGCGACAACGTGCGGCGTCCTTGGGCCCGAGCTGTGCGTCTTGCGGATCGTGCGACGCAGCTTGATTTGCTCGCTTAAAATCTAGGCGAGAACAGTTTTTCAACGTAATGGGCGACCACGGTTCATCACCGTTGATTATAGCAAGTGCATATATATCGTGTCTTGGTGTGACCTGTCTTGAATGTGAGAAAACATGCCCAGTTGCTTTGTGACTAGTTGTCGAAGTGGCTGCGATTGGACGAAATCCACGGCTGAAAAAATACATCTTTAAGCTACCCGCTGACGAGGTCCGCCTTCAACAGTGGCCACGGGCTATACCCAGATTGGATAAGGAGCTGTTCAGCTCATGCGCTGTCTGCGACCTCCACTTTCACGACGAAGATAATAAAGCGAAAGCTTTACTGGCCGCGAACTTGCGATTTCGCCGTGGCGGTGCTCCGAGGAGGCACATGACGTCACAATGCGCGCCGCGCCGCGGATACAGCGCCACCCCACGTTCCTCGTCATTGCGCTCGCCTCCACTCGCTTCGCCAGCTGCGTCGCACGCCTGATAATATGGCGGAGGATTGAAAAGGAGAGCTCGCGTGCGCCGTAACCAATGTTGATGCGGCAGTATTGACGGCGACAATTCTGATAAGCAGGAGGAGGCCTGGAATTTACATCAGAACGGGATGAAGAGGAAACGAATCGCCTAGGAAACAGACGAACAGCGCGCCGAACGACTGGATAAACGCCGCAACATAGCTAGACAAGCAGACTAACCTGGACTTGCAATCAAGATTAACCAAGGTTGGCCATGCTATGCCTAGCTTTCGCTACGTATATCCTGTCATAGCCGAGCTAAGCCACTGCCAATTTTTGTGAAATACTTCGTTCGCAAATTTCATGGTGACGTAGTTGTCCTGCCGCGTTACAAGGGGGCTCTTAAGGGAGATACTGTGAGGCGAATTTTTCCCAATTGCCCGGGAACGCCAGGTGGCACCGAGCAGTGCGGACGCGCTCTCAACGGCTCCGTCTACGATTGTATCCTGTTGCAGCCAAAATCAAAGGACAACTCCCGAAATTGCACCATATATACCGGAAGGCGTTAGAATGTCGCCGATACCAAGTTTTTGGTGATGCGAATCCCGGTTCTTCCGAAATCGAAGACCATCGCCTGCACTTCGACTCGCCACGCTAACCCTAATGGCTGGTGCGGAGAGCGCGACTCCAGGAGCCTGTACGCGGTCTAACCGCTACGTGGCGAGCAGCACTCCACCCGATATGGGCCCGGACCAACCAAACACCACAACGCACAAGGACCAGGACTCCGAAAATCAAATGGCGGCAGTTACGAGTGTTGATGACGACTTTCTCTCGCCTGACGAGGTGAATTACGAGGAGTCCGCCACCGACGCTGAGAACGCCGAGGACATCAGCAAGCAAGGTCAGTGGCAAATAGCATTATCCCTACGAACGCGCAACAAGATAAGAAAAGAAGCGCGGACCACCAAGTCGAATGGCGGGGTCAACCACCCCAACCACGAAGCCGGGGTGTAGCAACGCGCCGGAGACGCTCGGCGCGTCGCGCTTGCGCAAGGACAACGGGGGCGCACTAGCTCTGGAGGAGCAAGCGACGGGGCCCGTGACGCAATATTACCTACAGAAGAGAGAGCCATGAGACGATGCATGACGGAAAGGGGCCACCCACGCCGAAAAGCACCCCCTCTAGCTAAAAATGACATGAAAATTATTATTAGACCGAAACCAGGACTGGCGATTCGGGAATCGCGCACGCATGAGGTATCCAGAGCAATAGTCCAGGGTTGTGGCGGACCTGCAAACATCACAGGAGACGATTTCTTGCTGCGTATACGGCCGGGCTCTAACATCGTCATAGCAAGCACACCCGAAGAATGAACAGCGGAACGAATCCTGAGGATTCAGGAACTGGAGCTTCTAGGCAACAGACATTGTGTCAACACCTACATCTCCACGCCTGACAACCTCTAAGGGAGTCATACACGGACTGGAGCCTCGAACTACAGAAGAGGAACTCATCAACAGCCTAAGAGTACGGACGCAAGGGGTACGAATACTCTACGCCCGTATGCTTGGCACATCGAGGACGGCAGTGCTGACGTTCGATGGCCCCATCGTGCCACGCTACGTATATTACTACGGTGGCGAGACGCCATGTATACCCTACCAACCCACTCGACAATACTGCAAGATATGCCAAAATCAAGGAGATAGGACGGATGTCTGTCCAACGCCAACTATCAAGGCTTGTGCGAAATGTGGCCTCCGCGACCCACCAGCGGACCATGAGTGTGAGCGCAAGTGTCCTGTGCGGGGGAGCTCATCCTACAGCGGCACCAGAGTGCACCAAAAAACTGAAGCGCGTCCCGCAAAGGGGAAGATAGCATATGAGACAACATAACCAGGTCACAGGGACCCCCAAGAAGATGTGGCTCAGTTCGGACCGAGAGAACTCTGACTCGCCGGAGAGGTCCCGCTCGCGTACCAGGTAGACCTCCCGAGGCCGATCCAACTCTCGGGGCAGAAAACAGGAGAAGCAAAGCACCAGCCAACAGAAGAGCAAGAAACAATCTCCAAAGAATGAAGGCGACAAAAACAAGGTGAGCTGGTCAGCAATAGCCTCCCAACACACACCTCAAACAACTGCACAGATAACGCGCCTAGAAGAAGAGCTAGAAATCATGAGAGTTCGCCTAGGCGACTTAGAGCGTGAGAATGCGATGGTAAAGCAAATGCAGTCGCAGCAACAGAACACACAGGCAAAACCGACGCAATCAGAGCATGCTTCGGGGCAAGCTGTAGAAGCACACCAAAAGCGCCCTAGAATACAGTCGGTCGAAACACTCCAGACACAAATCCAAGAGACTTTCGAACAACTATTACCCTCAATAGCACAACAGATCCCCCAACAGTTGTCAGCCCAAATAACACAACTAACGCAACAAATGACTGAGTTTGAAGTAAAGTCCCACAAAAAGCTCCAGGCTCTGCAAATTGAAATCATGAAAACGGTGCGTAAGCAAATTATCGGAACTAACATTAGAGAGAGAGCCGAGAAGCCATACGCCAGACCAGGGCTGGCAGCCATTGCACAAGAAAGCAACCATGCCTAAACATAAACCAACTATAACAGAAAATTGCGAAATCTGGCAGTGGAACTGTCGTGGATACCGGCGGAAAAGGGGACTTTTAACACAGCTGGTGAGCTCACAGAGCGAGCCACCAGCTGTAATAGCCCTTCAGGAAGTCGGATCCCCTCCAACCCTTCAGGGATACGAGGTCTACACACACCCGGATTCGGAGAAAGCAATAGCAACTTTGGTAGCGAAATTTATTACCGCAATCAAACAGGATCCTTTTACTGACCCGGATATTAACCATTTACTAATAGAAATCATATATAAAGGCCTGAACAAAAAGAGTGCCTTTATACTAAACATTTACAGTCCACCAAGCCAGAGAAAGACAAAGTTTGACAGACTCTTGCAGGAAACTGCCCGCCTGGTAAAGGGAAGACCACTAGTGATAGTAGGTGATTTCAATGCAAATTATCCTAGTCGGGGATGCCCGAAACAGGACGCTAAGGGCAGAAACATTCTGGAACAAACAGAACAACTCGACATGACAATTATAACGGATCCTGCAGTGCCCACTAGACAGGGCAACAGTGTGAGCATGGACACCAGCCCTGGCCTCACGATAGTGCAGAATTGTGAAGATGCGCAATGGATAAACACCCTAAATGATTTAGACAGCAACCATTACATCATCAGCACTACAATTCGAACTGGGAAAATCACACGACACATAGCAATAGCCAAAATTACCGACTGGGTGAAATACCGCCGGATGCAGAGCACGCAAAGCACCACGATCGATGATTTAAGTAAATGGTGTGAAAGTTTTAGAACACAAAAGGATAAAGTCACAAAAGAAATAGCCCGCACATGTGAGATACCAGAGATAGACCCTCACTTACTGCATCTCTGGGAGGCACGCACAGGACTAGCAAAAAGATTGAAGCGACAGACACAGAACCGGAGGCTAAAAGTACGCATTGCAGAAATCCCCCGCAAAGCGGAAGAGTACACACCCGCAACTGACTACTTCCAATTGGGAACGCTTCTGTGACTCCCTCAATGACACACTGAGTACCGCAAAAACTTGGCGCATACTAAGAGCAATTATGGAACCAACAAAAACCAAGAACGAGGGCTGTAAAGCGGTGGAACGGCTAATCCATACGTACCCAGTGTTACGTTTCGCCTACGACGCGCGGTATAGCCGGCGCGGATGCAACGGACGCCGGGGCTTCGTTCAAAGCGGCGGACATTTTGGCCCGTTCGGCGCCGCCGCTACGCCTCCCCGCCAAGCGCGTCCAGGCATGTTCCAATGCCACGTGTCTTCGTGTGCGCGTGTGTGTGTGTGTGCATGTTGGTGCCCACGCTTGTCAAAGCGCGGCAGCCGGGGAGAGGAGCTCCCCCAACTGTGAAGCGAGGAGGTCTGATCGGCGCCAGCCCGGCGGATGCGTCACCTACTCGTCTCAACGTGCCCGAGCGGCGCCGTCACGTGCGCGACTATCGAGGCGTTCCTTCTTGCCCTCAACTGCGAGACTATAAAAGCAGCTGCCCCCGGACGCCAAGAGGCGCTCCGATTTCTTCTGTTGAGTAACGTGCTCTCCCGTCTCTCCACTTCGGTCGACCTGACCGGCCGCTCTTTTGCGATGCTAGAATAAACAAGTTGTTCTGTTAGCAGTCGACTCATGCTTTGCCGGGACCTTCGGATGCTTCCAGTTGTGCCCCAGGCCGCCAGGCCAACGCTACCCTTGGGGCTTGCAACCCGATTGCAACAACGGGTGTCAGCGCTGAGATTACAACACCAGGGACGGAACAAGGACTCACAGAAGAATTATATGACAAGTGCTTCGGAACAGACCCATCTCCCCCACCCTGTGTGACCAAATACGGGGGGGGGGGGGGCGTCTCACCCTGAACTCGATGAACCCATCTCCATCGAAGAAGTTAGAGCTGCCATAGCGAAAATGACCCGAAACACAGCGGCAGGCAAAGACCGGATAACTAATCCTATTATTAGAAACCTAAGCGATGAGGCGTTACAGGCCAATACTACCTTTATAAATGAACATTTGCAACAGGGTACTATTCCAAGGGAGTGGAAGCACGCTCAAGTAGTTTTAATTCCCAAGCCTGGCAAGAAATTAGCAATTAGTAACCTTCCACCAATCTCCCTAACTTCCTGTCTGGGGAAACTATTTGAAAGAATAGTAAACTCTAGATTACAAAACTACTTGGGGGACAATGAAATCATTCCAGACACTATGTTTGGATTTAGACCCAAGCTCTCAACTGAAGACATCCGCCTACAGTTGAAGGCAGAAGTCCTGACAAATATACCAAAATCAAGCGAACACGTTGTCATGGCCATCGACATAAAAGGAGCTTTTGATAACGTAAGCCACCAAGGAATACTCGATGGCCTGGCTGAAACAAATTGCGGAGAGCGGATATACAACTATGTTAGCAGCTTTTTAAACCAACGAACCGCTGAGATTAAATTTGGCGCAGTTGAAATCAGGACTTTCAAGGCATCCAAAAGAGTACTCCCCAGGGCGCAGTGATCTCGCCAACGCTATTTAACGTGGCGATGATAGGCCTTGCAAGAAAAGTACAAGCCATCCCGGGTATCCAGCACGCCCTATACGCGGATGACATTACAGTCTGGTGTGTCACCGGGTCGCTACGTGAAAAAGAAGAACGATTACAAGCAGCTGCCTGTGAAATCGAGACATACGTCCGAGCCAGAGGGCTGCAATGCGCGTCAGAGAAATCGGAGATTATACGGGTCTGGAAAGGCAAAGGGAATCGTAACGTCCCGATGGACCCTGCCCTTAAATTGGAAATCAGGTTGACAATGATGCAATACCTGAGAAGACCACAATCCGGGTACTAGGCATGTGGCTACAATCAAATCAACACTGCCAACACGGGCTTAACCTCATCAAGACGGCAACACATCAAGTCGCGAGAATGATAAAACGGGTAGCCACGAAAAGGACGGGGATGAAGGAATCAGACACCGTTCGCCTAATCAGAAGTCTGGTGGTTAGCCGCTTTATTTACAGCTTGCCGTATTACCAGGTAAGGAAAACAGAGAGGGATGCGATAAATTCGTGCTCAAGGAAAGCCTACAAGATCGCCCTACAAGTTCCGCAGTGCGCCCCAACCGAAAAACTCATGTCTCAAGGGATTCATAATACATTCGAGGAACTGGTAGAAGCTCAACTGATAACTCAAAGAAACAGACTCGCACAAACGACCACGGGTAGGAAACTCCTTGGTAGACTCGGGTATCACGAGCTCCTTGAAAAACACAACCAAACTAAGCCAATCCCCACAATAATCAGAAACTGCATCAAAGTGGCGCCAATACCCAGAAATATGGACCCAACTCTACATGCAGGCAGAAGAGAAGCCAGAGCTGCATACATTGAAAAAACGCACGGTGACAAACCAAACTCCCGCTTCGTGGACGCGGCGATACCTAGGCCGGCAGAAAAGAACGGTAGCTGCTGTCACTGACTACATGGGCAGAGAAATCATTAGCGCCTCCACTCACAACACCACTATCGTGGAAGCACAAGAAATCGCAATAGCCCTTGCTATGAAAGCGACGGAACCAAACCAAGAACAAATAACCATCCTATCAGACTTTCAAGCCGCATGCAGAAGCTACCTAGGGGACGAGTATGCACCGCAGCCTATAAGATTATGCAAGATATAAAACCCCGAGCAAGATTTTGCCTTTTATTTCACCTTCTATAGGTACCCGGTCATGAGGGAATTAGGGGAAACGAAGAGGCTTACAGAGTAGCTCGTGCGCATGCTACACCCCACGGGTGCTCACAGGACGCCTCTCACGACCCGATCCCGATTGACCAGAACTACTCTGCAATTTTAAAGTATCACAGAGGAAATAGAATGAAGCTACCACCCCCAGATAAGAATCTCAGTAAGGAAGAACAGGTTATATGGAGAAAGCTCCAAACCTATAGATATAACAACCTGCACATTCTCCATAAAATTCATCCGGAAAGATATACCGACACATGCCCATGGTGCGGAGCCACGCCCACCTTAGACCACATCTCATGGGCATGCACGGCATATCCACAAAAGACAAACACAGAAATTACGGAGCATACACAATGGGAGGCAGCGCTGTCCAGCTCACAGGAAGAGATCCAAAGGGCCATCATCCGACAAGCAAGACGGCGCGCGGAAGCCAGTGGGGCCCTTGTCTAGGGGCTCCACCCATTGAGCGTTTTATTCTACAATAAAGTTGTTGTTGTTTTTCTTCTTCTTCCCAATGGCCCTAAATACTTGTCAATGCCAGCGCAAAAACTCAAGGCTCCAACCATGCGTGCGCCACCTGGGCCTAAGCTTCGCAAAAAACAAAAAGAGAACTACCAATAAGAGCGACGTCAAACTTCTGCATTTCTAAGGAAAGCAGTGGTGACATTGTCAGCAATGTTGTGCTGGAGAACAATATACAGCTTTTCAAATAGTTGTGTGGCATGACAGCAGCAGGCCAACGGTTTCAGGGTTGGTCACTGAGGTTGCTGGCACTACAATTGTGGTGCACAAGCTGGTAAGGCCAGATATTCACATGCCAAATATTGAACTTTGTCGTTGTGACAAGAATGCGCATTTTCTCCAGAGATCTTAACCATCGGTTAGAAAGGAAGGAAAAGGAGGCTATAACAAACAAAAAAGCGCATCTCTTATAATTCTGATTCTTGAAACGCGGTTCCCAATTGATGTTTATTGCGTTGATTCAATGAATTGTTTTGGATTTGGCTTTTGTTCTCGTCATTTTTCCGGTTTAGAGCCTTAAAAACGGCGAGCTTTCACTGAAGTAGTTCAGTATCTTCAGTATAAACGGGTATCGTAGCATTCAGTGTTCTGGAACAAAAGGGTGATACTAAGCTATCGGTTTCAGTATTTTCGGCGGCGTCAGATACCTATATTACGTGGCTCACCGCTAACATGTAATTTTATACAAAGCTGAATTAAAAAGAACAGGAAACCGATGAATACTCACAGCTGAATAGATAGGAGTCTCGCGTAGCAGTATCTACATTCAGGCATCTCAGTCGCACCGCTGCCAAGTGGCATCCCTCTAGTGGCTCAAACGATACTCTAGTAGCGAATTGGAAATAAAGTTTGCTCAATATCTCAAAAACAACTCCCCTTACACATTATTAACCGCGCAGATTGCGTTTAATGCAACCGGCAAGTTCCGTAACGATGATGCGACCGGGCCAATGTCATCATCATCAGTCTGGTTAAGCCCACTGCAGGGCAAAGGCCTCTCCCATACTTCTCCAACTACCCCGGTCATGTACTAATTGTGGCCATGTTGTCCCTGCGAACTTCCTAATCTCATCCGCCCACCTAACTTTCTGCCGCCCCCTGCTACGCTTCCCTTCCCTTGGGATCCAGTCCGCAACCCTTAATGACCATCGGTTATCTTCCCTCCTCATTACATGTCCTGCCCATGCCCATTTCTTTTTCTTGATTTCAACTAAGATGTCATTAACTCGCGTTTGTTCCCTCACCCAATCTGCTCTTTTCTTATCCCTTAACGTTACACCCACCATTCTTCTTTCCATAGCTCGTTGCGTCCTCCTCAATTTGTGTAGAACCGTTTTCGTAAGCCTCCAGGTTTCTGCCCCGTAGGTGAGTACTGGTAAGACACCGCTATTATACACTTTTCTCTTGAGGGATAATAGCAACCTGCTATTCATGATCTGAGAATGCCTGCCAAACGCACCCCAGCCCATTCTTATGCTTCTCATTATTTCCGTCTCATGATCCTGATCTGCCGTTACTACCTGCCCTAAGTAGATGTATTCCCTTACCACTTCCAGTGCCTCGGTACCTATTGTAAATTGCTGTTCTCTTCCGAGACTGTTAAGCATTACTTTAGTTTTCTGCAGATTAATTTTAGACCCACTCTTCTGCTTTGCCTCTCCAGGTCAGTGAGCATGCATTGCAGTTGGTCCCCTGAGTTACTAAGCAAGGCAATATCATCAGCGAATCGCAAGTTACTAAGGTATTCTCCAATAACATTTATCCCCAATTCTTCCCAATCCAGGTCTCTGAATACCTCCTGTAAACACCAAGTGAATAGCATTGGAGAGATCGTATCTCCCTGCCTGACGCGTTTCTTTATTGGGATTTTGTTGCTTTCTTTATGGAAGACTACGGTGGCTGTGGAGCCGCTATAGATATCTTTCAGTATTTTTACATACGGCTCGTCTACACCCTGATTTCGCAATGCCTCCATGACTGCTGAGGTTTCGACTGAATCAAACGCTTTCTCGTAATCAATGAAATCTATATATAAGGGTTGGTTATATTCCGCACATTTTTCTATCACCTGATTGATAGTGTGAATATGGTCTATTGTTGAGTAGCCTTTATGGAATCCTGCCTGGTCCTTTGGTTGGGAGAAGTCTAAGGGTCTCCTGATTCTATTTGCAATTACCTTAGTAAATACTTTGTAGGCAACGGACAGTAAGCTGATCGCTCTATAATTTTTCAAGTCTTCGGCGTCCCCTTTCTTATGGATTAGGATTATGTTAGCGTTTTTCCAAGATTCCGGTGCACTCGAAGTCATGAGGCACTGCGTATACAGGATGGCCAGTTTCTCTAGAACAACCTGCCCACTATCCTTCAACAAATCTGCTGTTACCTAATCCTCCCCAGCTGCCTTCTCCCTTTGCATAGCTCCCAAAGCTTTCTTTACTTCTTCCGGCGTTACCTGTGGGATTTCGAATTCCTCTAGTCTATGTAAGGGGCCAATGTAAGGCTCCTTAAACTTTGTAAAGTAGTGACACTCTCCTCCGCCTTCACTCCTTCTCGTTTCTCCTCTCTTTCCCGCTCCCTCCACAACCCTAGTGCCGCCTACACTGCTCGAGCGTAGCAACAGCGCCAACAAGCGCTCCACGCCAGTCCGTAGACGCTTCGCGAGCAATAATGTGCTCATGCACGGCGCGAGGGCCCACGTGATGCTATTAGGCCAATAGAGACGCGGTGTCGGCCTCGGCCTGAGCGCGTGAGGAGGAGGCGACATTCTTCAAAGCGTGGCACTTCTTTAAAAAGTTTAAGAAGTTTTAGGCCAATGGTGTAAGAAGCGCCATCTAGCGAGCGGGAACTGAAGGGGGCCACATTTGCCACCGCATCCGGAGGAGTTTGCAAACTGACGAAGTAATCTAGTAACGTGGACTCCAAGCGCATTTTTGCCGTCGTAATCGCCATGATGTACCGCATAAAGTCCACGGGCGATAACAGCGCCGCCGCGTGATCGCGGCTCTCGCGCGACGAAGAAAGCGGAAAGCAAACGCACCCTTTTCCGTCGCGCGAACGGCCGTGGGGGGATGGGAGAGAGGAGGGTAGCGTTGTGCTCCGGCAGCAACGGTGAATTTCCCGACCGGGCGCAAGGGGAACTAATGATCGCGGCTCACTCTTGCGCACCTTGCTCGCCATATATGGAGGGAGCGCGAGAGGGAGGGGAGCAGCTTCGAATCCGCCAGTGTGGGTAGAATTTATTGAGAGAGACAAGATTTGGAAAAATTGCGGTTTGTAACTGGCGTAATGCCACTGCTTCCTCCCGCGAGAAGGTCGGCGGTGGTGCGGCGTGGGTGCGACTAATGCGTGTATAATGACGGAGTATGTCTTTGTAACGGAGCAAGGGATCCCCCCTCTCTGAACTAGTCGCCTCACCACGCCGAGTCGCCAGGAGGGAAATTTCTCGGGCAACCGCATGTGCGCGTTCGTTACCCGGCAGCGAGGTATGACCAGGGCTCGAGAGTAAGTGGATTCGGGGAAGTGTGGTTGGTGTATTTTGTGGGATCTGTTTGAGAATTTGGTGCGCCGCTCTCGGGATGCCATGTCCTCATAGGAACGCCCGGCATGCCTGTTGCGAGTCCGTCAATATATACACTTCCTCAGGAACACGGATGGCGTATTGAATTGCAAGAGCAACACCACAAGCGGCATTTGTTCCGCGCATTGCAGCAGAGTCTCTCAAGGATTCGGTGCCATCCAAAACTACCGAAGTATAGCCCTCTTGAGTGCGTGATGTGTCCGTGTATAAAGTATGTGTTTCCGGGATGTTTGCAAGCATGCGGCCAATGTATCGTACACGGGCTTTGCGCCGCCCTTTGTCATGCTCGGGGTGTATATTACGTGGCAATGGATGAATACTTAGTGCTTGGCGTATCGCTGACGACAAGATCGTTGGACGGGTTTCAGACTCAAGGGGTGGGACAGAGTATCCTAGCCGTGTGAGAAGATGGCGGCCAGTAGGAGTGAGTAGGAGGCGCTGGCGATGGCTGATCCAATGTGCCTCTAGCAGCTCGCCTAGTGTGTTATGTGTCCCTTAGTGAAGGAGACGGTGTGTGGAAGTATAGTTCGGGAGGCCATGGGCCAGCTTCGTCGCTTTGCGAATCATTGCGTCTATGCGAAGTTGTTGCGCTTGGGTCAACCGCTGAAATGGGAGATGGTATGTAAGGCGGCTGATCACGCATGCCTCCACCAAGCGCAGCAGGTCCTCTTCTCGAAGGCCCGAGCGCCTGTTGGAGACCCTCCGGATCATGGCCAGAATTTGCTCAATCTGGTCTGGATAGAAGGGAAATAGTGTAGTTTGACCTGCCATCCGCTTGGACGCGTAGGCCGAGGATACGAGCAGTATTAACTTGTGGTATCGGTGTGGCATCGACGTGCACAGTGATATATATAGAGGGTTAGAGGAACGGCTCCGGGGGCGATGATTATGAGCTCCGACTTTTCCGGAGCACATCTTAAGCCGCATTTTCTCGTGTACCCGGAAACTGTATCGACTGCTTGCTGCAGTCGGTCCTGGATGGCTCCGTCGGAACCCCGTGTCGACCAGATAGTAATGTCGTTCGCATAAATAGCGTGGGCGACATCAGGGATTTGGTCGAGTAGCCAGGGGAGCCCTGCGAGCGCGATATTGAATAGAGTAGGGGAAAGAACTGAGCCCTGGGTGTCCCTCGTCCTACAAGGCGAATCGTACCGTATCGATGCGGTCCCATTCCTACGGTGGCTGTGCGATCTCGTAGAAATGCGCGGATATAGTTGTACATACGAATTCCACAGTGTGAATTTGCAACATTGCGAAGGATGAGGTCATGTTCAACATTATCGAATGCCCCTTTTAGGTCTAAGGCGATGAGTGCTCTCGTTTGGGCGGACGACGGAGGTCCTATGACTTCCTCCCGCAATTGTAAAAGCACATCTTTGGCAGACAGATGAGCCCGATATTCGAATTGAGAGTTAGAAAAGAAAGATTTTTCTTCGAGGAAGGGCTGCAGACGCCGCAAGAGTACATGCTCCATGAGCTTATGCAGGATGTTAGGGAGATGGGTCGTAAGTTTTCAACCTTAACAGGCTTGCCCGGTTTGGGGATCAGTGTGATGTCGGCGTGTCGCCATGCTTGGGGAAGCATGCCCTTGCGCCAGCAATCATTGAAGATATTGGTGAGGTGGTTAATATCCGCGTCACTGAGGTTACGAAGGGTGGCGAATCGGATGTGGTCGGCTCCCGGTGCCATGTTGCTGCGTAGGTCTTGTAGGACCACCCGCACCTCGTCAGATGTGATGTCTGCATCGAGCAATTCGTTCACCTCGCCTACATATAGGATAGGTAGGGTACTGCGGCGGCGGGCCTGTGGGTATGAAATGCTTCTCTAGCTCTCTGAGCAGTGTCGAGACGTTGTCCCTGTACTCGTGCATTAGGATGTGCAGCTGTTGAAATGTGTTTCCATTTGTTGTGGTGGGATCGGTGAGCGAGCGAAGAATCGACCACGTTTTTGCTGTGCTCAATGTACCTGAGAGGCGATCGCAAAATCCTCGCCAGTTATTCCTCGTAAGGATCTCTGCATACTCCTGAGATTCCCGTGTAATTTGATCTATACGTTTCCTGAGTTTGCTGTTGAGGCGTTGTCGTTTCCATCGTCGTGGCAACCCTCTGTGGGCGTTCCAAAGATGAAGTAAATGCGGGCCTATGTCTGGTGTCTCGGTTGTGGTGCGCAGTGTGCTCGTGGTGGCCTCTAGATCTTGTGCGAGAGAGTCAAGCCAGCGTTCGTACCCTTGGCGCTCAGGTGGGTCCTGGTGACGTTCCGTGAATTTCGCCCAATCAGTTATACGCACATTTCGCTCGGGCCTGCGCGCAGCCCGTAATGACAAGGTGGTCGCTACAATGCAGTGGTCACTACCAAGGTGCTCCTCTAAAGGCGCGTGCGCAACGACTGGGCCAGTATTGCGCACGAAGGTAAGGTCAGGGCAGGTGTCACGAGATACGCTGTTGCCCATCCGAGTGGGGCGCTCTGGGTCGGTAAGCAGTGTGTATCTCATGTTACAGATGGCATTCCATAAGCGGGTCCCTTTAGCCTGCGATTTAACGTAACCCCATGCAGTATGCGGAGCGTTAAAGCCACCGGCCACTACACAAACCCGTCCAAACCTACCAAATTCTGTTAGTAGGTGCTGAAAACAGTGCGTTCGCGAACGGGGGGAACTGTATGCATTGAGTATAAACAGACTCTCGCTGCGTTTACCTTGCGTAATTATTTCCACTATTTGGTGAGGAATGTCAGTGTTAGTGGTATGCATGCGACATGTAACATGTTTCGAAACTAAGGCTCCCAGAAGAGGAGAGACACCCGAGAGCGTGCTGTAGCCGGATAAAGAAGGTGTGCAATTGACTTCCTGTAAGAGGATGACATCGGGAGGGTTCGCGGATGTGGCGATATACTGCTGTAGGGAACGTAGTTCTCAACGGAATCCCCTACAATTCCACTGCCACACCACTAGTTGCTCCCCGTTACGCGGCGCCATCATCATCGCGAGAGGAAGCAGGCAGTCGTGCATAGGGATGCGGGCGCCGGGTGCCCACATTTGAAGGTTCCGGCCGAGAGCCTTGGTCGGAAAGCGCGCTTTCGTTGTTACAGCTAAGCTCAGGAACTTGCATGCGTGCGAAAGTGCACTATATACATGATTTCACTTGCTCCGTAATCCCTATTTGAAGGGTCTCCATTTGGCGTTCTATCCTGTCCAGAGCCGCCTGCATACTAGTGCTCATGTTTGCCACCAGCGCGTCCATTTGTTTTTGCAGGCGCTCACAGCGCGCCTCCATGTCACGACGTAGGCGGGCTGTTTCTATTAGAGGATCGTGATTTGGTAACGAATTGGCAATAGGGGAAGGGGTAGGGAGAGATTTACGGGGCGGAGCGAGCTGTGGGAGACCCTCCGCCCGACCTACCTCCCGAGGCGCCTCCATTGCTGTTTTCTTCTCCAGGGTCCGCTGCATCCCTGAAGGGACCAGGGTCACCTTGGCTGGGGCGTTGGTCTGAAGGGCCTCTTGTAGGGTTGTTGGGAAGATGGGGGAGGAGGGCGCTTCTCTGGGAGGCGCACCGATGCCTCGTGGGATCGGGACCGAGACTTGAACTTGCGACGGGATTTCGAACGTGTCTCCGACCGGACTTTTCTGGTCTCCTTCGTTGGGGCGCGCGACGTTCGGGTCTCCGCCGTATCTGTGGTAGTGGTCGAGTCGTTGGAGGGTTGGAGTTCACGCTGCTCTTTCTCGAGAGCTTTGCGCACCCAAGCTTTATTCAGTGTCTGCCTAGCACGCCGCGGGCAGTTTGGATCCGCTGTAGGGTGGGTTCCGTCACAGGATCTGCAGTGTGGGGTGCACGGATGTGACGGGGTGGGGTTGTCAGTCCCGCACGTCGCGCAAATGGCCACGTGCGGCGTAGGAGAGTAATCAGCCCAATGGCCGAGCTTGTGACATATCTTGCAAACCAGTTGGCGGGGTCGATGTGGGTAGCAGCGGAGTTCTGCACCATAAAAACGCACGTAGCGAGGCACTTTAAGTCTTTCAAATGTTACCAACGCAACGTTGGTTTGACCCATCATTAGTGCTTGAAGTATTTGAGTTCCAGGAGCCACAAGCTCATACACTAGCTTGGAAGACGGCGTACCGGGCAAAAGGCCAGGAAAAATTTCCTTGCATGAGTTGTCTGGGGCCGCAAAATATGTCGTGATGGGATAGACCCGCTGACCAAGGTTCAGCTCCCTCACCTTGTACAATGCGTCGGCTACGTGTGACTGGGGTATGCTGATGATTGCCAAGTTCTGCTGAGGTGGAGTCAGAATATGATGTCCTGACGATCCTCGGTGGTCAAGCCGGCTGCACTCCATAGAGCACTGGCGAGTTTTGGGCGCATCCACTTATCGAGACAAAGTCCTCCGTGAGGCCGCAGAATTATTTTTTCATCGTTCAAAGGAAGTTGAGGCAGGTTATGATTCCGAATGCGCTTGCGTACGGTAGGCTGGGAGGCGTCCGGAATGCCCAAGATGTTCTCGGAGGGTTGCGTCTTAGCGCGCGTTTGAAGGATACGTCGCTTATGTATGACTGTCTTCCAACAGCCACCTGTGTCGTCGTCAGTTTTGTCGTCGTAAATGTTCGGGGCAGCATCTTCCTCCATCCTTTCCCCGGTCGGAGTGCCCACCTCTCGCTGTTGGGAGGGAAAATTGGCGACGATGGGATCGGCGGCCACTCCCACGGTATCCACCTCGGGCGTCTTCATTGTTGTTAAGGAACGTGCGGCGGCGTTCTCCATCGCCGATTGCGTCTTCTGCTCGTTGGAAAATGACGTTGCGGTAGATAAATGCTCCATCAATACAGAGCGGTGAATTGGCCGAAGGCCCTTTGCACGCCCGTTTAGAACATGGGCCTGGGAAGAGCTGGTCGCTTGGCGCTCTTGGTTCATGGTGTAGAAAACACGCCAAGGCAGCTATGGCTCCGGCAGGGGCAGCCGCGTCGGAAGTGCTTCAGAGCTGTAGAGGCGCGGCGAGCGGCAACAAAGTCCCGGGAAGAAAAGGCGGTCGGTGGGAAACGGCGAGAAAGCCGCTTCCCATATGACTCCCGGCGAAAGCGGCCCGGGCAAGGGCGGTCAAGGGCGGTCGGTAAAGGTCACGTAGTCATTGTCACGTCCGTTCACTTCGTGTCCGCGCTCATCCACTGTGATGGTTTCATGTTTGCTCGGTCGCGCTGACACAATATGCCTTTTAATTGAGTTAGTAAGCGAATGGTTCCAAGATTACACGGCCGATCAAACTACTATCCTTACTTCGTATCATCATCATCATCATCATCATCAGCCTGATTAAGCCCACTGCTGGGCAAAGGCCTCTCCCATACTTCTCCAACTACCCCGGTCCTGTACTAATTGTGGCCATGTCGCCCCTGCAAACTTCTTAATCTCATCCGCCCACCTAACTTTCTGCCGCCCCTGCTACGCTTCCCTTCCCTTGGAATCCAGTCCGTAACCCTTAATGACCATCGGTTATCTTCCCTCCTCATTACATGTATGGCCCATGCCCATTTCTTTTCTTGATTTCAGCAAAGATGTAATTTACTCGCGTTTGTTCCCTCACCCAATCTGCTCTTTTCTTATCTCTTAACGTTACACTTATCATTCTTCTTTCCATAGCTCGTTGCGATGTCCTCAATTTAAGTTGAGCCCTTTTCCTAAGCCTCCATGTTTCTGCCCCGTAGGTGAGTACTGGTAAGACACAGCTATTATACACTTTTCTCTTGAGGGATAATGGCAACCTGCTGTTCATGATCTTAGAATGCCTGCCAAACGCCTCCCAGCCTATTCTTATTCTGATTATTTCAGTCTGATGAACCGGATCTGCGGTCACTACCTGTCCTAAGTAGATGTACTCTCTTACCACTTCCAGTGCCTCGCTACCTATCGTAAACTGCTGTTCTCTAATTCCGAGACTGTTAAACAATAATTTTCTGCAGATTAATTTTTAGACCCACCCTTCTGCTTTGCCTCTCCAGGTCAGTGAGCACGCATTGCAATTGGTCCCCTGAGTTACTAAGCAAAACGATATCATCAGCGAATCGGAAGTTACTAATGTATTATCCATTAACTTTCATCCCCAATTCTTCCCAATCCAGGTCTCTGAATACCTCCTGTAAACACGCTGTGAATAGCATTGGAGAGATCGTATCTCCCTGCCTGACGCGTTTCTTTATTGGGATTTTGTTGCTTTCTTTATGGAAGACTACGGTGGCTGTGGAGCCGCTATAGATATCTTTCAGTATTTTTACATACGGCTCGTCTACACCCTGATTACGTAATGCCTCTATGACTGCTGAGGTTTCGACTGAATCAAACGCTTTCTCGTAAAAAATGAAAGGTATATATAAGGGTTGGTTATATTCCGCACATTTCTCTATCACCTGAGTGATAGTATGAATATAGTTGACTAGCCTTTACGGAATCCTGCCTGGTCATTTGGTTGACAGAAGTCTAATGTGTTCCTGATTCTTGAAGCACTGTATATGCTTCTTTCGTCCTCCTAACTTCACTGACCCTATTATATCCCATTTACTGCCCTATAATTCCTCCAAATAGCACTGCTAGACTCACCTCACTGGATAACGTTCTAGGGTTAAACGTTGCCAGGTTCAGATTCCAATGGCGGCCTGTCCGGAACCAGGGATTCTTAGCACCCTCTGCTGCGTCGCAGGTCGGACCGCCGCTGTAATCAGTTAATTGCTCTGCAGCTGCTGGGGACTGAGAGCCGGGGATTGATTATTGTGTTCATATAGGAGGTTGTGACCAAATACTGCACCAGGGTGGCGAATCCTACTCTGGTAAGGGAGTGCGTTACCGGTACTGGTCACCGGGATCAGGGCACAATCCAGGCCTCTTTATGCTGTTTTTATGAACACGCGGATTTTTTTTTTAATTCGGTGGAAAATTGCGCGGCACCAGGATTGGAACCATGGTCTTCTTGCACGCGACGCGGCTGTTTTACCTCTACGCCACCGCTGCGAATTGTCCACTAGTACCATACTGCGCTCATCCTTGTAAGAGTACTTACAGAGCTCCGTTATTAGGTCAAATGTTCTCAGGAGTAAGGCCGCCGCTGGCCGATGTGGTAACGAGAAGCAAGCCGTGGCAGAAAGTGCTATAACCTCAGTTTTAGCTCTGAATTGTTTTGACCACTTGCGCCATACAGTGCCCAACCTTGTAAGGGTACTGAAAAAGCCACGCTGATTAGGAATAATGGCCTAAGGAGTAAGGCCGCTACTGGTCGACGTGGTAACGAGCCGCAAGCTGTTGCAGAAAGTGCTATATCTTCAGTTTCAGTTTCGGATTGTTTTGACCGCTAGGGCCACACCGCGCCAAATTTTGTAAGAGTACTGCTCGGTGTCCACCTTCTCCTCTTTTGAAATAAAGCCAATCCCTTTGGTCCCCGCAGAAGGAAGTGCACATTTTTCTGCGGCACTCCGTGCCCCAAGCCGTTGGCCTTTCTCTTTAGGCCCTAATTTCTGGCCCCGCCGTTGAGGCAACACTACAACTTGGAAATACAACAGAAAGCTTGCCCCAAATACCCAAGATTCCACGTACCGTTTATATTCATGGCTTCTGAAGTGGTATTTAATTTGTTGACGCGTACCCAACACGATCTGTGTGCCTTCGGCAGTGGTTAATCAGCGAGATTTTCGCAATTTGATTCCAAAATAAGTGCTGTTTTTGTTGCCATTTCCTCTGTCCGCATCGCGTTATAGTTCTGATCATTCCTGTTCACCTTCCAGAGGCGGTCCTGGTTTACCCAGGGCATTGGACCGACTTCAAGAAGCCCCTGCAGTAAGGCAGCAGAAGCATGAAAGAGCGTATGTTCGCGCGTGTTGGTATTCCATAAATGAGGTTTTTAGCGCACGAAAAGGGACGAGAGACAGAGGCAAGACGCGGACATAGCGCCATCAGAGACAGCAGAAGCACTCTCAGAGACAAAGTGTGCGACTGTGAGGTGCTCGCTTGGGTGGCACTGAGTGCTCAACGAGCACGAGGTGCTAAGTAGCGCTGTGCAGGCCTTTACATCGAATATACGGTATTTACTCGAATCTAACCTGCGCTTTTTTTTCAGATAACATGGGTCCGAAAATTGTGTGCGAATTAGAATCACGCACGGCCCTAAATATGTACTTCCATATCACCATTGGCACTTCAAAATGGCCGCCTCGTACGCGCTTCGAGCCTAACTGCCGTAGCTTTCTCCTTATGCTGTATTACGTGTGCTTGACAATGCTTCATTTGACTTTAGTGCACCGTCCATCTTCCCGTTCTCTGCGTTTGCTCTATCAGCACGGAATTGCCGACTGCAAAGACATGCCCAGTTCATCCCGATGCCACAATTAAAAGGAAAGCGACCACGTGTGCAGAGACGGACGGAAATCGGCGCTCTACACCGGCGGCTCCTGCGCACGGCGCGACTGCGTAGCCCCCATCTTGAAACGATCTGGGGAAGAGAAAATGGTCTACGCATCTAGGTGCACCGTGCTCTCGTCGCTTAGTCCGTGTCGAAACGAGAGGCCGCACAAAGGTCAATTCCCTTACCCCTGCTACCACACTTCCTTGCTCTAGCGTTTAAAGAGTTTCCGCGGTCAATGAGTGAGACGTGCTCATGCTTCTGTTGGTGACACCATGCTTTTTAGCTTACTAAGTGAATATCTTAAAGTTTATACACTCGATAAAACTACTATGCTTACTTTTCGTATAGCTGTCTACTAATTTGCTATCGCAATCGATGCTTCTCCTTTCACGCGAAAGCGCAACTTTTTTTATTTATTGCAATTTTGTGCACTGGGAGTAAACCAATGTTTTTTATCCACATGAGAGAAATCTGTACAGTCGAACACACTTATAACAATATTCAAATGCCACGAAAATTCCATTGCATACCTGCCAACCTGGCTAGCTCATACATCTGGAGATTTTTTATTCGCGCCAATAGGGGGGGGGGGGCGGAGATGCATTTACTGTTTCAATTTATGGTGGGACCTGGGGGAGGGGGGGGCGGGTTCGTTCGAATTTTCAGGCAATGTTCTCCTTTTGCAGGGACCTTGCAGTAGCAGACTTTGCTGACTTCAAGAATTTGTCGGAGTGGCTTTGCCGAAAACATAGTCCAGACTGAAGGCCCTTCACTAGCAGCAGGTGTTGGAGGGTTGTGTTGCACATCGATGAGCGGAATTCAGTCCTAGTTTCTCGCGCAGCGCTAAAAATACTCTCACACTCTGCGTAGCTATGCGGCATCACGAGTAAATCCAGCATCACCTTAGCAACTCGGTGAAACATGTTTTCCATCAGTGTTTTTCATTTTTCCAACCATAGACCACTGCACATCCCACCTTTCTTCATTCAAAATGCCCTCTGGAAGATTGTACGCCTGTAGGGTGGCAAACTCAGCTTCGAGAGCAAGAAACGAAGACTCAAGAGCGATGTCTGTGAAATACTCGGGAGCGATGCCTGTGAAATAAATTTCAGGTTGGCCACCTCCGCATTTTTCACAGTTGCGTTTCAGAGTTGCTTCCACATCCATAACGCTTCGCCTAGTCGCATTTCGGAAACTTTTTCCGTAGAAGAGGCCCAACGTGGTCGCTGACACTAAGGGGTAGGTTATGTTCGACGAGGAATCCCGTAAACAGGCATCCCACACATATGCAACTGTCGTCACAGTTGTTCCGGAGAAAGTTGACTATGTTGTCTTGCTGCTCAGCGGAGCGAACATAGCTTTGATGCTTCGCCGCTTGCAGCTTTGCAGCTTCAAGTCGCCTTTGCCATCGTGAGACACGCTGACGTTGCATCCACACGTTGTACAATATGCAAAATGTTCTTTTCTTGATGTCAAAAATCACGGAAATTCAGAAGTATAAGATCACAAAAACTTGTGCAAATGCCATTTCCTGGGCTTTGATAGCTCCATGGCATCAAGCACACGAGGATTCTAACTTTACACGGTGCACCGCACACACAAGGCCTAGCCAACACTAATCATACACACAGGCAGCAGCAACAATGCACCTTCGAGGAATGCATGCATAAAATGCAAGAGCTACATTGGTTCTGGCTTTGGTCGGCTTACTAGGCACCGTAGTCAGCTGCTTAGTCGATGATACCGATGGTGCTAGTGCAGCCATTGTTAGTGATGCTGACGATTACGATGTAGCTGTAGATTCCGCGGTGCCGGTTTCGCAAAAACTATTATTGCGCGAACAGAGGCCACTTTTCGGGAGATATAAGCCAGTGATCGTAAAATCGGAAAGTTGAGTCAAAAATCGGTAGTCTCCCGGGCGAATCGGGAGGCTTGGCCGGTATGCCATTGTTATAACTGATAATTGTTAAAACCGGGTTGCATGAAAAAAAAATAGGGGGATGGCCGATGTGAGAAAACTATATAGGCGGAGAGGCCACTGCCCCTCCGCACTATATCCCGACCGCCTTCCTCCATCCCGCTGCCGATTGTGCTCACTCGTTCAACTGCTTCCCGATCGCGTGTAGCAAACCGCGACCGAGGTACCTGGTAGCGAAGCTTCCATAGGAGCCCGTACGTTCAGAACATGGCGGTCCATTGGCGGTTCATGGGGCTTAGAGGCATCTGTATGGGGTGGGAACACTTCCGGCGAAAGAAAAAAAATAATGTGACGCCATGTCCGTTAAAAGCAGAAGTGACTTAATTTTGTTTTCGAATGCGCGAAATTTGTTTTGTAGGCCTGCTTTTGGAGCTATATATTCAAGTGCCCCGCCGTTCGACTTGATGGGCGTTTCGAGCTTTCAGCGCGGAAAGCGATGCAAGAAAAGGCCAGCCGTACGGTTGTCGTAATCGCATCCCTGCACAGAACATACTTTCTTTGGAGGCCGACGAAAGCTTTAGGTGCAGATTGCTGATCCAGTCGTCGGACGCCAAGCCCATCGGCCGGAGCAGTCGCTCGAGAACAACTACACAATTATCTGGCGGTCGTAACTCACTACTTTTGACTGGACAGATTAAGAAGCGATGTAGCTACCCGCACCACCAAATTCAGACAAACTTCGACAAGCAAGAAAGCACAAACTGTGAGGGGGGCGTATTTCAACAAGTGAACTTTACGAGTGCATCTTTCTGCCCATTTCAAGACGTGCATTGCATTGCGAGTGATAATGGCGTCAACGCCCCCTCTAACGATGGGCGCAAAAATAAATGAATGTATTAATAATAATAAAATGGAATAAACTTGAATTTCCTAACTCATCGCGAATATATAAAATTGACCAGGAATTTTATTTTCGTTGCATGAATCTGTGTCTCACTTGAATTTAAAGAAACGCTTTTTTTCTTTCCCAATGTTTGTTCCCTCCATAGCCGCGCTCCAATCGCTGCTCCCATAACCCCCCTCGCTGATGTCGGTGACAATGCGTACTGAACCGCTTTTCGCTGGATGCTTCGCGACCTATTTGGATCGACCTTGCCGCGGCTGTCGGCGTTAAAGAATGGCACTGCTACAACTGCAGAGGAGTCACGGGCGGCAAGCGATATGCGAGCGCTGCCGAGGCAGCACTGTGGTGAGCCCAAAAGATGCCTTTTAAAAAATGTGAGGAGGTTGCCACGGCAGCCTGCCAACTTGAGAAACCCTTACTTCATATAGCTGTGCACAAAGTTGCTATCACAATTGATGCTTCGCCTTGCGGGCGAAACTACGACTTTTTTATGCTATGGAGTCAACGGGCTAGCATAATCGTCAGAGGCACTCAGCGGTAACTTTTCTCCATTCCGAACACATTCTTAGCCTCCGAACGTCGCACAGCGTCTACGAGAGACGCCGTCGTCGACGGCTTTTCACCTGTGGGTTCACCTGTGGGTTCCGTTAAGGGGCCCACAATTATTTCCCTAGCAACTTTTCTGTCAGCCTATATGGGTTACCGCGGCAGCTGCAAATCGAGAAAAGATGTGCCTAACTGTTAGGATGGACGCATAAACAAGTTCGTTTTGCATCTTGAGGCAAAAGGCACGACACAAAAATTGTGCAAACTCTCCTTGTGTCGCCGTCCGTTAGCATGCTATGGTCTAAGCTGCTCACAGTACTACGTCACATTTATTGGCCACCGGGCCAGGTACATGTTTGGGTATGACATGTACAGTACATGCAGTTAGCTGTCAAAGTACTTTTCTGTCATGGTTATCAATGAGAGTGAAAGTAGACCGCTATTTAAGATACTGTGCAGTAATACATGTGGGATTTGTCTGTTTTCCATACTGTCTACCGTGTTGTCAGTACACCTTCATAATTTTTTTGAAGAACCAAGTGGCGCTTTCCAAAAAAGACGCACTGAAAAGGCGGCGGAGACAGAAAGAACACTCTTTCCATCGCGTTTTCCTGTTGTTGTCTTTCTTTTAATGCGCAACTTGGTTCTTCAAAGCAATGCGCGAACTAGATCAACAAGACGTTCTTCTACACCAGCTTCATAACATAGCCACAACGTTGAGTAGCAGGTGTCGAACGCCAAAGAGGCGTTCGATATCTACCAAAGAGAACGCCATATACTGAAAGGCCTCGCGCACAAGTCCTTCTACTTACTTGTATTGAAGAGCTGTCTGCATGTCAAGGCCACCATTAAGGAATGCTGGCAGTTCGAAGAAAGTGACAGCCGGCACATCAGACAATTTTTCTCATCCTCATTGCACGAGAATCGGTACCAACCGTCGAATAAGGACACCATAGAGTGCGTTGTATTCTATGTGATGGAATCCGCGTCCCAAATTTCAGACCCGACTCACTTGTCTGGTCAAAATTAATCAGGAGTCCCACGACGGTGTGCCTCATAATCAAATCGTGATTTTGGTACGTAAAACCCAGTAATTCAATTCAACAAACCAGGTTTGACGGTAGTCAATAAAAACAATGAACAGAAAGTGTCAATACAGAGCCAGGAATAAATTTTTGTGACAGAATACAAATACACCGTTGTATAAATAAACGAGGGAAATGTATTTGTTTATTTATTTCATTTCACACTGCCAGCCTGATTACGAGGCCCCGGCCGGAAGTGGGTAGTACAGAGATGTGTATGCTGGGTAGTAGAAAGGTACAGAAATAGACCAAAATGTGTAGGAAGAAAGAACAGCATGCGACCATAGAAAAAAAGCTGTATCTCAATAAAGAAGATAGCATTTCGCATTTAGAAATAAGAGAAAATTCAAAAGCCCAAACAGAAACAAGGGCATGGTAGAAAGCATCAAAGCAAGTAGGAAAACAACGACAAAACAAAGAGCAGTTCAGGTGGCGTACACATGCATGTCAGTGTTGTTTATATATATATATATATATATATATATATATATATATATATATATATATATATATATATATATATATATATATATATATATATATATTGTCAAGTGTACTTGTTTGTCTAAACCGGGCGACACGTTCCACCGCCTAACAAATGTTATCGCACAGCGCAGGACGCGCTTGCATGTATCGGAAGGTTCTGGAATGTTACCGATGCTTGCATCGGCTGTCTTTGACCGAACCTGGTGTAATCTGATCGCATGTGTGCGCGACGCGAATAATGTAAAACTTTGTGGAAAGCACGTGGGACCCAGCGATTTCTCTGGAACATTCGACGACTGGTATATAAAGGCCGGCGCGCTTGACCCACTGATCAGATTTTCGACGATCGCCGACTGCGTTCGCCGCTGTCGTTGAGCTTTAAGTGTAGCCTGTTTTTGTGGGCACAGGTTTGCCCAATAAAAATTAGTTTTGTCTTTCACAGTATCGCTACTGTGTTCTTTAACGTCACTACCACGTGACACCTGGTGGAGGTGAGTTTTGTCCATGTACCGGCCGCCCCCGACAACCCGTGATCTAAGCCCGGACCGCAAGAAGAGCACCAATGTAGTCCCGGACCATCGAGCAAGTCGCCGTCTTCAACAGCTGCCCCCGGAGCACGGACTTCTACGTGAGAAGACCAAGAAGATTGTGGCCAAGGCAACCACAATGGCAGCCCCAGTGTCATCCATCGTACTTCAACAACCCAGAGAGCCCTCTACCTTCCGTAAAGCTACGTCGGAGGATCCGGAGACCTGGCTCGAAACCTTCGTAAGGATCTCGACCTTCAACAACTGGACCTCTGAGGATAAGCTACGACATGTGTACTTCTCATAGGAAGATGCCTCGAGGACTTGGGTCGAGAACCGGGAGTCCACCCTTGCAACATCGGACCTGTTCCGCAGTAACTTCCTGAGGACTTTCACGAGCGTTGTCCAAAAGGAAAGGGCCGAAGTTCTGCTGGAAATCCGAGGCCAACAGCCCAATGAGACCATTGCCGTCTTCAGAGATGAGATGACCCGTCTTTTCCGGCACGCCTCGCGGAAATGTTCGAAGAGAAAAAAGTGCTTTTCTTGATGCGAGGCTTAAAGCAAGAACTTTTCGCCGGACTAATCCGAAACCCACTGAAGACCGTAACTGAGTTCCTGACAGAGGCAACGACGATTGAGAAAACTTTAGAAATGCGCACTAGGCAATATAACCGCCAAGTGCTCACGCGTCAGTGCGCCATCCAAGTGCTGGGCTACGGTGATCTCCAAGAGACCATCAGGGCCACTGTGCGCGAAGAATTGCTTAAGGTCTTGCCTTCGTCGCAGCCTCAAGTAGCCTCGATCGCTCACATCGTGAAACATGAGGTTCAGAGAACCCTTGGAGTTCCTGAGGTGCAACCTTAATTACCGCAGCCCCAGCCAGAAGCGATGACCTACGCGGACGTTGCACGCCGTCAAGGTACCCCTCCGCGATCGCGCCAGGGCCCTGTAACGCCGCAATTCCGTCGTCCGCCGCCAGCACGACCACCCGTCGCCCAGCACAGCGACGCGAGTAAGAAGGACATTTGGCGCGCCCCGATCACTGACGCCAGGTGCTACCACTGCGGCGAAGCCGGCCATGCGTACCGCCGATACCCATACGCGACCTGGGATTGCGAGGCTTCGCCGTCAACGCAGCGCGCCCGAGGGAATGTTAACGCCCTCGTGACATCGCCGACTACCTAGCCGCTACTCATTGGAGCCCTCGACGACCGACCCGTTAACAGTCACCAGGCCGCTACCTGTCGCCGCAGCACCGTCCATACACTGGCCCAGCCCGGGGCCGATCTGTGAGCCCATATCCGGAAAACTAAAAGCAGCAACCCATGGAGGTGCGGTTGCTGTTCGTCAAACTGACGAAGATCCTCCGCCGCCTACGAAGACTACTAAGAGACTACCTCGACGAGATAACGACACGCCGCCGTCCCGACGAAGACTGGAAGCTAAGAATGCGCCGACGAAAGACCACCTGACGACGCCACGTACCAGCCACAGGTCAACGCGACGCAGCCGTGATCCCACGCCAAGGCCTAACTGTAACGCAATACAAAGAACCACCGTCCTCGACGTGCTTTTCGACGGCCACGCAGCCATCGCCTTAGTAGACACAGGAGCCGATTACTCCGTCATGAGTGGACCCTTCGCCGCCCAGTTGAAGAAAGTTAAGACTGCATGGCAAGGCCCACAAATTCGGCCCGCTGTAGGACACCTCATCACGCAGACTGGAATCTGCTCGGCAAGAATTACAAGTCATGACCGGGTTTACCCTGCCCCCTTCATTATCCTGCAACAGTGTTCACGAGACGTCATATATTTATCGTAGATACACTGGGAAAAAGCTTAGGTCATCGTTCCTTTGCGAGTGCGTGCACGAAGAATGTGGTTGGGCTTTCAAGTGCCCAGCTTCAGGCAGAGTGTCCCATGTTCATGAATAGGCGGGGGAAAAACGATTGTTTCAATGAGTTAACTCCGCATAAATACTCGTTTATCCTCAATGAATGAACGCGAGGGGCACCGGTTAGATGGTTTCGTGTAATAGTTTTTATCTATTTTAGGTATTCGCGATTCATTACGTATAACATTTTGAAGCTATCTCGATACCGCTTCTAGAGTTTCGAGGTTCGCACTCTGAAGAAGAGGGTGAACTGATGCGTGAGTGCGATAATAGTTACAAATGTCTCAGTTTCGCCCGAGAAACGAAGCATCGATTGCGTTCGATCGATGGTATACGAAGTAAAGATAGTACTACTATCAGCCGTCTATACTTTTAACCATTCGCGCCCACATGAACGTATCTCACTGAAGGACCACGGACACCGGCTGTCAAAACACTTGGCGACATTCCCGCCTTATTTTGCACCATCGCGTTTCAGCTCATCTCCTTCTCCAGCCAATTTATTTGTCCCGAAATTGCCCCACCCCGTCAACGTTATGCTTTTTTTAATCTTTAAAAACGACAATGTTTTGAAGGTTGGATGTTAGACAAGTGTACAGTGTAATTTTCAATCAATAGCGAGTTTAATAAACCTAGTCTGTCAAACGCTACCCTTCGTCGTACCTGCCTATCTGCGCTTGCCTCTGCACGATCTCATTGCCCTTCATCGTCAACTTCTGCTGACGCGCCTGAATGAAAACAGCTGCGTCCAATATGACAGCTCCCCTTGGAAGCGCACACAGTGACAGTCAGCACCATCACGTGGTCTAAAATGACGCCCTTTTTCGTCTGCTGGTCGCGAGCTATACGCGGCAGTTGTTCGCAACCGCTGAGCAAGATGACACTTTTCAATGCAGGCTACGCTTGAATGAATGACGTAGCCGGAGGAGTCCCAACGTCCCTAAATTTTTAGTTAGTACGTACATATAAACACGCACATATACAAACACACGCATGAACGTAAATGTAGGAGTACGGCCGCCCTCGATTCCTCGAAATAAAATTCTGTCTACGCCTGTGGCTAGAACAGCTGAAAAGTTCGCGTGCAAACGCGCATAACCTTGCAAGAAAAAGCGACGCAATGTTTTTCAGCATGCATATGAAGTTTTATCAGGGGGGGGGGGACACTCCCCGGTTTCGGTGGCACTAGGGTGCCTCGATGCCAGCGCCGCCGTCGGCGCTGGCATTGAGGCACCCTAGGTGGCACAGGAAATTGGCGCCATCTCTGTAATCGGTGAACGCAAAAATCCGTTTCCCTTGCATGGCCTCGTAGATCGTCGCGCGCACGCGTGCCCATCCAGGTGGCCGAGCCCATAGAGTTTCTCACTATAACACCTAGAGGGTAATCTGGCGCCACCGTCTATGGGAGTTTCTTAAGGGGGCACCGTGCCGTCATGGGAATGACGGTATATGTGTCTGCGAGGCTCGTGTTGGCTGGTGTTGTAAGAGGCTTCGTCTAAAACGTGGATATGGCTACACAAATAACGCGTTCTCAAAGTAAAATCTTCATAAAATGTTTCCATTCACGCATATTACATCTTTACTCACCCACAGCGCATGACGAAGCGAAGAAAAGCAAGAATAGACGACCAACTGTTTCAAAGCGAGCGCGAACCTTGTCGTCTGTCCTCCAACTTTAGCGGCCCGCTGATACTTTTTACGTAACATGTAGTCGTACACACAATAACAACTTCTCATAGTTAAACAAAACATGTTTTCGCGTAATAATAAAGCTAAAACAGCTTTTCACGTGCTGTTCTAGTAGAAAATGAATCATGGTGACAGACGGAACGGTACTTGCCAAGCTCGTCTTCAAGGTGTCCTGTCTCTACGAGAACGATGCCAATCCGAATCCACAATATACCGGCATTCCCATGCTTACCACAGCGCAGTAGCGCCAGATTTCCCTCTAGGTAATGTGCCGAGCCCTTCCCCTTCCTCAACTCCTCTCTAATCGCCCTCCCTCTTTACTGCCCTCTCAACTCCCTCACCTTCGACTGTCTCTGCGCGCACGCCGTGCGGCCCCCCCGGCCCTGAGCCAGCTCAGCCCGCTGTATGACGTTTCATGTTTCGTTATCTGCTGTTATCGCGAAGCGTGCGCTGCTGTGCGTTGACCGGCGTGGCTAGTTTCGTCAGTTTCGTGGTCCTCGGTAGCAGTGTGCTTGTGCTCCACGATGTTTAACCCGTTTCACGACTCGTACCGCTCGTGCATCGTGCAGTGGTGCACAAATACCTCAAAAACAAGCCCTGCAGGGTTGTTCCGGGTGCCTAAGACAACAGGTGAGCGCTGAGACCCAAGGACATCAGAAGGCGCATGCACACGAACACAGCCCTGTCCATTTGTGTGCTCCATGAGGCTCCGGACGTCGTTGCGCCTGGTTGCGCCTTGATTGTGCTACACTTGCCTCTTCCAGGTAGGCAAAGCTGACAAATAGATGTTCCTCCTCATTGTCACCTGGTCTGTGACTTGTGTTTTTCTGTGCCAAGTCTGATTCTGCAACTTCAGTAACTTGCCCAGCTTTCCATATCGCTCTCACTACTTTTTCTGTGTGTCACGTTCTACAAACCTACTAAGTAGTGAAATTACTGTTACTGTTAGTGTCTGTGTACTATCTCAGTAATCCCCGATGGGAAAACCGCGCGAACAACCTTCATGTGTAGGCATGATACGCTTTTTTTTTCTTCTGCAAAGCATGAGCATTGCAAGTGTCCTACATGCAGATTTTGGCAGTTCGTGTTTATTATACAGAGGAGAGCCCAGTAGGTACGACTTAAGTGACGTAATTTTATTGCTAAGCATTGCATTCGGGTCGAAAGAAAAGTTGTGTTGTTCACTTATTTTACCTGGTCTTTGATTGAGGAATAAGCCTTTCTTTCTGCGAATGTTTCCTATGTGCTGCTGCAAAAGCCGACTACCTTCTGTTCCCCTTGCCACCGTTACTCAAGCTGTGGCCAAGTGCAAAATAATGTGATAATGTGTGTTTCAGTTTTTAGTACAATGTTATTTTTTTTTCTGCCATGTTTTTTCAATTTGTTCAGCAGTAATGAACATGTCACGCATTTCATATACTTTCGTGCAGATTTATGTGTAAGCTTTCTTTTGGTATGGCTCTCAATCAAACAATGCTAGCATTTTATTCTATTTTTCAGGTATTTTGCGTGTGATTGTTTTTGCTATTACCAGTGAGTTTTCCCTTTTTATAGTTGTCATGACTCATACACGTCGTCCAATTTTGTGCAATATCTTAGTGCATATATCAGGAGCTCGTCTATATTTCGGTCTTGAGGACGTTATATAAAAATCTTGTTTTTTTATGTGTGTGTACACGAAAAGGCATTCGCGTTTTCTAGCGCTTTCTTTTGTTATTTCACCATATGTGAACTTTTGTGTTTTGTACTCTTGTATATGTCACGCACCTTTCACTCTTGCTCATTTTTTGAGCGTGTACACACCACATTGTAAGAAAAATCTGTTTTCGGAAACGAAGTCAATAAAGCGAGTCTAAACATCTGTTGTGTTGGAAGTGTAATTTTTTTTATGCCCCGGCACATGCTGGTATATTATAAGTATGGGCAAGACTGCGTGCATGCCAACGCATAGCCCACGGCGCACCACGCGCCAGCTCGCAAGCAATGCCAATGCGCTGCGTAGCGCGCGCATTGCTTGCGAGCTGGCGCGTGGCGCGCCAGCTCGCAACCAGAAGTCAAGAAGTCAACCAGAAGTCAACCAATGTATTGAAGGGTGTTTAAAGAAAACTTCACGCACGTGTGGTGGACAATTATGTGCGCACATTTTGGCTGCCGACACCAGACGAATAATAATCGCCGCCAAGTGAACTATCGTGCCTGCAGTTGTGTCAGTACCCGTTACATTGCTGCACGTTTCCGATATTGGGGGCGAGCTCCACCACTGGAAAAGCTGGCGTCACCGTCGGCGTGCCGTAGCATCAGGAATCACGTGGAAACAGCGTCCGCGTCCGCTGCTTCTGATGCGCCGAAGCGAGCTGAAAACGAAAGTTTCAAGTCCCACCTGCGCTGCACTTCTGATTAAGTGGTGAGGCTTTACCGCTTGACAACATTTAAAATTACTCTAATAGGTAGTGGCTGCCTTTGGGGGCGTGTAGCATGGTGGGCTACTGCACGGTGCCGCAGTGGCGGACATACGGAACGGAGCCCGGTGTCAGCCTTATTGACACGTAGCCGCAGGGCAAGGAGCTGCGTGAAGCTTGGCTCGCGAAACTTAGAACCGGCAGACAGCCATCGCCTACAACTCCGGTATGCAGCAAGCAAAGACGCGAGGAAGATTTCTGCTACGGCGCCGGGACTGCGATGTTCGGTGAGTAGCAGAAAACGCGCACTGAGACGCTCGCCTGCGCTCGCTGACCGGTTAATGTCATCACGGTTTTGGTCTATGAACGTGTTGATGCTAGACAAGTTCACTGGAACGGAAAGGGAGCGGTAAGACGCACATTAAAGAAAGGCATGGCATATGTGCATGTTTGTGTAATGAATTAACGGACTGGATTACGAAAAAGAAGCAGAGGGAAATCGCATGCTGAGAAGACCAATAAACATACAGTGCGACGCAACTTGAGAAATAATATTGAAATGTCCAAGAACATAGAAGAGAAAAAAAGATTCAATCGTGACTACAGCAAATCCCAGTTGCAGTAGGCGTCGAAATCTCAATAACGAAATTATTTTTGAAAAGTTCTGATAGAATCTAAGCAACAATGATTGCCAGCGTACTGTCAAATGCTGCTATGCTGTGGCCTAAAGCTCACGGCATGGTGCGAGAACACGCTGACAGCGAAAGCAAAACATTGTGCGCGGACATGCATGCAGACGCGCAGTCGGTCGCTGCGAACCCGTGCGATCGCTGCATGACGCCTTCTTCTGTTATGCTCCATGCGGTTATACAGGCAGCCCACTATAAGAACATATTTCAGATAGTTTACTTGCAGTGTTTTCCTACCTTTTACTCAAGAAGCAGGTTCGGGAGATTCAACCGCGGCGACCACGCACAGTGGCGCTCACTGTACATATTCGGCAAAGAGATAACGTCTGTAAACGATTCTGTGCTTTCAGTTTACCCAAGATTATTATATCGACAGCCAAAAACTTCCCTGGTTGTGAGAGTACTTACATAAATGTCCAGTAAGGCTGCCGCGGGGTGTTTTTATTGAGCGCCGTAGGCGAAACCTATGAGGAGCGCGCCGCGGTGATCCTTCTTGCTACGCAAGGGAGGCGCTTCCGACAGATGGCGACTCCGCGAGTCTTCGCCCCCAATATGCAGTACAGACTCGTAGATTTAAACGCATTTCAAACGTTCACATGCGCACATTTTCTGCAATGCTTGCTTTTAGGATTCATACCGCAAGCGTAGCAGCAAATCTGCAAGTGAGCAAAGGTTCATGATGCCTGAGCTTCTAAATGATTATTATTTAGTACAAGGGAATGGATGAGCAATGCCTGGTAACAGTAGGGGATAAGTGCTTGTTCTTGTAGCCTTGGGAGGCAGAATTCAAAGCCACTGGAGCGGCAACAAGTTATCAAGAGTGACAACAGGTTATTTTTATTGCACTAATCACGTAAAATGGCAAACTTGTAAGGTAATTAGTGACACATTGCACACTCTAATATGACAATACATTTTACTTTATCTCCTCATACTACTTCGGTTAATTAACTATAAGACAGCGCTTATTAAGCGTACAAAAATAGTTTTACATTCGTTACGTCGAGTAAGGCTGGTCGAACAAGCAACATGTGGCGGGAGGTCAGTGCTGAAGCTATGACAGCTATCTCGCCAGCGGGATCGCACGATGATTTCGCTTGCCACAACACAATGAACACAAGTACATCGATCGACCTTACATGAAAAATCAGAATACCGACAAATAATTTAAAAAAAAGCAGAGTAGAGAAAATCCAGGGGGCAGCGGGCGAATTGTACCTGCTAGTATTTACTCTGTTTTGAACACACTGTTCTGGAGCCGCATAGTCAGAACAATTGTACAAGCAACACAGCGAATTGGGCGAGTTGGCAAGTTATCATTCTTGGCTTATATGTGCAGCGCCACACAGATGTGTCGTCCTTTCTTTGTACCGTGCCTGTGTCCCGCTGTACATATACACCAGAAATTGCACAAGTAAACAGCCTCTCATGCCAGCCGTTCGCATTTCAGCGTGTACAGGAGTGTTACTCGAGATAAATGCTGCTTTAATGTAAACAAGCCAAACTCACCTCTTTTAACAAGGTGAACGCACCTCTGTAAACAAGGCGAACGCACCTCGCATATCGTCCCTTTCAGCGCCGGCTGGTCTCGTCCGTCCGCACGGCAACGCATAAAAAGCTTTGCCACCTTCCGTGCGATTTGTGCAGTTTGGTGCGCTGCAACCCGTCATACAGGAATACAAGTGTCAAAATTATGTGCTTCGAAGCCCTTCACCAAAGTCATTAACTTAATATCGTCGAACACCATACCTGCAGCGCGGATCATCGCTGCGCAGGCTCGCCGGTCCGCTGATTGCAATTTCGACGGCACTGAAGGAAAAGAGTCGACACCGTTTTCCGTCAAGTTGGGCTCGCAGCGGCGCACTTGATCATTTGACGTGATTTTGCATCAGGTGATAGCGCTCGACGAACAGCGGTGTGAACGGCGCCGGAAAAGTTATGCGCAACTCTGCTCCATGCGGGAGCATATTCAGGAACACAACCCTGCCTTGACTGGAAGTCGGAACCGGAGTGAGGGCCGGCTATTACACTCTAGTACGAGGTCAGCAGGCGATGCGTGGCTTTGCATCGCCGTCTCCTCGTAAGCCGGCTTAAAACGGTCAAAGCTGACTGTCTCTTCCCGGCCGTTCTGCAGGAGGGTGGCTGTTTTCGGGCTGCGTTGGAGGACGCGGAATGGCCCGTTGTAGGCCAGGGTTAGCAGTGGTGGTACAGCGTTGCGGCGCACGAAAGTGTGTGTTGAAATGGCCAGGTCGGGGGTGCACGAAGATTGTATTCTGGTGCGAAGGACGGGATGGAGGTCTTTACCACGGGCCAGGAGGCGCTGTAGGAATTCTTGTGGCTAGGCTGGTAGCTGCGTTGATGTAAAGAAGTCTCCGGGGAGATGCAGAGAACTACCATACACCAGCTCTGGTGCTGCGCACTGTAGGTTGGCCAGTAGGACGTTCCGTATACCCATGAGCAGAAATCGCAAGGCGTCCACCCAGGTGGACGAATTGAGACAGGCAGCCAGGGTGGCCTTCAGTTGTCGGTGAAGGCGTTCCACATGATACCTAGTGGTACGGCAATGTGTGGCGCCGAGAATGCGTGAATGTAAATGCGAATACGAATGCGAATTCATAAAGAAAATAATAAGCTAGTTTGCGTTCGTAATCCCCATAAGAAAATTGAGCGTTTTGCGCCATTTTTGTTCACGACTCTGATTGTACAAACTGCAAATGTATACCATTAGAGTTCTCAACTAATGTAAAATATTGAGGCATCATGTTTGATTGTGATGTTACATGGAACATTCATTTTACTGGTATTAGCAAAAAGCTTCGTACAATACCTTGTCTTCTGTATAATTCTAGATAATTGTTCCCTTTTCTATCCAGAAAGTCATTCTTCACGCACTTGTGTACTGCTATCTTAGATACGAAATTAACATATTTTATCACTGTTCATTTACATGACGCTCAACATTAAATTCTATCCTGAAATCTGTTCTTCGAAATGTTCCATACAATGAGACCATTCCCTCTAATTTTAAAATCTATTTTGCTTTCTGCAGTTGCCCTCATTTGACACATTATTTTTTCAAACAGTGGTGATGAAACATTTCCTGAACAGTGATTTTCTTTTTCCTTTCCCTTCTGTCAGACCACTGAGACACCATAATGCGTTCACTACCCCGTGGTGTTATACCCGTTTTGGTCGTTATACCAGAAAACATTATGTTCCTAACGTTTTTAATTCTTTACCCACTGAACTGTACTCGATCCAATCAAAACGGGCACTCAGACTGTACCTCAAAAGGAATTATTCTCCTCTTTAGTTGTCATTACAGCCCGTGCCATAGTTTGGATTCGTTTCGTTTGGTCTAGATTTGAGTGTATCCTTGTTTGCTTCACTTTATATCTTTTGTAGCTTGCTTTTGCTCGTAGCTCGAGTTTGTTTTTGGTACTTTGCTTTGGTATTGTAGCCTCCTCTTGTGTTGTAGTCTGCTTTTGTTTTGTTTCTATTTTCAGTATAAAGCTTGCTAAACTTGCCTTTTTTAGTACTTCTCGCTGACTGCCGAGTTTTTGAAATTGTACTCATTTTAATTAAACAAAGGATATTATTATTAAAAAACTGTGATTCATGCAAGTTAACAGGGAGCACTTAAATTCGCGTCCACGGCCTGTTGTCATGGTGCCAGAACAACCATAGCGACATACCCATGCAGAAATGAAAGCGCGCGAAACAGCCTTAGCGGGATGTCTTGAATGGGAACAACCTCTGTCCAGCGTGTGAAGCAGTCGACCACGGTGAGTATACAACGATAACCTTGAGACACAGGTAGGGGGCCCACGATGTCAAGATGAACATGGTCGAAACGATGGCGGGGTGGAAGGAAGGCTTGGGGAGGAGTCTTGGTATGACGGGAGACCTTTGTCGTCTGGCACGGTAGACACGTCCACGTGAAAGCGCGCAGATCACCGTTAATTCCGGGCCAGACGTAGCACTGGGTGAGAAGGCGCTGAGTAGCCCGAATACCCGGGTGACAGATGTCGTGTAGAGAGTGAAAAATGGTGCGACGTAGTGAGGCCGGAACAAAAGGGCCGGGTAGGTCTGCTGAGACATCGCACCACAAGGGCGAGCATGGATGGGCCGTAGTCGGAGGGAACGGGGGTTCTCCCGAAAAGCGGCAAGCTCTCTGTCATTCTGCTGTGCGGAAGAGAAGGGAATCGCCGGGTCTGCAGGCGGCAAGACAGCAGTGATGGACGGGCAGGTCGCCTCGTGAACTTGATTGGCGAGGGTGCGAGGAGGAGGCGAACGGGCTGCGAAAGGCGTTGGAGGAAAATGTCTCGAAGCAACGCTGAATGGGTGGGGACCTCGCGCTCCCCGAGAAGCTGTCGCATCCGGCGCAGCCGTTGGGAGGAGCTGTGGTCACCAAAGTCCTCCTTGACAAGGAACTGCAAAATGCATGTGCGTTCCGACGGCATGAATCTCTCCAGCACCTTGGTCTTGAGGTGCTGATATGGTGCAGGGCCTGTGGGGGCGGAACGCCCGAGAGCTCAGTGGCAACATTAGGAGGAAGGACTGAGGTAACGTGGTATTAGCGTGTCGTTGCCGAGGTGATTTTATTTATTTTGTAACGAAGAAGAAGCGCCGGTTAGCCCGGCGCATCTCCAGCATATGAAATGTAACGAAGAAGTGCCGGTCAGTCAGGCGCATTACTAGCGCTTTACCCACGGGGACCGGTTCGGACTCCTCGTGGGGTTTTGACTACCATACCGAGTTCGATCTCACCCTCCTTGCGTACCCTGTCAATAAACACCTTGACATTTGGTGGAGAGTGCTGGGTGCGACTCCATCAACGCTGGAACTTCGAAGCCGAAACCTTCAACCATCTCGGCCCATGCCAGGCGAACCCGCGCAGCCTTCTCGAACCATCCCTGACGATCCAGCTCAACAAGCTGCAGTCACGGCACCAACTGTCATCTGCCCTGGCGTATAGCGTCAGCGGGATCAGGACGTCGATGACTGGCTGGCCTCGTACGACAGAGTCAGCGCACACTGCCACTACCACGATACGCCAACGCTGAACAACGTAATTTTGTACTTGAGCAACGTTGCACAGTTGTGGTATCGTAACCACGAATCGGACATCCCGATATGGTCGGCGTTCAAGACCAACTGCACGGAAGTCTTTGGTCGTCCTGCTGTTCGCAAACTTCAGGCCGAACAACGCCTGCACGAACGCGCCCAGCAACTAGGTGGGAATTTCACAAGCTACATCGAAGACGCCGTTTATCTGTGCAACAGAGTCGACGCAACGATGCCAGAAGCCAACAAGATCAGGCATATCCTCAAGCGAATTGAGGACGACACCTTTAAAATGTTGGTCGCCCGAAACCCGACCACAGTGTCTGTCGTCATTGCGCTGTCAGCGTTACGACGAACTTCGAAGGCAGCGAATAGTCACACGACATCCGTCCTCAGAATTCGCCGCTGTCTTAGGTACGACGCTAGATGTTGACGAGTGACCTTTAATGCACCAGGTAAAGGAATTCGTACGAGAAGTTGCTCGGCAGCTTTCCCTGGTGCCCTTTACGAACGCGCAACCATACTCTCCATTGACACCGGGGTTACAGAGCGTCATCAAGGATCAAGTCGCCGAGTGCCTGCCAGCTGTTACTCAACCGCCTACCGCCGCGGCGCCCCTGACGTACGCTGACGTCGCTGCAAGGCCGCCCTTCGCTTCACGTCCATCTGTCCAAGCTGTTGCGCGACCGCCCCCGATTCGCTTCTCACGGCCTGCACCACAGCTACCACGTCAGCGAAATCCTTGGCGCACCGCGGACAACCGCCCAATTTGTTACCATTTTGGTATTCCGGGACACGTTGCCCGCTTTTGTCGACGCCATATGCTGCATACTTATGATAAACGCCGTCCCATGAGCACTTACTCCCCTCCACAACTACAATCTCCTGTGCCGCCGGATGAAAGCCCTGTCCTCAACCATGCTCGTCGTTCCCTATCCCCACGCCGCCGTTCCAGCTCAGCGATGAGACGCCGGCCAAGCCCTCTACCTCAGGGAAACTAAGTGTCGAAGTTCCCGAGGCGAGAACTGCGTCCCCTTCGATTTGCTAAAGGCCTCGAAATAACCCCTGCAACGTCATTGAGGTATACGTCGACGGGATTCGAACATTTGCACTGGTCGATACGGGCGCAGCAATTTTGCTGTTACGCGCCGGACTTTGCCGACGAATAGAACAAGTAACCAAGTCACTTTCCGGAGTGTATTTGAGTACTCCGAGAGCACAGCCTGTCGAACCATTGGGAGCCTGCACTGCACGTGTTGTCATCGAGAAGTCGCTTCACGTCATTGAATTCGTTGTGCTACCGTCCTGCTCCCACGATGTTATCCAAGGCTGGGATTTCCTTTCGTCAAAGAATGCCAACATTGACTGTGCGCGCGCCGAGGTGCAGTTGTCCTTTCTTGCCGATGCAGACATGGACCGAGATCCTGTGACGTCTACAAAAATGCTTGTGGCCGAAGTTACTGATATCGCTCCTCAGTCAGCCGCCGTCGTCTCCGTATCTTGTGCATCAGCATATGACGCAACCGTGCTATTCCCGCCATGTGACTTCTTCGTCCGCCACCGTACCTTCCGTTGCCCTTTGTCGTCATCGCTTTCTGTGTTGGCCATGGTATCATGTGTGTGCGCAATGTGTCTTTTCTGCCGAATAGTTTGCATCGCGGAGAGTGCCTTGGTTACGGGCAAAATGTGGATTATTCAATGCTCTTCGATGCTCCCGACGACGCACATTCCAAGCCCCTCGCTACCCTCGACAGTGCCAATCGACTGCCGTTGGAGTGCTTCTATCCGTCATTCTCCGGTGACCTGACCACACAACGCGCTCTACCTATCAGCTTGCTACGCGAATTTACCACCTCCTTCGACTGCCATAAACACTATCTCGGCCGCACCGCCACAGTATCGCGCAGCATCGACACTTGTGAACACGCCCCACTCCGGCAGCTTCCTTAACGTGTCTCAGCTTCTGAACGCAGTGTCATCGACGAACAAGTGAGCGATATGCTTCGGCGTGGCGTGATTCAGCCGTCCCATAGCCCGTGGTTGTCGCGAATCATCCCCGTAAAAGAGAAAGATCGTTCTATTCGCTTCTGCGCAGATTACAGACGCCTTAACAAGATTACGCGCAAAGACTTATATCCCCTACCGCGCATAGACGATGCTCTTGACTGTTTGCAAGGTGCCGAGTTTTTTCCTCTTTGGATTTGCGGTCTGAATACTGGCAAGTCCCCATGGCAGAGGCTGGCAGCTCGAAAACCGCCTTCGTCACACCGGACGGATTATACGAATTTATTGCCATGCCATTCTGCCTATGTAATGCGCCCGCTACTTTCGAGCGTGTGATGGGTCGCTATAACGTAAAAGTATTCCAAAATTTTCTATTCCAATTCTGCAATCAGCCCTCCGCGATTGGTCAAAAACATTTTTGGACCACCTCCACTTCACCTGTCTGTCACGCGACGACACGAAAACCGCGATAGTTCTCCATCTGATACGACGTGTACACTCTGATTATGCCGGATTTGACGGAATAAAAGAAAAATTGTTATTTGCGATTCGACACATTTTCCTCATTATGCCTCGGATATTGGTCGAAAGTTTTCGGGCTGCACCCGCTCCACCTGCCTGCCACGTGATGTCAAAAACCGCGAAACGTCCCTCGTCAAAGTGAAGCTTACGCATTAAAGATGCATTACTATGCCGAACAAAACTAAATTTTCTTCTGAATAGACGCAGGCTGCCTCGTTCCGAAAGGAATAAAAGATGGCTGCCGCCGATCGCTGAGGCACTGGCTACTCGCAGCTGCCGGAAAGCATGGGTTTATTTGCGTATAATACATTTTGCGTCGCCGTGTTACATTTTCAAGCAATTTCGGCACGTTTACGACCTCGTTCTGCCAAGTCTTCTTTGCTGAGGATCCTTTTCAGCGTTGTATCAGGTAGATAAGCCGAAATGATACGTGCCTGCGTGTAGCATCTTCGGCGCATGCTCACCACTTGTGTGCCCTTTCCTGTACTGGGTATAAAACGAGCACGAATAAATGCTGGGGTGTCTTCGTTTGCGGAGAACTGGTCCAGGCTGTTACTCTGTCGACACTACAAACGATACATGGAGTCAGTAGTTACGCCCACAGTGCTCGGGCATGGTTAAGCATCATGGAACTTGTGAAGCCACCAGAGCCACTACATTTCACCGGCGAAATCAGTAAGCAATGGAAGCTTCTCAAACAAAAGTTTGAACTTTTCTTGGTTGCCTCCGAGCCCGACAGGAAGCCTCGACCGGATGCCTCAAAGATTGCTTTACTGCTAACCGTGACAGGCGACGACGCACTGGAAATTTACAGCAGCTTCACCTTCGGGGACGATGAAAGCCGGGAAAGTTACGCAACTGTCATAGCCAAGTTCGACACCTACTGCGCAGAACAGCTGAATGAAGTGCACGAGCGCTACCTCTTCAGGCAACGCGTCCAAGCTCAAGGTGAGCCGGTTGAACAGTTTGTCAGAGAGCTCAGGAAGATGTCTCGTTCATGCAACTTTGGCACCATGGCAGAGTCGTTCATATGTGACCAAATAGTTTTTGGTACAAATGATGACAAAGTAAGGCAAAAGTTGCTGCAGGATAAGAAGTTGACCTTGGCTAAAGCGGAAGAAGTCTGCAAGGCTGCGGAAATGACTGCCGCGCAAAACGAAATCTGGTCTCGAGAACAGAGACAGATTGACGCTGTCAAACTACGGGAGCATACGAAGCAGCAGCAGTGCGATGAACGACCTGCAATGTTCAAGTGCCGCAGGTGTGGACGTCCGCACGGTCCGCGATGCTGCCCTGCATTTGGCAAAGTGTGCAGAAAATGCCAAGGGCAGAATCATTTTGCTGTCAGTTGCAAGGTGAATAGACAAGTTAGGGAAGTGAGGAGCACCGAAGATAGCGAAGAGAAATTCGACATCCTTGATGTATCTGTCAACAGCATTGGCAGACCGTGTGGCCGTGACTGGGTGGTCAGAGCGCATGTGGCGGACACGACAATAGACTTCAAAGTTGACACAGGATCGCAGGCCAACCTCGTGCCATTCTCTGCCTACAAAAAGCTGCAGCCGAGGGTACCCTTGGCTAGAAGCAACTGTATCCTACGATCTTACAACGGAGGACTCATGACTACCACGGTGGCCGTCGGAAGCAAGACGGCAAAGATTAATTTCTTTATTGTAAAGAAGAACCGTCATGCCATACTTGGACTGCGAGCCAGCGAACTGCTTGGACTGTTCTCGCGCACCGTAAACGACATCGGAATAAGCAACAGCGAGGCAGTTGTCCAAGAGTTTCAACAACTTTATTCTGGGACTGGATGTATCAAGCGACCATATCGCATGGCTCTTCGAGAAGATGCGGTGCCAGTCGTCCAGACAGCCCACCGTGTGCTCCTTTCCTTGAAAGAGCCTCTGCGCGAAGAACTTCCCCGCATGGTCAAAGCCGGCATTATAGCCAAGCAAGACCAGCCGACGGACTGGGTGAGTCCTCTAGTTATTGTGAGAAAAAAGGACTCAAAAGTACGGTTATGCATGGACCCGAGGAAAATTAATGACAGCCTCAAGCGCGAGCACTACGAGATGCCGCGTCGAGAAGATATTGAATCTGAACTAGCTGGACCACGTTTTTTTTTTTTCGCGCCTTGACGCCAACTCGGGGTTACACCAGATACCGCTGCATGATGAAACGTCAACAATTTGTACGTTCGCGACTCCCTTCGGTCGTTACCGCTTTCTGCGGCTGCCCTTCGGTATAGCCTCCGCCCCAGAAGTGTTTCAAAAGGCTCTTAGCGAAATATTCGAGACACTGCCAGGAGTGCGAGTGTACGTTGATGACGTCATCGTGTGGGATGCGACAAGAAAAGAGCACGATCAGAGGTTGCGAGTGGTATTAGACGCAGCACAGAAAGCTGGTCTAACGTTTAATGCAGACAAGTGCAGCATTGGCGTGCGCAAGATTTTTTTTTCTTGGCGACGTTATTGCGGCAGACGGCAAACGCCCAAATCCTACCCTGGTCAGTTCTCTGTTAAGTATGCCACCGCCGACTGACAGGCAAGCAGTGCAGCGCATGCTCGGTGTCGTAAACTATTTGTCGAAGTTCCTGCCATCAATTACGGACCGAACGAAACTGCTTCGCGACTTGATAAAGAAAGACCGCAGTTTTGAGTGGACGGAAAACCACACGAAAGAATGGAAAATTATTTGTGCCAGTCTGAGCAAAGATCCTGAGCTGGCGATTTTCGATCCTAAACGGATTACGAAGATAACATCCGATGCTTCACAAAATGAAATAGGCTCGGCTCTCTGGCAGCTTCATGAGGGTTCTTGGAAGCCCATCGCTTATGCCTCACGCGTCTTAACCGAAGCGCAACGTAGATACTCCCAGATAGAAAAAGAGGCTATGGCTGTTGTCTTCGGGTGCGAAAAGTTTCACCTTTTTGCGTACGGACGTAACGTTGTCCTCGAGACAGATCATTTATTTATTTATTTTACAATACTGCCGCTCTCAGCAGAGAGCCTAGCAGACGGGCATGAACATTTCTTTTCCCGACATAAATACATGTGCGAGTTACACAAAGAATGAAAAAGCAATAATATTCAACAAAAATACAAAAGATAAGGTAGATAAGCTTTACAACAGAACACTAAAAAAAAGCAGAAAAAATGAACAACAACCGGGGCATATCATAGTTAAAGCAAAAACGTGAAGTATTTGGAAAAAAAAAAACAAGTCTATACATATTTTTTTTTAAGCACTGTTAGTTGTTAGATGAGAAATCGTTAATAATCTCTTGTGGTGAGCTCCAGTTGTGAAACGAACAGGGATAAAGAATTTGTCGCTGTTAATGACGAGTTAAGTTCATTCCATTCTCTGACTACTCGAGGAAAGAATGAGTACCTGAATGCGTCATTAGAAAAGGAATACTCGGTTAGCGTATGTTCGTGTTGATGCCGTGTTATCCTAGATTGCGAATATGAAATGTACCGGGTGATATCAATTTTATAGTGACGGTGCAGCATTTGAAACAGAAATTTTAGTCGACCTTGTTTCGCTCTCGTGGATAATGTGTTGAGGCCTGAGGAAGCTAAGAGACGTGAAGGTGAGTCAGTAGAACGATATTTGCTATGAATGAACCTTGCGGCTTTTCTTTGTACAGCTTCAAGTTTAGCTATGTTAGTTGCTGTGTAAGGAAACCAAATTGTGTTAGCGTATTCTAAAATAGGTCTCACAAATGTTTTGTAGGCCAGAAGCTTAATGTTCGTTGGAGCGATCTTTAGGCGTCTTTTTAGATAAAATAGCTTTCGTAGTGCAGTAGTTGTAATATTAGTAATGTGTGTTTCCCAATTGAGGTTTGATGTCAGCGTTATCCCTAAATATTTCTGTTGCTCAACCATGGAAAGAGGCGTGCCATTAACGATATAGGTGAAATGAGAGGGTTGCTTTTTTTTCGTTATTGTCATTGCCACTGATTTATCGACGTTAATAGACATTTGCCACTGGGAACACCACTCGGTTAGCGTGTTAAGGGAATCAGAAAGATCGAGATGGTCGTTATGGCTGTTAATTTCTTTGTATATTACGCAGTCATCCGCGAAGAGTTTGATTTTGCACCTTATATTATTGGTAATATCATTAATAAAGATCAGAAATAACAGCGGCCCGAGTACCGAGCCTTGTGGTACTCCAGATGTGACAGGAACAACATTAGATGGCATGTGGTCAAACATAACAAATTGTGAGCGGTGTGTTAGAAAAGCTGCTATCCAAGCAGAAACCTCTCCTTTCCCTATGGCATGCTCCACTTTTGCAATTAGCTTAGTGTGACTCACGCAATGACCCTTAATAGGTATCTCGGAGAAGCCGATTGGAGAAATGCCGCCCAGATTGCAGCGATTTTTTCTTCGTTTGCTTAGATACCACTACAAACTCCAATTTGTTCCAGGAAAACGCTTGGTGGTCGCTGACATGCTGTCTCGAGCGTCCGTCAAAAACCCAGAAGCAAACATCGACAATGACGTGGAAGTTCACGCAGTAAGTGTTTTGTCGTCACTTGTCAGCGAGGAAACGCGGAAGCGCTTGGCAGAAGCAACTAGCAAGGACGACTACTTGAGTCAAGTCATTCATTGCTTGGAAAGCAGTCGTCCAGTCCCTGGGACACTAAAATCCTTCGAAAGTGAATTGGTTGTCTTGAGTGGTGTGTTGCTTAAGGGATGCAAGGTGGTGATACCGTCAAGCATGCGCCCTGAGCTTCTTCGAAGAATTCACGAAGGCCACTTGGGAATAAATAAATGCAAATCTCGAGCACGTAAGCTGCTGTTTTGGCCTGGTCTCAATGCTGACATTGAAGCACACATCAAGAGGTGCGCAGTTTGTCAGAAGTATGCATATCGGCAGCAAAGTGAACCGCTCATTGACCGCCCAGCGCCTGAACATGCATGGTAACGAGTAGGTGTTGATATTTTTCAGTGGGCCGGAAAATCGTACCTGTGTGTTTTTGACGCGTTATCCAACTTTCCGGAGGTGGAACTCCTAAGTGATACAACGACGGCCACAGCTGTGAAAAAGCTCAGCGCAGTGTTTGCAAGGTATGGAATACCTATTGAAGTGTGCACAGACAATGGTCCGCAGTTTGCGAGTCATGAGTTTTCACTGTTTGTCAAGAAGTACGATTTTAAACACATTACGTCCAGCCCGTGGTTTCCTCGCTCGAATGGCCTCGCAGAAAAAGGCGTTCAAATAGTAAAGCGAATTTTAAAGAAGACGTCGGAGATGAACGATGATTTGTGGCTTGGATTGCTCGCTTACAGGAGCAGTCCGCTAGAAGACGGTCAGTCACCTGGAGAGTTGCTTCAGGGCAGACGACTTCGCACAACTCTCCCAGACTTCAACGAAGCTCACAGACAGTCGGTAAAGAAACATGAACAGTACCGATCGCCAAGACGCAGTCTTGCGCTGCTACAAAAAGGCCAGGTTGTCAGAGTGTGAGCAGACTCGTGGTCGCCGAAAGCACAGATTCTTAATGCAACTGCCCAGCCAAGGTCGTACCAGGTCGCCACCGAAGACTGCGTCTTTTTTCGACGCAACCGACAACATCTCATGGCTACGGCTGAGCCTTTCAGCATTGCACCTAGTGATGACGACATACCAGACGACAGCCACGAGAACGGGTCCCCTTGCCAGGTCCAACCACACAACGAAAGTGCTGCCGCCATTACGCCACCGACACGAGAACCAAGAAGATCCCAGCGCGAAAAAAGACAACCACAGCGGTTGAGATATGATGACAATTTCGTGCAAGTTCCGTGAGCTCTAAACCTTCTGAACTGCGTACGCAAACGTTAATCGGGGATGGCGCTGTGTATTCTCCTGAGCGCATTTGTTCGTTAAAACGTTAAAATTGTTCAGTTTTCTTCCAAGAAAGGAAGATGTATCAGGTAGATAAGCTGAAATGATACGTGCCTGCGTGTAGCATCTTCGGCGCATGCTCGCCACTTGTGTGCCCTTTCCTGTACTGGGTATAAAACGAGCACGAATAAATGCTGGGGTGTCTTCGTTTGCTGAGAACTGGTCCAGGCTGTTACTCTGTCGACACTACAAAGGATACAAGCGTCATTCTTAGGCTTCCGTTGGATGCCGCCGCGATTATGGACCACCCACCGCAAGCTAAGTAAGGGAAATTGGACCAATCGCAGACACGGCGCCACGCTCTTCATCCGGTTATCGATTTTCAGAGCGGTGGCTCGGCCTCAACGAATCCCTTTCCACTTGAGCGTGCTCCTCGCCTCTTGTCAGCCAATTAGATAAGACAAGCCGCTTGGCGTAGGCAATGGTATTCGTTTTTCAAGTAAACAAATGTTACCTCCTATGAACGAGGAGAGCGTATGATTGGTCTATTCAGACAACCCTGCGGGTGACCGCCCGATGCTCGTGTCGGCGGTTACGCAAATTTGACATCAGGAGATTGGAATAAAAACATATTGCAATAGTTTCACGTTATAGGGCCCATGGACAGCATCTTGCGCGGTCTGAAGTGGCGCACATGTTTGTGCTACCTAGATGATGTCGTTGTCTGCTCACCTGATTTCCCGACTCACCTCCAACGACTAAGAGAGGTATTAAGCTCCCTTACTAATGCTGGCTTGCAGCTTCACATAAAAAAAATGCTTCTTTGCTGCGCGTAAGCTTACGATCTTAGGCCACGTCGTATCCAAAGAAGGCGTGCTTACGGATCATGCAAAACTCCGTGCAATTGCGGAGTTCCCCAAACCCACCCACCAACCTGAAGACACTACGCAGTTTCGTCGGCCTCTGCTCCCATTTTCGCCGCTTTGTGAAGAACTTCGCTATGATCATCACCCCTTTGAATCAACTGCTGGCTGGAGACAACCGCCTATCCGCCTGGTCGAAAGCATGCGATGACGCGTTCACAACCCTTCACCATCTGCTCACCTCTCCTCCTATTTTGCGACATTTTAACCCTGCTCCCCCAACTGAGGTCCATACAGATGCTAGTGGAGTCGGCCTTGGGGCGGTACCTGCCCAACGCAAACGTGGTCTTGAGGAATACGTCGTTGCTTATGCTAGCGGCACACTCACAAAGTCGGAGCTAAACTACTGTTTTACAGAAAAGGAGTGTTTAGCCATAGTCTGGGCCCTTACCAAATTTCGACCATACTCATGCGGCCGCCAATTTGATGTAGTAACGGACCATCATGCGCTGTGCTGGCGCTCCTCAATGAAGGACCACTCTGGCCGCCTCACTCGCTGGCCACTCCATTTGCAAGAGTACGACATCCGGGTCGTCTACCACTCTGGACGCAAGCATACCGATGCCGACACTCTCTTCCACTCGCCCATTTCACCTGACGCGCAGTCTTTGCCCACTCAACTTTGTCCTGTCAGCACTTGCCATCGATGACATGCACTCTGAGCAGAGCAAAGACCCGTGGATTTCTTCCCTTTTGGACTTTCTCGCTGATCCTGCCACTGTTACAGCATCTAGGACGCTACGGCGGCAGTCGCATCACTTTGTTGTTCGCGACCAACTTCTTTACCGTCGCAACTATCTCCCCAAGGATCGGCAATGGCTCCTCGTAATAGCGCGTCATCTTCGGGCTGACTTTTGCGCATAGTTTCACACGGATCCCCAATGTGCACACGGTGGCGTGTTAAAGACTTACACACGCCTTAGGCTCCGGTATTACTGGCCTGGCATGTACAAGTTCATTCGGCACTGCGTCCGCTGCTGCCTCGACTGCCAGCGCCGAAAGTCGGTCCCTACTTCCGCTGCTGCACTTTTGCAGCCGCTTCATTGTCCGTCCCGTCCTTTTGATCGTGCCGGACTCGACCTTTACGGTCGACTTCCTTGTACTGGGGCAGGCAAATGCTGGGTTATCGTTGCAGTGGATCATCTCACACGCTATGCAGAAACCGCTGCACTTCCATCAGCCACTGCCAGAGACGTTGGATCATTAACACTGCGGCGTTTTGTTCTTATTCACGGAGCCCCTCAGGAACTTTTTAGTGATCGAGGCCGCGCTTTTCTATCTGAAGTCTTGACGTCGCTTCTGAAGGAGTGTCACATCATTCATCATCAACAGGAGCACTAGCGCATACCATCCGCAAACGAACGGGTTGACGGAGCGTTTCAACCGTACTCTTGGTGACATGCTCGCCATATACGTCGCGTCCGACCAGTCCAACTGGGGCGTTGTGCTTCCGTTCGTCAAATTCGCCTATAATACTGCCACTCAAGCCACCAGTGTTTTTTCTCCGTTTTTCCTACTGTACAGCCGCGAACCTTCCTGCACCATCGATACCATTCTACCATACCAGCCTGATTCATCAGAATGTATTCCTGTCTCTCAAGCTGCGTATCATGCTGAAGAATGCAGACAACTCGTCCGCTGTCTTACCACCGCAGATCAGACAAACCAGAAGCTTCGTCGTGGTGGCTCTGACCTCCCAAGCTTCCCTCCGATTCATTGGTTTGGCTGTGGGTGCCACCTTTAGCTCCCAGCCTTTCTTCTAAGCTGCTCCCAGATATCATGGACCTTACCGTGTTATTGCACAAACTTCCCCCGTGAACTATGTCGTCGAGCCTGTGTCGCCGTCATCTGTTCAGCGGCGTCGCGATAGTGAAACTGTTCACGTAGAACGGCTCAAGCCCTTCTACGGTCCCTTTATGCTACCTTATGCTTAGATTGCCAGGATGGCGCCTATTTCTCCGGAGGGCAAATGTAGCGATGAAAAAGCGCCGGTTAGCCCGGCGCATCTCCAGCGTATGAAATGTAACGAAGAAGTGCCGGTCAGTCAGGCGCATCACCAGCGCTTTACGCACAGGGGCCGTTTCAGAGTGCTCGCAGAGTTTTGGCTACCGCACCGAGTTCGATCTCTCTCCTTGCGTATTCTGTGAATAAACACCTTGACATGTTATTTATTTACATATACTGCAGCCCAATATAGGCCTATAGCAGGAGTGGGAACATTATACATTACTATACATTACACATTAAAAACACATATTTACACAAGAAAATGAATAATCAAAAGGAAGCTTTTTACATGCTAGCGAGGTTACCAGTGGTAGCTATAATATCTTTTAGTGATAGTGAACGAATGTTACCGGGTAGAGAGTTCCAAAGCACTACTGTACGGGGAAAAGGTATACTTGAATGTGTTACTACGGAGCACAAATAGGTGTTATCTTCAAGGAGCGGCTACAGATACAACTAGAGTTAGTAAATGTGATATAGCTACAATCAGAAGGACCAAATGTGGACTTACTAATTGGATATAAATGTTTTAATGCTTCAGTGTGAAAACGGGAAAGTAATGGCTCAACGTTGAAAGATTGTTGAGCATGTGTTGTTGAGAAACTTTGGCTGTAATTTTGGCAAATGAAACGAATATATTTTCGTTGAACGTTTTTGAACAAGCTTATTTCGTATCGTTTGTAGGGAAACCGAACGACAGATGCATATTCTAGAACAGGGCGAATTAACATTTTTTTATAATAGCAGTTTAGTATCACGGGGTGTCTTAGCTGAACTGCGGCGCAAATAACCTAATTTTTAGGGCTTTCCCGGTTAAATATTTCATATCTTTAGACTACGAAAGATGTTAGAATGACACCTAAGTATTTATAGTGATACGCTCTTTTAAGTTGGATGCCATCCAAAGAATAATCGAACGAGAGGGGGCTCTGTCTATAGGCAAACGATGGCACAGCTGTTTAATCACAGTTGACGTTGATTCGCCACGTTCTCCACCAAGCGCACAAATGCATAAGGGATTGGGCGGTGGTCATCAATGGAGTTATTAGATACGTATAATACGCAGTCATCTGCATAAAGTATGATTTTAGTTGAAGTGTTACGAGGTAAGTCATTGATGTATATTGGAAATAATAAAGGCCCTAATACAGATTCCTGAGGAACGCCTGCTAGAACGTCGACAGCAGTCCACTGATTTGAAGGAAACAAATTGTGATCAACAACGAAGAAAACTGTCTATCCAGCAAACAAGACAGGGATTATTGAATATGGCGTTTAAATTTACCAGTAGTTTAGAATGAATCAGAGAGTGAAAAGCTTTAAAGAAGTCAATATAGATGGCATACACTTGATTACCTAGGTGTAGGCTAGAAGCGATATCATGAACAAAATCGACTAATTGCGTTACAGTGCTACAAGCAGGGCGGAAACCATGCTCGGCAGATATTAGAACACCATTATAGTTAAGGAATCGATTATATGTTTGTGCTCTAACATCATACATGACTGGGGTGTGAGAGATATCGGCCTGTAGTTAGTTGCTTATCACGTGATTTATGCAAAGTCAGGACTTTGTCGGTTTTCAATTTAGTTGGTACTTCACCAGACTCTAAGGTTTTCTGGAAGATTGCAGCAAGGTACTGAGCTTTCCATAGGGAGTATCTGACAAGGAAAGAATTCGGGATACCATCTGAACCGGTACACTTTTTAGTGTCATGATTCAAGATTAGGTTTAAGACACCATCACAACATACTACCATGTCGCCCAATTTATTATTTTGTACGTCGTAATTTCACTTCGGTACTACGCGGTTATCGAGGGTGAAAAGAGATTGGAAGTATGAGTTAAAAGTATTCGAAACTATGGTGGGGCCGTCAATAATAGCGTCGTTAATCTTAAAACAGGTACTGCACTTTACAATGGGTAAGCTTGATGTCCAGTGCCTGCGAGGTTTTAAGTATTATAGGCAGTTGGACTGAAAAATAGAAATGTTTACCTTTTTTTAGTGCGAGCACGAAGTTCCTCCTTGGCTTTTTCGAAAGGAACGCGAAGCGCAGGATCGGAATGATTTCATTTCCGTAGTCTATCTACATGGCGTGACAGGTGCAATATATCCCGGTTAAGCGAAGGAAGTTTATCATTTATCTTTTTTGTTTTTAATGGAACATAGGTATCGATGCAAGATTTTACTAACGACTCAAAACAATCAACAAGACTGTCTACATGACATTCGGTACTGAGTGACAAAAGATGGTGAAAGTTATAGGCCAGAGTATCAATGATAGACGTATCGTCAGCCTCGTTAACATCGTAAAATGTGATATAGCTAAAGCGTTCATGTAGTATAGGGCAGTTAATGTGTAGGAGAAGTACGTTATGATCCGAGATGCCTTCCAGGATATCATAGGTAAAACCTAAATGAGCAAGACTGTCACTTATAAACACTAAGTGAAGTATTCTTATAAACTAATTGTATTTGATTATGGGACAAATAGAACGTAATTAATTCTCTAGAAATAGAGGCACTAGTGGCGGAATATGTGAGAGAAGGCCAGTGAATGCCGGGAGCGTTAAAGTCACCAAGAACGATTAAGTTAGATCTGTTGAGGCTATAGTCATGCAAAAATGCGAAATATTATCGAACAACTCACTAGGGCTATCAAGGGGGCGATAAAGAATACAAATTGTTAAATTCTGTTTACGGACTAGTAACTTGCACCAAAGCGATTCTACATTGGGAGGACCTGGTGGAGCCTTAAAGTTAATATCTGTAAGAGCAAAGCAACATCACGCCTTTCTTATTCTGACGGTCATACCGGACTGCAGTGTAACCAGCAGGCATGAATTCCGTGTCCTGGATATCCTCATGAAGCCATGGTTATGTGATGCATATAACACGAGAACATGAAGAAACTAGCGAAAGAAATTGGAAATTTGTTGGTTATTGTTCTGATATTAACATTCAAAAGCGCAAGATCTCTGCAAGAGTGATGAGATTGTCAACCTAGTGATGATGATATGTTTGGAAATCTTTGCCTATAAGCGAAACCAGGAGCTATTACTAAACTATGTGAGGCACCTACCCAGTTGTAATGAACGTTATCTATAAATAAATGATCGAGCCTCATTTTAATAACCCAGCCGTTATTCCGCTCTTGAACCGAAGCGTCTCATAGCTCTTTACGTAGAGCGCGCACTCTGGACAAAAAATCTTCGAAAAGTTTGATGCTGCAATTTTTCATCTTATAAGCGTGTTTCTGCATCACTGCCTTATCGCTGAAATCAAGCAATTTTAAAATGATAGGGCGAGAACGCCCCGGGCGCATTCTGCCTAACCTATGGAAGCGTTGAATAAGCGGACAGTCAAGGGCCTACTGAAAACCTTCGCAACCTTGGAGTGCAGTGTGGCACGATTCTCGTTAGTATGCTCTGGTATGCTATGAAGGATTATGTTATTTCTTCGTAAACGATTTTCAAGATCGTCATTATTTCCAAGTTAGTCGATCAACAGTGAACTTCAGGCAAGCCGCCTCAGAACGAAGCTAATCAGAGTCTTGATCAGACGGTGCCTTCCAACATCAGGTTTCGAGAGCAGCCACTCGCAATTCGAAGACATCGAAACATTGTCCACTATGCGATAGAGGCAGACTTGCGCCTCAATCTGGTGAAACCAAACTTGCGGGTTCTGGGGCCAGAAGGGTGGGAGTCGAAGCTGCAGCTACGAGACGTCCTGCGGGAGGATCAGTCATTGTGTTCTTCACGACATGTAGGCTTGTTCCTCAGGAGCGACGGAAAGCGACAGCTGACCTACGTCGACGCCGGAAAAGAACCGCGAGCCACGGCCAGGCGCAGTCTTTACTTTCTTCTCATGCGGCTTCTCATGCGCCACTCACGAGAGCGCGCTACAAGGCTTTGTGGCCTGGCACCCACACCGAACGAAAGGGGTGTAAATATATTGTGATAAGAGAATAGACTGCTTCTAAGGAATTTGACAAATCGGACGTCGTTACTGAAGGAAAGAGAGCCGACAATAGGTTGAGATTGCGCCTGATGAGATAGATGATGGTAATTTGCTTAAAGCTAAAGGAATTGCGCGTAATTCAGCCTGAAAGATAGGCGTGAAGTCAGGTAGTCGAATCGAAAAGGACCAGTTTAGGTATGGTGAAACAATCCCACACCTGCCTTCTCGTCACAGACGGAAGCATCAGTCACTATCACGGTCTTTGTATCTAGGTGTTCCTAGTGTGTCTATGTGTCTAAGGTGGTCTTCCAAAATATCATTCAGGTATTCATAGGCGTAAGGGAATCGCGGGACTTTCGTCACGCTGGTGTGCGTGCCGCGCAATGAGGAAAGGATGCAAGAAAAGTAGTCGAACTGGTGATGAAAACCAAACTGCGTTTACGAAAGCCACAAAACTCAAACAGCAGGCCTCCAGATACTTAAGGCACATTACAGGACACGCACATTAGGCTAGAGGAACTAAGGTTGAAAGATGTCCGCGAAGCAAGCAGTTGAAATCTGCTCATGGTAGGATGGACAGGAGACGAGACGTTGCCGAAGTGAGGTGCAATCACGTGATGGAGTACAATCTGCCACGATGTTGGAAGGTGAGAAAAAGATGGCGCTTGACAAACCGGGGACGACCACTCAACAGGGAGCCTGCATTCGAGCCTCAGTGCGGGCCGCATATGCAGCCGTTTGCCGATCGGGGACCCCGCGATGCTCGCGCCAAGGGGTTGGACAGCTTGCTCCCAGCTGCAGTGCTGGCTGGCTACGCCTGGGTCAGCCGACAGCTCCACAGCCCTGAGCCATGGAGCCTCGTTCGCCGGCACTTCGTCTTCCGTCTGCCCCTGTCTGGACGCTTGTCACCACGTGCTCGCGATACGTGACTCAACTGTGGCATGACGCTTCTTCGGAGTAACACAGTGCCATCGCTGATTGGATGAGGTCACGCGCACGCATGTTGCAATGGCTAATGAAACGGCGCGAACTATGTCGTCGTCGGCATCGTTTCCTTTCTCTCATCATTATAGGGCAAATGTTTAGCATTATTCGGAAAAATATCAAAATTAAGCTTGAGCGACTGATGCGGAGGAGTTTAGTAAGAGCACTTCGCATACGTGAACACTTAATGGGTCCAGTAGTTTTGTACGAAAACAACCTGAAGGCAACATTGTCGAGAACATTGATGGTTAAGAAATGAAGATGACTCGATAATGGAAACATATTATTACCTTCTTTTTGGAGATGCATATATCTTTAGGCAAGTTTGTACGCTTAGGATATGAAACCGCATGAGCAGAGAAGGCAGGCCTGCTTTTTGATCTAAGGTATCGTTCGCGACAAATTTAGGAAGCGCGAAAAATAAATGTAATGCCTCTCTTTCTAACAGAACCAGAGAGAGAATTGTGCATGCAGTTCCGCCAGAAAGCGAAACGCAGACCACTTGTATTATCGGGCGAACACTAGATCATACTGAGAGCGTGCATGACGTACTAGTGATCGACTCTTGCTAAGTCTGTTCAGTCTTCCTAGTGCACGTGCTCCCTTTGAAGTAATGTGCTCCGTATGCTGACTCCAATTAAGCTTTTCTGTGACACCCAAATGACACCCAAATATTTACGTGAATACACCTGCGGGAAACTTTCTGGTGAATAAAGTATCGAAATTTCCACATGAATGCCTTGAGGAAAAACTAGGACGGCGCTTTTCGTAATATTAAGAGTGAGATAAAGAATGAGATTAAAGACTAAAGGCATGAAGCCACCGTTGAAGGCTGCTCATATCAGACTAGCGTTGCGTAAAATGTATGCATACCTGCCGATGCAGGGAAACTTTTGATGTCGTCGGCGTATACACATGCACATCTTTTTGCAAAGGGGCATCACTTAGTAAAATGTTAAACAGCTGTGGCGGTAGAACTGCTCCTTGGGGGACCTCTTGACTGTTTATAGGTTAATGCAGACAGTCTGCATTCAGTGCAGGAAAATTCGCTGCTGTTGAAACATGCATAAAACTTCACGACAAAATAATTTGGCAGACGTACATTCTGAAGTGGGTTTATTAATACTTGCATATTCTACACTGTCTTAAGCTTGTGTGATATTAAAGGTGACTAAGACTAAAGCAGCATACGTTTTGTGGCATCGAGCAAGCTGAATGCAACTTTATAGGTCAATATCGGCACACCAAGTGGAGCACCGACGTCTGAAGCGAATTTCACATAGCCGAAAGGTGTTGGGTGCGTTTAAAGAAGCAATGAGCCCGCTTGCCCTAACGCACCAACTCCCAGTAAACTGCAAAATTAGATTTTTAGATGTCCGTTTCCGGTTTAATGGTGTTGGTGTACGAGACTTTCCTTTCGAAGAACCCCCATGTGGGTTTCCTTTGTCACTTACTACAACAAACGTGGCTGTTCTTGCGTTAATGTATAATTAAATCTTATTAGCAGGAGCAAGGTATGGAAAGTAGCTTCCAGTTGCAAATGTTGAGGCTGATTGCAGCCGGATTCTCTTCTGCGATTCTCATTAGCCTGTCCGAGACGTTACTCCGAAAGCTAAAAGGATGTAGCACAGAGCCAGAACCTTTGCAGAGGCGACCGCATGTAGTGCCATACATACTAAGAATCGCCCACAACATCAAAAATGTTTTAAACAGGCACAAATGTTCCTTTCTTTTCGGCATCGAATAATCTGTCGAAGCTATATGCCGGAGATCTGTCCTTTTGTGCGAAAGGAAGCGTTCCAGGCCAGTTGTGCGATGCACCGTGGGCATTACCCAAGAAATTGCGTTGAGCTGTGGCAAAGGCTACATAGGCCAAACCGGCCGCTCTGTTAAAGACTGCTTGAGGGAGCGCACATATGTGTTTTCAATTAAGAATGGTTGACACTAGCGTTTGCACTGTGCGGCTGCGCGCTGCTGTTTGGGGACGTGTGTGTGTTAGAAGGAAGCCAGGGAGGTGCTCGAAGCTTATCACATTAAAAAGAAAGATGATGGCTGTGTTCATTTGTTTGTGCTAAATTGAATGTGAATTTTTATATACTGCATTAAGATAGTCTGTCTGCACCTGCTGTGCCTTCGTTGTGTGCGTATCTTTGGCGATCATATATATTTGAGTAGGGTGCTTGAAGTAAAATTTGTTTAAAGGCCAGCGCTCCTTCTGTCGTCGCTTTTTGCAGCGAAGCTGCGTACCCTATGGCGGTGGTCGATGTCTGTCCGTCTACACGTCGCGTCAACACGAAAACATTTTAGACTCCAGTTTCTTGCGAACGCTCTGCAGCTCTCAATTTAATGTAGGTATCTTGAAAAAATTCATACTGAGATTGACCGCTAAGGCAACTCGTATCATTGCCCCTAGTTTCATTTACTTGTCATAAATAGTTCGAAGTGAAGTTGTAAACGTTACAGAATTGCCGTCTGCAGCGAACACATGGCCGTCTACGGAGGAAGCCTGCTTACAGAAAACGGCTGTACTCTTGTTTTATCAAAACTATCTCGAAACAAATCACACTAAAATTGGCCGGTAAGAGGACTGTTTCGTTACGCCGAGTTTCGTTTACTTGTCTGAATTAGTTATTTCACGGTGAAGTTGTAAACGTTACAGAATTCCGGTCTGCTATCAATACATGTATGGCCGTCTACGCAGGGAGTATGGTTACAAAAAACGGCTGTAACTCTTGTTTCATCGAAGCCATCCCGAAAAAAAGTATACAGAAATTGGTCGCTAGGATGACTCTAACATTACGCCGAGTTTCAACTACTTTTCTTAATTACGTAGTTCACAATGAAGTTGTAAATATTGTGGAATTCCTGTCTGCCATGCCGTGGTACTTGCACACGATACTACTTCATAAAACAATAGGAATAAATCACTCCACAGTCAAAAGGTCTATTCGTTGTCGGCGTCCTTGAATAACAATAATTTGACAAATGGCGAAAGTACGAACACAGGCCGACGAAGCAGCGCCCGTCAGACGCAGAACGTCACACAGGAACACTGCGAACGGCGCGAACTTTTTCCGGTACTGGATGTACCCCGGATGCGTCAACGAGGTGTCGAAACACGGTAATCTCATGGCGCCCAAATTGACATTTCGTGGAGTTCAGTTGGAGGCCGGCTTTTCGGAAGACCGCAAGAATGGCAGTGAGTCGGAGAAGGCTGCTGCCGTACGTGGGAGAAAAAAACAATACCGTGGTCAAGGTAACAAAGACAGGTAATCCATTTGTAGCCTCGCAGAAGACAGTGCATCTTACGTTCTAATGTCGCAGGAGCAGTGCATAGGCCAATGGCATGACTTTGAACTTTGAAACCATCCGGCGTGATCAAGGCCGTGTTCTCACGGTCCATTTCATCAACTCAGATCTTCCAGTAGCCGGATCGGAGATCGATGGACGAGAAGTATTTAGCTCCATGCAAGCAGTACAAGGCGTCATCGATACGAGGTAGTGGGTAGACGTCTTTTCGCGTGATCTTGTTTAGGTGGCGACAATCGACAGAAAAACGCCAGGTACATTATTTTTTTTTCACAAGTTCGAGAGGCGAGGCCCAAGGGCTAGCTTGATGGTTCGATGACCACTTTGCGGAGAATTTTGTCAATTTATGATTTGGCGACTCGACGTTCAACATGCGATACACGATAGGGGCGCCAACGAATAGGATTCGTGTCTCCTGTTTTTACACGGTGGTGAACAACAGATGTTTGGCCTAAAGACCTGTCGCCGAAGTCAGATGTCACTGTACTATTCGATCAGGAGGCGTATATTCGTGCCCTGTGCAGAGGTGAGGCCAGGTGCAATCATTTTCACGAAGACATCCGTTAAGGAAACGGAGCTGTGAGCTGCAATTGGCGGTAATAAACCACTTTCGGCATTCAGACTCTCAATGTCAAATTCGGAACTACTAGAAACGCTGGCCAAGAACATGCCGGCCGGAAGCACTTGAGGGCACAGGCTGAAATTCTGAAGCGGTGGAACGACGTCGTTATTAGTAACCATGACCAGCGTAGGCGAAACAGCAACGTTCCGGTTCAGAAGAACGTCGGCGATGGGGCGAAGCACATATTCACCATCAGGTAGCTGCGGCTGGGCGGTAAAAGTGACGTAACTGCCTCGGTGACAGATGCACATCGTGAAATGAGCACAAGTGGGGCGGTGCTCGGAGCATCGGCGAGTTGAGCAGTTCTAACTAAAGGACGCCGGTTGCGAAGTCAATGAGAGCAGAATGATTGGATAAAAAGTCCCATCAAAGGATGACGTCGCGAGGGCAGCTGTCGATCACAGCAAATAGAACAGAAATAGGGCGGCCGGCTATAATTGAACGCGGAGTACACATGCCAAAAGCAACCTACACGCCGCTGTCGGCCACACGAAGCACTAGGGCAACTGATGGGGTGAGGGCATTCTTTACACGTCTACGCAGGCTAGCACTCATCATAGACCCCAGGTAGCACACAAAGTCTTCAAAAGGCCGTAATAATGGATTCAACGTCTCAAACAGATTTTTGACCAAACTCGACGCATTAAAAACGTCGCATGCAGGATAGCTTAAAAACGAGGGGCTAATAAGTTTCCAAACGTTTCATAAGTCTGGCTGTATCCTTTCAGTTAGCTTGCTGGGTTTCCGACGGCGCCTTTCTTGGCGGGAGAATTCTCCATTTATTAAGCGGCACTCGCGTCAATTGCTGCTGTATTCACCCTGCATGAACATGAGTTTGGCTAGGAAAAAAAGAAGCCTTTTATGGTGTTGAGCTCACGCCAGAAGAGACGAACGATTGCAAACGGAGTTGACACCGCAACAGGACACGAAGGAATGGCGCGCGAGTGCAGTAACATTGACGCCGCTCTTTGTGGCGCGGACAACGGCTCCACATCGGCTTCGGAGGAGCGCTGCCAGTCAGTAGACCATGCAGGTGTTAGTGCTGGTTCTGACAGCGCATCCTCTACTTCAATAGCTTTGGCTTTTTCATCAACTTTATCATCATTAAATTCTTTCTGACGATTTCTTTCAGTGCCCCCCAGTAATTTTTTTGTCATGACCACTAGTGCAAATGTGAAGCGATCGATATGTCACTCTCACCGTTCTGCAAATGTATTCATACCGGACACTATAGTAGAATGCACGTAGGCACTGAAGGATACGCAGCCAAATTCAAAGAGCTGCTACACACTGAGCGCAGTGCCCAACCGAATTGATTTGTTTACTTTTTACGCGTTGTTTTTTCAGTTTTTTACACAATGAGATGTATTTTACCGATGGAATGTTAATCTTTCCCCTGTTCCATTTTGTAACCATTTTCATGCGGTGTATTTATAAGGCTCCATTCTATATTACGCACGAATAAAGGGATCGAGCTAAAGAGCGAACATGAATTTCGATGGCACCGAAGGAATGCATCGCTACTTCTGTTACTGTAGGAACGGTGCTCTGCAGAAAGCGTTGCGGTGAACTCTACTGTAAGCACAATGTATACAAAAACAATGTGCAGCAACCACCGTCGATGAATCTCAGTACAAGAGAATAGCTCGAACGAGAGAGCGGGCGAAATATAGTTGGCGAGAGAGCAAAAGAACGAACGAACGTGTTCCTTGGAAATCCAGTACTTACGACTGATCACTGACCTCTTAAAAACCATAAAAATAGCCGGAGACAAGCTTTTCGCTTTATTATTGATGGGACTCAACGGTATGGTCTCGGCACGCATGGTCAGACGGGCCGATCGTCTAACGACAATCATGCGGCACCGATGGTGTCCCGAATGCAAGGCCTGCGAAGTGCAAAACGAGAACGGCCAGCTCGCTGCTCTCGTTTGAGTCGGAGCGGCATATCGAGCAAGCGAGCCAACGCGCGAAAGAACAACGGAAGAGAGGGCGGCGTCTGGCTCTGCGCGACATGATTCACAGTCGATACACAGAAACGCACAACGCGCACGACATGCCGTCGCGTACACCAAGCGCTCGCACCGCGGTGGTGCAACAGCCCGTCAACAGAATCCAATCTTGCAGAAGGTGGCGATAAGATATATACCGTCGTCATACCGGTCACATGACCAAGCGTGAGGCGAAGGCGGCCGTATGGAACCGGTCTGTGTATAGTTACGCAATTGTGCTTGTTTGGGCAGTGGTGTGTTTGTTTCTCACTGTTTTCGGTCAAGTTGTCCTTTGTCAAGTAAGTATTGTACTTTCTCGTCTTACTTGGCACTGCATGTGCAACGATTTGTTTGTATGATATTAATTTGGAGAGCAGCTGAGTTTTTTATTCGAGAGCGCCGAGAGGAGGGCACTAATTTGCTATTCAAGCTCATTGTCATGTTGCTATGACTATATGAGGGCCATTTCAGTGACGTTGAAATTAAGGCGTTAAGAGCAGTATTAAGGTGAAAGTTAGGGATGAAATGTTGCTTTTGGGTGCCTGGCATCGAAATCGGTCGTCATGCTTGAAACTAGCAAATTTGGAAGGATGTGAAGAAAGACGGGAATGCCAATTCTGCGCACTTTGCCAATATCCTTTAGACACCAGTCACTGTGGTATTTCACTCTTCTGTTTAGCAAGAATGTTGCAGACAAGAGAACTGACAAACGGGCTCTATGTTAATGTTCATCACGAGTGCGGTAGCGCAAGACATGAGGTGAAGTGCCCGTCGTACTTCCGTGCCCAGGCCTACAGCGCCCTCAGATTATTGTGTGAACCACACCAGGTTGTTGCGGTTCAGCTTTGATTGTATTTTGGCCCCTTTTATCCCACGCGACTTAAGAGGAACATTGTGTCCAATATGAGACGGCCGAAGTCGATTTTCTTCGGCGCCTCGGAATGCTAGCAATATCTGTCGCAGCTTCTAAAGCTTTGTCCTTGTAATAGTTTCTGCAGTTCGTGATCCGATACCTCATATACTGTGTATAAGTCATCCCCTTGCGTAAAATATCCTGTTACTCCAGGTAGTCACTATTTTTTGCTGTTTGGACTGGTGGCGGTCTCCGCGTTGCGCCGCCTCGAACTCGGCAGACGATGAGGTCGTGCGTGTGTCATGTATACGCGCGGAGTTTCGGAAGCGCTCGCGCGGTTTTTTCTGTTTGTGCGCTATTCCTGCACTTTGTGCAACAGGGCATCCGCTGTTCTTGATCCTTGTGCAACAAACTTTCCCAGCCTACGTCAAACGGGGAAACCTCTTAGGCATTTAAGGATGTTGGTTCACTAAGAAAGTTGATGGGTAAAAATACATACCACTTGCTGCTTAGAGTTTATGTAATATTGCCATGTAATCCCGCAGAGAGCTCGATCTCCACATGCCAGTTACCAGCACTCTCGTTAGTGCGCTGGTTTCTGGCTTGGTGAGCGTGCTCTGCCTTCTCTCGCCGATCGGTGCTGGTATACGTGGCAAGCAACTGTCTCCGAAATTCCTCCCATGAAGTTAGCGCCGCTTCATGAGTCACATATCATGTCCTCACTGACTCTTCTAACGCGAAGTACACGTTGCGAAGCTTCCTTGCTTTGTCCCAGCCGCTGAAATCTGCGACTCGCTCTAAGTGTTCTCACCAGTCATCCACATCTTCGAACGTATGGCCGTGGGAGGACTCGGGCTTGCGTGGTGGGTACACGATGAGCTGAGACTATGCCACCGGGCTGGTCGTTGTTGTACCGTCGCTGGTAACTGTTGCCTGCACTGCTGCAGCAACAGGCAATCAGAGCTTGGGCGGGTCGCCTCGAAGGCAGCGGCTTGTGCGCTGGTGTACTGGAGACAGTTCTCTGGATTCCAATCCCTGAAAGTCGGTGCTCCACTCTCTTGCGAACTGGGGACTCAAAATAATACCCCGCACCTCCACCAGAAATGTAGCACTCTTCAATGAAGTACACTAAACAAATTGGTTTATTGCGGACGAATTTGTGCACGGAAACTCCGGCCTAAATCATTTCACGCAATTAGCAAGCAGAGTTAACAGGAGCCTATCAACAGTGAACCGTGTCTCCACACCGAACACACTTTCACGCGCCCTGAAGAGCAGGAGCTACGCCGTGACTTCTCATTAGACAGGGGGACTCGAGCGCTGCCGTGTGCTGCTGCACCAGGGACACGCGCTGTCTCGCCATCCGCGAGCGGTTGCTGGCGCTTTTCTAATGACGATGCGATGAGTAATGCCTAGGGGCTTCATCGATGAGGCCCTTGGAAGGGTACCGCATGAGAATGCTTGTAACCGGTGTGTGGAGAGCTGTCTGCGGCAGCATGGGTTATTTGCACAGGAATTTCAGCCTTCTATTGTGGAATATATTTGTGCATGATTAATTGCATGTATTTGTCCCTACCTGGAGGTCTTAGTTGAAAATGTGATTACAAGGTGACAGTGTGCCAATAAGTGTAGCCATATCGGACTAACGCCTGGTAACTTAGCGTGGTGTCTTGAATGGTAGGAAGCAGGTGACAGGTGACACAAAATCCACTGGCATCAACACAGTGTGCCTGGTAAAAGGGCGGGAAAATACGTGGATATACAATGCGGGACATTCCCGCATCTGCTTTTAAGGGCGTCCTTCAAAACGTTTACGAAATGGAAGCAACCAGACCGCTAGCACAGGAAAAGCGAGTGAACGCAATTTACATTGCCATTACATAGTTAAAATACATACTATACTTAATATGGAATCTACATATTAGGTGCCAATTTCATTGAAAAGCTTGTTCAAAAGAATGTGCGCAGTACCTTTTTATAGTTTGCCTTGGTTATGTTCATTTTCATGGTCTGGATACAGTGTTGTAGTTGCATATTTTGTGCTAATGCCACTTTCTTGAGTAATAAATTTAGCATCTTTCACATTGTAGCTTAAGTGTGCTGCTATATGTTTCATTAGAAGCTGCAAAATTTGAGTGTGAGGCATGCCCACGTATCTGGCAAGCACACCAAGTGGGAACATTTAAAGTTCAGGGCCACCAAGTGAAGAATCAACGCATACATATGTCAGAGATGGCATGTGGGCAAGTCGTCCTGGTCAAGCCACTGCATCTGCATTCAAAACATTTCAACAACCAGCGTAGTGCAAAATTTCGTGTCCACTTCGACGAAATGGAGCACCAGTTCAAATATCTGGGCATACCTGTCCAGGGCCGCAAGTGTGTCTACATTGAAGACATTTCAAGTACCAGCATGTACGTCAGTGCCATGGCCAGCGGAACTGTAGCGTACCAAGCGTTGTTCCCCCAAGCTGTTCATCAATGGAACTCTGCTTGGACTCTGTGCCAAATATTTTTGGATGTGAAAGTGAGGGTGAACTGGTAAAGCATTGGCTCGGGGCTACATGAGTGAAAGGTCTTTCTCATTCAGAGTGCTTTTTACAGCGAAGCTGTTAGCCCCTAATTAGTCGTCATTTTTTGTGTCTGTGTCCGTTACCGAAAATGTGGACCGATCGCGGCGGCAGTGCAGGGCCAGAAGCGATGTCTTGTACCCCGTAAATCAGAGGCTTCACTAAAGTGTCGCGTAATCAGTAGCGACGGCGATCCACTTGTTCCCTCCAGTCGTTGTCGAAAAGGGGCCAATAAGGTCAAGGCCTACGCGAAAGAACGGTCCAGAGGGAACTTCAATGAGATGGAGTCGTCTGACAGGTGCCAGGGGAGGTTTCTTCCGGCGCTGACACAATTCGGAAGTTGCGACATAACGACGCACAGAGCGGTAGAGACCCGGTCAGAAGAACCGGCGTCGTACGCGGTGTCCAAGGTGTCCCGCCGTCGTTGCAATGCGAAATTGTTCGAGAACGACGGGTCGCAGATGACGAGGAAGGACAAGCAGCAATGCAGGGCCGTCAGGGTTGATATCGCGGCGATGGAGTATGCCGTCATGCAGCACGAACATGCGGCACGGGCCGTCGGTGCTGCCAGATTTCCTCCTGCGATGATGGAATATAAGGATGCGTCGCCATCAAGCAGGTCACCGGATCGCGCGCAACAGGATTGGGACGATCCACGGGGTGACGCGAGAGGCAGGCAGCGTCCTTGTGCAGGCTTCCAGAGTTATAGTCGAAAACAAATGAAAATTCCTGGAGCCGCAAGGCCCAGTGACCAAACCGTCCTCTGGGGTCTCGGAGGGAAGACTGCCAGTGGAGGGCGTGGTGGTCTGTAACGACTGAAGTAGTGCGGCCGTACAAATATGGCCGGAACTTGGCGACAGCCCTAACTAAAGCTAAGCACTCCCGCTCGGTCATGGAGTAATTTCTCTCAGCAGGTGACAGCAGGCGGCTGGCGTAAGCCTTCACGCACTCAGCACCATTCTGCTGTTGGGCGAGAACAGTGCCGATGCCGTGGCCGCTTGAGTCAGTGTGGACTTCGGTCGGTGCAGATGGATCAAAGTGGGCAAGTATGGGAGGGCTGGTCAGAAACCCGTTGAGAGCGGCGAATGCGTGAGCTTGCTCAGGGCCCCACGAGAACGGCGTGTTCTTCTTTAGAAGATGTGTGAAAGGCCGAGCAACGTCGGCGAAGTTTTTGACGAAACGGCGAAAGTAAGAACGCAGGCCGACGAAGCAGCGCACGTTAGAAGCAGAACGTGGCACAAGGAAACTGCGTACGGCGCGAACTTTTTCCGGATCTGGTTGGACACCCGATACGTCAGCGAGGTGTCCCAACACAGTAATCTGACAGGGACTGAAGTGACACTTCGTGGACTTCAATTGGAGGCCGGCTTTTTCGGAAGACCGCAAGAATGGCAGCGAGTGCGGTAAGGTGGCTGCCGAATGTGGGAGAAAAAACGATAACTTCGTCAAGGTAACAGAGACAGCTGGTCAATTTGTAGCCACGCAGAAGAGATTCCATCATACGTTCAACTGTCGCAGGAGTTTTGCATAGGCCAAAGGGCATGACTTTGAACTGATATAAGCCATCCGGCGTGATGAAGGCCGTCTTCTCGCGGACCATTTTATCAACTAAAATCTGCCAGTAGCCGGATCGAAGATCGATGGACGAGAAGTATTTAGCTCCGTGCAAGCAGTCCAAGGCGTCATCGGTGCGTGATAGTGGGTAGACGTCGTTCGGGATGATCTCGTTTAAATGGCGATAATTGACGCAAGAACGCCAGGTACCATTTTTTTTTCACAAGGACTACAGGTGAAGCAAAAGTGCTGGCTGATGGCTCGATTACCCTTTTGCGGAGCATTTTGTCCACTTCTGATTGGATGACTCGACGTGCAGCATGATGCGCGATAGGGACGCCAACGAACAGCATTCGTGTCTCCAGTGTTGACACGGTGGTGAGCAACATATGTTTTTTCCGAAGGCTTGTCGCTGAAATCAAAGATGTGAAGGTACGATTTGAGGAGGGGACGTATGTCTGTGGCCTTTGCATTGGTGAGGTCAGGTGCAATCATCTTCGCCAAGTCATCGGTCAGGGAACCAGAGCTGTGAGCTGCAATTGGTGCTAAGAAACCGCTCTCAGCATTCAGACTTTCAATGTGAGATTCGGAAGTATTAGAAACGCTGGCCAAGAACATGCCGTCTGTAAGCTCTTGAGGGCATGGGCTGAAATTCAGAAGCGGAAGAACGATGTTGTTATTAGTAATAGTCACCAGCGTATGCGGAAGAGCAACGTTCCGATTCGGAAGCACGTCGATGATGGGGCGAAGGACATTTTCACCGTCGGGAATCTGGCTGTGCGGTCAAAGCGACGTAAGTGACTGTCCCACGTGACAAACGTACATGATGGAGCGAACACAAGTACGGTGGAGCGGTGCTCGGAGCATCGGCGACTTGAGGCAGTTCCAACTGAAGAACGCCGGTTGCGCAGTCGATGAGAGCGGAATGATGGGATAAAAAGCCTAATCCAAGGATAATGTCGTGAGGGCAGTTGTCGATCACAGCAAAGAGAACAGGAGTAGAGCGGCGGGCTATACTCATGCGCGCAGTACACATTCCAAGTACAACCAGCACGCCGTCGTCGGCCACACGAGGCACTCGGGCAGCTGCTGGGGTGAGGACCTTCTTTAAACGTCTACGTAGGCTAGCACTCATCGCGGATACATGGGCCCCAGTGTCGTTGAGTAATTGGACAGGTAAGCCGTCTATTTTAACTTCAATTACACTTCTCTTTGTGTGCACAGACAGAGGATTTGCTGCAGTAGTAGGCACCGCAGCGCCACCTCCCAGGGCTGCATTTCTTAGTTTTCCGAAAGGGTGCGGCAAAAAGCCACAGGGGACGAAAGGTGACGTGGCTGCGGCGAACGGGGAGATCGGCGACGTGTTTGCGGTAAGCGATACTGGTGTCCGCGCGGCGATGGTGAGCGACTGTACCGCGTGTTCCTAGCAGAGTTGTTGGCGCTGTTAGACTCGGCGGTGGGCGAAACATTCCGGGCATTTCCATTAAAACGGCTCAGGTTGGCCGGCATGCGAGGTGTTGAGGGCCACGAGATGCGACAGTAGCTGGCGACATGACCAATGCGGTGACAGGTGAAACATATCGGCTGGTCGTCCGTGGTTCTCCACTCATTCGGGTTACGATAACGCGGAGAGACGCGTCGGGGTGCAGCGAAAATAGTAGAAGGGCGTTAGTTGGCTCTGGGGTTGGTTATAGCACAGAGAGAATGTAGGGCAATGTTTTTAAGTTCCTGTCGAACGATGGTTTGCACGAGGGGTAGCATAGGGGTAGCATCAGGGCTATGCAAACAGAAAGCTGCGGGCGCCATCGCGTCCAGTACACGTCGAATGATTCGCACCATGTCTTCTGATGACGACGCATGCGGCTGTGCAGGCTGATCTTCACACGTCGACGTTACGGCAGTATTGGGAAGTCTGGTGAACGGGTAATGGGTGCAGGACTGGTCGGCTTTCAGCCTGCTCGAATTGTCGGCACTCTTTGATGATAGTATAAACTGTAGAGCAGCTTTTGCACATGAGAAGATAAAAGGCGTCGTCGACAATTCCCTTGAGCACGTGCCCCGCCTTCTAGGCTTCGGTCTTGTCGGGATCGGCCTTACTACAAAGCGCCAGCACGTCCTGTATATACGAAACATATGACTCTGTAGGGGATTGGGCACGAGAGGCCAGTTCCTGCTTTGCGGCAATTATACGGCCAGCTGGTTTGCCAAACGACTCTGTTAACTTTTCTTGGCACTGGTCACAGCTGGTCAGCTCCTCTTCATGATTTTCGAACCACGCCTTTGCCGTGCCTCTTAGGTAGAACAACTGGTTAGCTTGCGTGAGCGTAGTGTCCCATCTGTTGATTCCCCTCACTCGTTCGTACATAGCCACCCACTCTTCAACGTCGGCGCCATCAGTCCCGCAGAAAGTTCCAGGATCCTTGGGTTGCGCAAGCACAACCCAAGGGGACAGCGTCGTAGCGGGTGATGGTGACGTTGGAGGTGGCAACGACGTTGATCCCGAGTGCTCACCGTCATTCATGGTGAGGGCGGGGATGCGACGTCCACTGCGGAGCTCCGTTTCCGGCCGTGGTACCCTGCACCTCCACCAATATGTTACGGGAATGTTGGGAGTATAGACTGACTATATTTACAGTATATATACAAGCAAAATCAATGTGGTCAAGATGGCTGACCAGCCACAACACGCAGCAGCCAGCATCTGTCGATCCTCTTCTTCCTCTCTTTCTTCTGTGATCCTTCCGTAACAGTATAAACGCATTCGTATTTATTATGACCATTGCTCCCTTGGTTACTGAAGAGCCAGCTTGCTGTGCCTTCCAGTTAACTTCTAGGTTCACAACATTCAATTATGGGGTTTTACGTGCCAAAACCTCTGTCTGATTATGAGGCACGCCATGGTGGGCGACTCCGGAAATTTGTACCATCTGGGGTTTTTAACGTGCACCTAAATCGAAGTAGATTGGTGTCTTCGCATTTAGCTACCATCGCAATGCGGCCGCCGCAGCCGGGAAATTTCGAGGTTTATACAATTTTGTAATAATAAGGCTGGCACATTCATTTCTCGTGTACAAGAGTACTATGATAATTATAGTTATGTATAGCGTTACTCAGTCTTATCTTACTCTGTATTACAGGGCTGCTCACTTGTTACACATATTTCCTTATTTGAGTATTCTTTATGAGCATTCATGAAATTGTTTGTTAGTTTCAAGGCTCTTTTAATTCTCTCACCATTACTATATTTTATGTACTGTGCAGGTAATATTTTCAAGCTTAACATGTTCCCGTTGTTTCGTTTTTATCACAGCATTGCTTTTTGATCGTATGTGTCGTTATTCCTTTTTGTGTTCTTTTCAGTGTCCTCGATTATTGGTATCAGAGCTAGTAGGCAGATACCATGCGAATAAAGCTCGCATTTTCATTCTGCTTCTTGCAGTTGCTGTGATGTCAATATTAAATAACTCTAGTCTGTTCATCTGCTAGCATGTGCTCTTTACTGTGCAAAATAAGAAACTTTAGCAGACTTCGCATTCTTGCTGCTCGTCATTGTATGCGTACTTACGAATTTCGTTTATGCATGTTCTAGCCATTGTTGATCAATTTTTAGTTCATTAAGAATTGTTTGTGTTAGCTTCAGTGACTCTTGGTGTACTTTTAATTCGATTTACCTTGCATTTCTCTATATTTTGCACAAACCTTGCATAGGTACTATTTTTACAATCAAGTGTTGGTTTGTGATATTCTACTTTCATGTGCTCTTGGCACAAAAATCATGGCCTTACCGATTGTCAAGACGCGCCCATTTCTTAGCGGGATGTCATTCCATTTTGTTTATAAACATCATTGCTGCATACCAAAAGCGGCATCGTGAGTTCATTTTCACGGACATGTGCCTTTTCAGGTGCCTTGGTCAAGGATGCGTCGCCCTCGGTAGGCAACAGTACTTGGCACTGCACCAGGAGCTCAGTAGCACTAGACACAAACGCTTCAACTGATTTGTAAACCGTGAAAACGAGCTTCAGATTATCGTAAACATTTCAAGCCTAGAACTATACCAGCTTTTAGATAACGTCTTAAAAGCGGTTAGAAATCATATATGTATAGCCCTGGCAACGCGATTATTTGTGTCTTTCCCAACTCGATTCCTAGACCAGCTTTTCGAACACATTTTAAAGAGCTGTTCTAGATCGTCTGAAGAAAGTAATTAAGCCGGACATTAGCAAGAATATATGACACTTTACCAACGAAGTTGTCTTGCTTGTCTCTTCATTAAACCGTTTCTTTGGTCTCGCATAAACGATATAAAAACGTTATGTATCTCTTTTGTGCTACCTGGGACACGTGGGATCCAGTGTCGACGAGTGCTTGGACAGGTGCGCCGTCTATTGTAACGTCAATTACACTGCTCTTTGCGGGCACAGGCAGAGGATTTGCTGCAGTTATAGGCAATGTAGCACCACCTGCGAAGGCTGCATTCCTTAATTTTCCGAAAGGGTGCGGCCGAAAGGCAAAGGGGATGAAAGGCGCCTCTACAAAAAAATTTATTGTGTTTTGTTAGAAAGTCTTTTGAATTTGTCCTATACAACTCTATTGTGTTTATTTTGATTGCCTATAGAGTTTTTCTATGGAGTTAGAATAGTTATTTCGCCGCCGCATTCCTATAGCAACTGTAAAGACATTACTATAGAATCGCTGAATGGACTTGCTTTTAAGATCCTAAAGACAAATTTCTGTACAACATTTCTGTCAAGTTGCTCTAGTGATGCTAAAGACAAACTTCTATGGCATGTTTCTGTCGAGTTTCTTTGGAGATGCTAAAGACAAATTTATGTGGAACATTTCTATCGAGTTGCTTTAGAGAGGCTCAAGACAAATTTATATAGAATATTTCTATCGAGTTGCTTTAGAGATGCTAAAGAGAAACTTCTGTAGAACATTTCTATCGAGTTGCTTTAGAGATGCTAGACAAATTTCTATAGAATATTTCTATGGTCTTGCTTTGAAGACGCTAAAGACAAATTTCTACAGAACGCATCTGTTGAGTTCCTTTAGAGATGCTAAAGACAAATTTCTATAGAATATTTCCATGCAGTTGCTTTCGAGTCCCTACTCACAAATGGCTATAGAAGTTAGGCCGATGTGTGTAAAGTACTTGCAAGTTACCAAAGCTCTAGAGAACTGTACTGTAGGAAATAAGGACTATAGTAAATGCCGTGGCAAAAATATTCGTATTACAACTACAAAGTATTCAGTTTGAAATGTTTATTGCACTTCAGACTACATACATGCTTCATATATGACGATGAGCAAAACGTGAACAAAGTGAATGCAGGAACCAACGTTTCGACAAGTGGACTTGTCTTCTGCAAGGCGCCGTAAGCTTTCCTCGCCACAGTATATATAGGTGGGGTTCTTCTAAATAGGAGAGGGTGTGAGGCGGGATGGTGCGGAAACGAGGGAAGCTGTGTTAGCGTGTCGAATTGAGAGTAAAGGAATTCTGTGCGCAAGGCCAAAGCCAGGGCCACCTCCCCCCACCCCCCCACCCCGGTCTGTCAACGCACGCGTGTTAGCCGGCGTGTCAAGGGCGTCTGACACGCCGGCTGAAAAAAAGAGGAATGGAAAAAAAGAAGGGGGGGGGGTTAAGTATGGACAGCTGGGCTAGTTGGTTATGATTAGCATTATGAAACATAGTTCCAGCGTACATTTGGACACGGACGAGGAGAGAAAGGATACGCCAAGAAATCAAACTAAGTGTTGTTGCCTATAGCTTGAAGTTTAGCATAGCTAATAGATTCTAAAGCTCCCTTTGAAACGTTTATGCCTATTGGTTGCAATGTCTTGAACTTATGGATAAGGTATGATTCTCTGTATTTTATTTCTTGTTCAGAACGGAAATTTGACTGTAAGATGTAGAGTTTAAGTTCATCAAAGTGATGTGATTGGATGTGATTTATTTGCTTGAATGTTCCTTCTGTAAGAAACAATATAGCCAAGAATTTGTCTTCCCTTACCTGGTAAAGGACGCTGCACAAGTAGTCGAGTACTTGTCAAGACAGACAAAAGCAGAATTAGAGGCCTTTTCTGTAGATCTGAAAGATCTATATTATAGCATGCCAAAAGCAGAATTGCTTCAGTGCGTCCAGGAAGGCATTGACAGTTTCGGCTCCCTGGCTTTTCAGAACGAAACTGGTATTCCGGAAGACAAATTGTTTGCTATGCTAGAACATTACCTGGCTTCCACCTATATTGAATGGGACAGTCGTTTGTACCTGCAAAAGAGCGGCGTCTGCATAGGGTCGTGTTTAGCTCCGATCCTGAGTGACTTATTTTTAGCTCGTGCTGGCAGAACCATTTCTAGCAGTCTCGAGGGTAGTAGCGTAGTCAAAGTTTTTAGATTTGTTGACGACTTCCTAATTTTGGTAGATAAAAATTGCAGTGACGCCGACTTGGTCGTTAGTCAAACATTGACAACCTTCAGGCAGACTTTATGCCCCATTGAAGTGACCCACGAACTTTCGGTAGATTCCTCCATCAGGTTTTTAGATCTTAGATTGTTTTTAGCAAGTAACCACGTCTGTTGGCAGTATGAACCTCGGGCTACTAAACCTCTGCTGCCTTTTATTTCCTCTCACTCTTAGCTAGTTAAACGCAGCATTGCCAACATGTGCCTGCTGAATGTTTTTAAGAAGTCCTGTCCACATCGAGCTGCGGCGAGTTTTCTTAAGCAGATTGACCGCCTGGAAGAGGCAGGCTACCCGCAACCTGTTATAGTGTCCGTAGCGGAAACAATCCTGAAGAAGTCGCGAATCCGCCAACCGGACCAGGAGTCACCCCGCGAAAAAGAAAAAGTTGCTGTCATACCCTACATACACCGCATCTCACATAATTTGAAAAAGATTGAAAAGCGAGCTAACGTAAATGTCGTGTTTTCTGCCCCGTGCAAGCTCTCTAAGCTCTGTCGAATGACCAACCCTCATTCCCGCAAGGCACCGGCCTGTGATACAAAACACGATAACAAATACGTAGATTCTCAGGCAGGAGTTGTTTATGAGATTCCTTTAGATTGTGGTAAAAAGTACGTGGGCCAAACAGAGCAGTGCCTGAATGACAGGCTGAGGCAACACAATAACAAAGTGAATAATGGGAGGGAGGGCCACCTGGCAATTCATTGTAGAAATTGCAGATGTAAGCCAGACTTCCACGCCTGCGCTGTGGTTGCCAGAAGCCGTGACAAATGGGTTAGGTTAATAATTGAGGCCAAAAGAATCATTGAAGCAGCTGATAACTGCGTAAGTGTTGCATCCATATCACTGTCACGCAAAGAACTGCTTTACCTGAACGCGAATGCGCCCTGAGAAACTGTGATTGCGCTCCTAGTATAAATCGGTGGCGTTTTATCCTGATTAAACATTGTTGGAAGTGGCGCCCTGTGTGTGTGTGTGTTTCTTCTTTGTCCTCCGTCATTTTAGCGCCTTCACTTCAGAAATCATGCTTAACCAACACGCCCAACTATCCATCCTAACGTTGGCTCCTGCATTCACCTTGTTCACGTTTTGCTAATCGTCTTGAATTTCCATCTCCCGCATTCCCCGTGTTTTCCCTGGATGCTTCATATATGTTACATACGCGCTTCAGACTAGAACATGCAGCACACAAACTGTAGCTGCCATCATGCTTCTCGGGTCAAGCTGGTGGTGCTCACGCATGAAACATGAGGTAAAAAAATGAGTGGCAGACTTGATTACAGTTGATACCTGGCAATAACACGCTTCACTATTACAAGTAACCTTACCGTTAAGACTGCAAAATGACTGTCTGTTCCAGCAGTGCACATTAAATGGTTGGATACTAAAGCCTGAAAATAGACTGATATGAATGTGCACTGCAATGTTGTGTCAGGCTGACGAAACAACACCGCATTTAAGTCTGTTTAAGTGCAAAAAAACACCTGCAGTCCCTGCATAAATGTGCCAAATAATGGGCTTCATAGATAAGTACACCATCACCATCACTGCCAATGAAAAAAAAAGTATGTGCAAACGACAACAGCCCAGTCACGCATTATTATCATTTTGCAATGACAAAACATTCCCGTTTATAACATAAGCAAATAAGAACACCCATGAGCTAAGAGTCCTATACAGATGTCACACTACACATAGCAAACAAATTTTTTCAAACGAAGGGAATGACCTACGGGCTTCTATCGTTGAGCGGTAGACAAAATTAACATTCTATTCGCTGTTAGCCCTAATTGGTATTTACTATGCTTCATATGCCAGTAATAAATTCCTGACGTGGAGCTTGTTATTGAGCAATCATGATAATGCATGTAAGTATCCACTGCATGGGGACCAGTAATGTTTCAGGGTTGTTCTCCCAACTTGTGTTGGATAACTGCCAATTTGTGGTATTTGGAACACAGTCGCAGTGTCACTGTCAGATACAATGGGCAGTGTATATTTGTGCTTCTTGAATTATCGAAACAAACAGTTTCTAATCTAGTACGGCCATAGAATAAAGAACCAACTTAAAGAAGGGAAACTGTACCTTTCGCAGTGGTTCGAAAATAAGCAGCGGCAGCGCGTGGAACTTACTTAGGTGGACGCCAGATGACGTAGCTCAATCCGGAAGCGGAAGCGCACTTTTCTTAAGAGCAAAATCCAATATGGCCGTTTTTTGTCGGTCGCGTACGCCATAGAGTTTCCTACAAAATTACTAGAGGGAACTCTGGCGCTGCAGTCGTTGTCCTACCATGGGAATGATGGGAAGTACATGGATTTGTCTGATCTTCGTGCTTGTGGATTCAGACGTTCTTGTGGCTTTGTATATTACGCTATATAAGTCTTATTGTCGTATATTTCAGCGCAATCTATATTCTTCGAAGTGTAGAAGACGCCGGGGAACGCGTACAATTGCTATTAATTGCAATGATTGAGCTTGTTTATGTGCCCAAATCGAAACGCACCAAGCGTCTCAAAGCACTGGCATGCCCGCGATAAATTCATAAGTGCGTTTCATTCGCTTGTCGATACATGCATCCGTGGCTTAATGGTTTCAATATCAGGCTTCTGTACTAGAGTCCCTGTGTTCGAATCCTGCAGTCGGGCAATTTTAATGATGTTTATTTAATTATTTATTACGCAATAAACTGTTGAAAATGACGAGTTTACTAAGTCTCAAAGCCGTTTGAAGCCAAAAAGGACGAAGTTTAGGCAAATCCATGTACTTCCCATAATTCCCATGCTGGGACAACCGCTCCCATTGTAGCTCACGTAGACACTAGCGCCAGAGTTCCCTCTAGTAATTTTGTAGGAAACTCTATGGCGTACGCCATAGAGTTTCCTACAAAAATTACTTGGGGGAACTCTGGCGCTGCAGTCGTTGTCCTACCATGGGAATGATGGGAAGTACATGGATTTGTCTGATCTTCGTGCTTGTTGATTCAGACGTTCTTGTGGCTTTGTAGATTACGCTGTATAAATCTTATTATCGCATATTTCAGCGCAGTCTATATTCTTCGAAGTGCAGAAGACGCCGGGAACGCGTAAAATTGCTGTGAATTGCAACGATTGAGCTTGTCCAAGTGGCCAAATCGAAACGCGCCAAGCGTCTCAAGGCACTGCTATGCCCGCGATAAATTCATAAGGCCGTTTCATTCGCTTGTCGATACATGCGTCCGTGGCTTAATGGTTTCAATCTCGGGCTTCTGTGCGAGAGTTCCTGTGTCCGTGGGGCAATTTTAATGATGTTTATTTAATTATTTATTACGCAATAGACTGTTGAAAATAACGAGTTCATCATCATCATCATCATCATCATCATCAGCCTAGTTACGCCCACTGCAGGGCAAAGGCCTCTCCCATGCTTCTCCAACAACCCCGGTCATGTACTAATTGTGGCCATGCCGTCCCTGCAAACTTCTTAATCTCATCCGCCCACCTAACTTTCTGCCGCCCCCTGCTACGCTTCCCTTCCCTTGGGACCCAGTCCGTAACCCTTAATGACCATCGGTTATCTTCCCTCCTCATTACATGTCCTGCCCATGCCCATTTCTTTTTCTTGATTTCAACTAAGATGTCATTAACTCGCGTTTGTTCCCTCACCCAATCTGCTCTTTTCTTATCCCTTAACGTTACACCTATCATTCTTCTTTCCATAGCTCGTTGTGTCGTCCTCAATTTGAGTAGAACCCTTTTAGTAAGCCTCCAGGTTTCTGCCCCGTAGGTGAGTACTGGTAAGACACAGCTATTATATACTTTTCTCTTGAGGGATAATGGCAACCTGCTGTTCATGATTTGGGAATGCCTGCCAAACGCACCCCAGCCCATTCTTATTCTTCTGATTATTTCCGTCTCATGATCCGGATCCGCCGTCACTACCTGCCCTAAGTAGATGTATTCCCTTACGACTTCCAGTGCCTCGCTGCCTATTGTAAATTGCGTTCACGAAGTCACAAAGCCGTGTTTGAAGCCAAAAGGACGAAGTTTAGGCAAATCCATGTACTTCCCATAATTCCCATGCTGGGACAACCGCTCCCATTGCAGCTCCCGTAGACACTAGCGACAGAGTTCCCTCTAGTAATTTTTGTAGGAAACTCTATGGCGTTTGCTGGTACGCGCCGTGCTTGCCCTGCCGGCTATGCAGCATGCCTCAATGCCTTCGCTGTCGCGTAGCTGGTGCGTTCTAATTGCCAAGAGCCTCTACTGACGCCCATACAAACAAGCCACAAGTGAGTGAACAGAACGTGCGACTTTATTGGCAGAAGACAAGCAGTGTACATTCTCGTGCAATAGCAGAAATAAAATTTGCGTGTCGAGATGCGCCTAAATCATTGACGCGAGCTCATAAACGGCTCACCGTCGTCGTCGCACGTGGTGGTCAGGTTAACGAGCGACAACCAGCGGCGCAAACAGATTGCACAGAGTGTACCACCTGTTTGCAGCGACAGTCGCCGTTAAATATGCCTAAATTGCATTGCGAAGCAATCGGGTGACGCAGGCATCTGCTGCCGCAGCCTACACCGCGACATGGACTACCCCGGATTTTAGCCGTTCACTCCGTTCCAACCTGCACGTTTCTTTTCTTTCGGGGGCCGCTAATGTGTGGCTCACACTTGATGTCTCACATTATCTCAATATGGACAAGTCGCTTTCGTGGGCATCGCCTTCATCAGCTACTTTTGGGGGCCTTTGCAACCATCTGGCTATCAACTTCATAGGCATCGGACTATGTAAGCACGTATGCTGGTCTCTGTTCATGCTTAATCCCGGCCGAGAAAGGCCAGAGGCACAATTTGCCCATTGCTGCAGCAGGAAAGGGCGAACGGGGAGCACGAATCACGGTGCATGAAAATTGGGAGTCTATGTCGCTGTGCAGGCTGCAGAAGCGAATTTCTTCGAGAGACTGCTTCCCAGTGCAATCGACCAGGCCGCAATATTCGAAAAACGTAACACTGCGACCGTAACCAAGTGACATAACAGCAAAATTAAACAGCAATCAATCACCACATAAGGTTCAGACAATACGTTATATATTGGCTACGAACCATATGACAACAGTGAGCATTCACATACACGGGTCTCTTACGGTACATTCAGCGGCCTACCTACAGGCGTAATGCTTGCCTTCATCGCACGTGGTGGTCTAGTAACGAGCGACAACCACCAGCAGAAACAGATTGGACAGAATGTCCCACCTGTTTGCAGCGACAGTCGCTGTTAAAGATGAGCAACTTGCAGTGCGAAGCAATCGGGTGACGCAGGCATCTGCTGCTGCAGCCTACGCAGCGACATGGACTACCCATCATTTTAGCATTGACTCCTTTCCTACCTGTACTTTCTTTTCTTTCGGAGGCCGCTAATGTGTGGCTCACACTTGGTGTCCCACATTGTCTCAATATGGACAAGTCGCGTTCGTGGGCATCACCTTCATCAGCCACTTTTGCGGGCCTTTCCACCCAACTTCATACATGTCCGACCGTGTAAGCACGTATGCTGGTCTCCGTTCATGCCTAATCGCAGCCGAGAAAGGCCAGAGGCACAATTTGCCCATGGCTGCAGCAGGAAAGGGTGAACTGGGAGCACAAATCATGGTGTGTGTAAAGTGGGAATCTATGTCGCTGTGCAGACTGCAGGAGCAAATGCTTACTTCGAGAGACTGCTTCCCAGCGCAACTGACCAGGCCGCAATATTCGAAAAACATAACGCTGCGACCGTAACCAAGTGACATAGCAGCAAAATTAAACAGCAAGCAGACACCGCATGAGGTTCAGACAATACATTATACATTGGCTACGAACTATCTTACAGGCATAATGCTTGCCTTTGTCGTATGTGGTGGTCTGGTAACGAGCGACAACCAGCAGTACAAACAGATTGGACAAAGCCTCGCACCTGTTTGAACCAACAGTTGCCGTTGAAGATGAGCAACTTCCATTGCATAGCAATCAGGTGACGCAGGCATCTGCTGCCGCAACCAACACAGCGACATGGACTACCCGGCATTTTACCGTTAACTCCTTTCCAACCTGCACATTTATTTTCTTTCGAGTGCCGCTAATGTGTGGCTCACACTTTCTGCCCCACATTGTCTCAGTGTGGACAAGTCGTTTTTGTGGGCATCACCTCCGGCAGTCATTCTTGTGGGCCTTTCCACCCATACGGCTATCAACTTCATACACTTCGAACCATGTAAGCACATATGCTGGTCTCCGTTTTGAGCAAATCATGGCCGAGGTAGGCCACAAGCACAACTTGCCCATGGCTGCAGCAGGGCAGAACGAACGGGGAGCACCAGTTATGGTGTGTGTATACTGGGAGTCTATGCCGCTTTGCGGGCTGCAGGAGCAAATGCTTACTCGAGGGACTGCTTACCAATACAACTGACCACGCCCCCACATCCGAGAAACGTAACACAGTTACCACAACCACGTGTGACAGCAAAACCACATTCTGCAATCAATCACTTCAGTGTAGCTTGCGCAAAGACCCAGGCTATCGAGGAAGAAGAGCAATCATCAACGAGACTAGGAATATGGAAAATGAGAAAGCTTGCATTCAAGAGAGAAGCCACTCTGCTCTGCAAGCATTGAAGGCTAAAAACATCAAGAAAAGTAAAATGGTGCATAGGTTAATGCAAGACACATGCCGATGCTGCATCAGCTATTTCAGGAGAGGAATTGTGCATGACAACATACACTAGAAGATACTGCTACAGATATGTTAGGCTACTAGACAGTGACTGGTATTAAGTATCAGCGAAGAATCGGTTCACCTTTATGTTTGCATGAGGATGAATGATCTCTAATAAAAATGGGCAATGAAAAAGCTTGCATTTATAGAAGAAAAATTACACGTGGCACAAATGGAATTGACATGGCTAGGAAGCTGATTAAGGGCAAACTGACGGAACTCAATCTTTTGGCCAGCGTCGTCCGTGCTTGGTCAGATGTTGCAGGTGCATTTGAAGACGAATAATTTCTAGAAAGTACTTTTTGAGTTACCTGGATGACTCAGCCAAATGTTCGTGCTGGTGGAATGGTGGCTGAAGCTCTTTTCAGTCTTGACACAGTCCTCTGCAGACTTGATATCTCATCAATATTCTTCTGCATGCGCTTCTTTGTTCTTGGTGTAAAAGCCTTGCAAATGCGGCTCCAGCCCCTTCCTGTTGGCGCAGATAGGAGCTCCTGTGATGACCAAGATGTGCTTGGCATAGACTCTGTTGGGGCAGAACGGTGACACATGAGATACAGCACAGATACAGCACAGATACAGCACAACTCATGTGTGTTTTCTTTTATGTTCGAACCAATTATACTGAACCATAAATATGAACAAACATTCATATCTGCTGCAAACAGCAAGCCAATACACCATATAACAAACATATTTATTTCTGAACCATGTGTTGTTTACCTTGAAGTAGCCAACGTCCACACAATGACCTTGTTGTAGCAGGCAGCAGCTTCTGTTTAGTGCGTGGAGTGTGTTGCTTTATACTGGTGCCGTCCTCATTGCTGCATGTCTGGAACAGAAATTTTGACTGAATCAGAAATTGAAAAAGCAAAATTTTACAATACGAAATGCAAAAAGCTGTGACATATATATTGTAATGGTTTGCTACTACAGAACACATGCAAATGTACACTGTCTATTCTAGGGTGCTGAAGCAGCGTGTTAAATAAATATTGCTATTGTCCATAAAATTGATGTCTGCCTAACTACAATGCATGTCAACAGCTTAAGTATTATTAAGATCACAAATGAGAACATTTGTGCGTACATTTATACACTAGAAGAGATCACACTGCTGGTTCCACAAGCAAATGCATGAAAGTCATGAAGCTATTAGAACTGATGCATTATTTTTCTGCACGAACGTGATGCACCGCTTCACTACTGCAAAAATAAATGCTCTACGGTAGACCAAACTCAACAGCAAGAACATTTGGAACCAACAAGTACTAAATATGGGTGAATTATCTTGCTTGCAACTGTTCAATACATTAAATTCTGTACTTTCACTTCATTTTACCAAAGGATTACTCGGTTTTGTGGGCGAAAGAGGTTGCCGGTGGACTTGAAAAAAAAGTTTAAAATATATATTGATAAGGCTCTCAGTCACCTAGGGCCACGGCTACAATAAGTTGAAAAATGAGACGCGCGTTCCGATATCGCTCTTTCTTTCCTTGTTGTGTAGAACGACCGCCTCGCAAGTAAAGGTTTATTTAGGAAACAGCAACTGAGATCCTGACTGCCCATATGTAATGCAGGATCTAGTTCGTTAGCTTGTGCCCGCCTGGAAGGTAATGAGACGGATGTTATATTACGAATCAAGCAGCGGTGTTAAACGACTCACCGTTATTGCCGTTGTCAGCCGCAGCAAAATCCAGCTCCCGTTTCGATGCAGACGTGTTCCGAACGGCTCACGACCGAAACCGAACTTCCGGGTTACATGTCCGCTTGCAAACACGTAACTTCACCCCAAGTTAAATAACGCGAGACATCGAAGCGCAAGAAACTAGCTTTAGAAGCAAAGAAGCAACCAGTCTTGAGTGAACGAACGAATGAATCCGTGCCGCCGTGCACTCGAAAATACCGGTAAAAGTTTTAAATCCAGGCCAGAGGTCACGTGAAAGATCGATGAAGCTGAACGCTATGTGCGTTTATAGTGACGAAGAAAGAATAAACTTACTAACAAAGAGTACAATATCTAATTAGCAATGATAATTTTGCCCCGTTTTTTATGTAACAAAAATGCTTCGGTAATTGTAAGAGAAAGTTTGTAAGATAAAATTGCGCTTATTACGACACCTCTACCGGGAAATATTGGAACTAACATAGGCATCCCGAAGTGATTCTATTACGCTAGTTTTGTTAGCAGCGGCGCGTGGTCGATTATTTCGCCCTCTGTGGCCATTTGTTGAACTTGAGAGTGTGCTACCCCTGGTACGGGTATGTACATTGATGTGTACCCTAAACGCAATGATAAGACTTCCCAATTGTAATTGAAAAGGTAATTTAGCTTTAATTAAAAAGGCAACTTCTTGCGACATAGCATTTGAAAAACACAAAACAAAAATTGTACTCAAGAATTACGTAAATTTGAAAATTGATTGCATAATTGCTTATAGGTCAAGCAGAAGGTTTGGCAAGAAATAAGGTGCCTGAAACTAGTTGCAGCGAACAATTTTTTTACTACTGGAGCTTGCGGAGAACTCAGTAGATTGTGACCCACTGTTATTATGTGGTATTTCTCAGTGATCTTTTTGGTCAGTTGGTTGCCGTAGGTGAACATATCAGATTAACAGTCTAAATCCGGCGCACAGCCCCAGTACCATCGGTGCATGGTCAAGTGGGAAGAGCATACTGGTCCCTTGAGTTAATTATGGTGCTGTCCTAGGCACATGTTGAGGCATCGGCCAGTTTGCCGCATGTGCATTTGACCAAATATACACATGGTCGCAGTGACAGACTACACTACCCCTGACAGACACAAGACAAATTTAGGGGTAGGCTTAAAAAAATTAAATTCTGTGGTTTTACGTGTCAAAACCATGTTCTGATTATGAGGCATGCCGTAGTTGGGGACTCCGGAAATTTGGATCATCTGGGGTTCTTTGACGTGCCCCTAAATCTAGGTACATGGGTGTTTGGCGCATTTCGCCCGCATCAAAATGCCACCCCTGTGGCCGGAACTCGATCCCGCGACTTCGTGCTTAACAACCTAACACCATGGCCACTAAACAACCGCGGCGGGTTCAGTGGTATCATTAAGTAAGCCTTCCTTGTCAGGATGTCTATATATCCAGTGAAAAAGAAAGTATTCAGAATATGCATGACACTGTGCAAGTGAATTGAGAAAGGCAAGCAGGCAAGGGAGGCGTGCTCGGTGAAAGATACCACCAAATTTGTCCAGTGTGTGTCATAACGAGTGTACTGTATCCCTTTCACACGTGGTCAAACATACATAGGGCAAACTGGCCGGTGCCTTGTCATGTGCCTAAGAGATCACCATATTTCATTCAAAAGACCAGTATGGTCGCGCAACTTGGCCGTACATTTCCAGAACGAGGCTTCATGTTTTGTTACAATCGTTCATCTGTTTTCATCCAGCGTAAAAATTGACAAGTTAAATCGATGAGGCATACCACATATATAGCAAGGCATGTGGGCGAGCCCCCGTATTTAATGCAACAAAAAAGGCATCCTGTGTAGGTCACAAGGGATCCAAGTCAGTCTGTGCCTATTTACTACTGAAGTATGTGCAGCATAGAAAATACTGACCTTCATATTAATTTCCAAGAAATTCAAGCTCATCAAATGTGTATTTGCCAGTGGCTGTTATTATGGGAACAAGACAAAAGTAAAAGAAATAAACATGTCAATGATAAAAAATGGTGTGCACACTACATGCTTAGACCTGAGACACATAATAACCCTCTACACTGCGAATTCTTAGAAGCACAAAAAACAGCATGAGTTTGCAGCACAAACAGAACAGAAATACGTAAATAAAATATACAGCATAGGAAGTAGTTTTCAATGAATAAAATCATAACAAAAAGTGATAGATATACTATGTACAAAGCAAAAGTAAAATTTAACTTGCAGCCAAGCAAATTATGCAAGAAAAATACTAAACATCAGTTAAGGTTAGGTATAGTTTTGTAATGTGTTGATAAACTTCACCATGATTGATACCAAGCCAACTTTTCGGAACATCTACATTTCATACACACCTGACACGGCCATCCAGACCACATGCGATGCTGCTGCAGCCTTATATCCACCGGGTCTGCATTCCTCGGGGTCCTCGATCTTGTGGTTTATGTTGAGGGTCACGGTCTAACACAACAAAATGACTTCTTTGTTAGCTTATAGTAGTGACACAATAATGCTGTCATATCATGAACACATGCAAGCAGCACCTAAAGAGTCACGAAAACAATGTTTGAACTAATGTGGCGAGAGAGAAAAAGGTTGAAGTCATCGAATGTCATGATAATGGGGACTTCATAAAAGCGATATTTTGGACACGCCGCCCCAGCACATGAATATGTTATCTTGTTTTTTCCATTACTTTCTACACTCATGTTTCGTTAAGCCAAAGTTATGTCAACCCATGTTGTCCTGAAAATGAAGCTGTAGTAGTAGCAAGCTGTGATTAGCTTACATTTTATCCCTAGAACTGTTCATTAACCGAAAACCTCGTAAGCAGAGATTGTGCACAACGTCGAAGCATTTATAAGCGAGGAAACGTCATTGGGGAAAGAATTGGTCAAGAGGTAGACGGTTCGTTACTATCCAACTTTGAGAGACAAGCGGGAGCTCATTCACAGGTGCACAAGGTGAACATGATTTCCCAAACCTTTCTCAGCGGAAGGAAAGGCTTATCAGTATTATCAATCCCGCATTGTGGCAACATATTTACGTAACAAAATTCTTACAACCAGTGCGCAGGAAGCATCAGCACAGGTTTTACTGTTGTCGTGAGTGTTCCATTTCTTACGTTCACAAGGCACTCGATGCACAAACTAGAAGCACGCACAACACGCATGAACGCACGTGTAGTTGGCGAGCACAATTGCTTACCGTTTTAACAGCAAGATGAGGTCGAAAGGCGCTCTCCAAGTTCCCAGTGCTGCGTCGACGATATCACTCGCAGCGTACATGCCGTTGGGTAGTGGACGAGCCGAGGCACACTAGTAATACGCTTTATTTCATTGCGACGTCCACCGAACTTTCCACAACAACCTGCAGAGACAAAGAGAACGCACAGAACGATATAAAAATCGTTAGTCTACATTTAGCTGGCCCGCCACACATACGGCGAGCTTAAAGCGAGACGCAAGCCATCTGCTGTCGTGCACGCGGACTGCGTCTTATTTCATTACAGTAAACCTAAAAACACACGATCAAACAAACACATCGAAGCAGCTCGCACTACCGATTGAAAACGGAGAAATAACAAGCCTTATTTTACCGGTCGCGTGGATGGATGAATGGATGGACGGGTGGATGTTATGAGCGTCCCCTTTGGTACGGGGCGGCGGGTAAACAATAAAAAAAAAACACTATGAACTCCCACAACCAAATTTTCTGATCCCCTATTGCGAACTGTGCTTATGTACGTATCCGTTTTTTGTCGTTTGCCTACTTTTATTCCACCAACACTCCAATCGCCTCCTACTAATTCCTATTGCGGACGTGTTTACTTTTCCACTGCTCTCGCTGAAACCAAGGGCTTCAAGGAGGCCAGTGTTGCCTAAATTTACCGCTGGGTAGACGTCGTCACATTCTAATAAAAGATGCCCAATATTGACACCTGTACTTATCTTTATCGGGCGACCACATTTCGCCGCCTAACAAATGTTATCGTACAGCGCGGGACGCGCCTGCATGTATCCGAAGTTTCAGGAAAGGACTCGATGCTTCTATCCGATGTTTGCTGTCGCCGAACCTTGTGTTATCTGATTTCTTCGCCTGACGCGAATGGTGTAGAACTTTGTGGAAGGCACGCGGGTCCAAACAATTAGTCTGGAACATTTGACGACTGCTGTATAAAGGGTCGACGCGCTTGACCTGCTCATTAGATTTTAGACGATCGGCGAGTGCGTTCGCCGCTACCGTTGTTCTTCGAGCGTAGCCTGTTTTTGAGGGCGCAAGTTCGCCAAATATAACGCTCGTTTCGTTAATGACAGTTTCGCTGCCTTCTTAACCGTCTCTACCACGTGACATATGGTGGAGCTGCTAGTGCGTTCATGTACCGAACGCCCCCTCAAAGCCGCGATCCAAGCATGAGGACAAAACCAGCATCGCCCAAGACCAGCGTGCTAGCCTCCGACTGCAAAGACTGCCCCCAGAGCGCGGACTTCTACCTGAGTCGACAAAGAAAATCGTGGTCAAAACAACCCCAATGCCTGCCCCAGCGTCCCCCGTTATCCTACAACAACCTCTGGTCCCACCGACCTCCCATGGAGCAGCGACTGAAGACCCGGAATCCTGGCTGGAAACCTACGAACGAAACGCGACCTTTAACAAGTTGGACTCCGACGACAAGCTGCGGCATGTATACTTTGCCTTAGAAGACGCCGCAAGAACATGGTTTGAGAACCGGGAGTCGACCTTGACAACATCGGACCTCTTCCGTAGCGGCTTCCTGCGCACTTTTACGAGCGTCGTGCGCAAGGAAAGGGCCGAAGCCATGCTGGACGCCCGAGTGCAGCTACCTAACGAGAACGTTGCCATCTTCACGGAAGAAATGAACCGTCTGTTCCGCCACGCCGACCCAGATATGCCCGAGGAGAAGAAAGTCCGCCTTCTTATGCGTGGTGTGAAGGAAGAACTTTTCGGCGCAATGATACGAAGCCCACCAAAGACCGTAGAAGAGTTCCTTCGCGAGGCCACCAGCAACGAGAAGACACTTGAAATGCGCAACCGGCAATTCAACCGCCGCACGAACGTTACCAACTACACAGGAATTCAGTCACTGCCCACCGACAATCTGCGCGAAACTATCAGAGCGGTCGTACGTGAAGAGCTGCAGAAGTTGTACCCCAGGTCGCAGCCTCCAGTAGCCTCAATCGCCGAAATCGTCAAAGATGAGCTTGAGCGATCCTTTGGAGTTCCTGCGGTGCTGCCAGCATCACCGCACCCCCAGCCAGAAGCGATGACCTACGCCGCTGTTGCCCGCCCTCAGGGCCCCCCTACACGAGCGCGCCAGGGCTCGTTAACGCCACAATTCCGCCGTGCATCGCCACCACCGCCAGCACGCCCGCCCGTCACCCAGCGCCGCTACGCGAGGAATACGGACATTTGGCGCGCTCCTGACCACCGCCCGCTCTGCTGCCACTGCGGAGAAGGGGGTCACGTTTACCGCCGATGCCCATACCGGGAGACGGGACTGCGAGGATTCGCCGTTAACGCGCCGCGACCACAGATTGGCGAACGACCTCGCGATATCGCCGACTACCTTGCCGCCACTCAGTGGAGCCCCGACGACCGTCTCGTTCGCCATCACCAGGTCGCTAGCTGTCGCCGCAGCGCCGAACATACACTGGCCCAACCCGGGGCCGGTCAGCGAACCCATATCCTGAAAACTAAAAGCAGCAACCGATGGAGGTGCGGTTGCTGTTCGTCGAACTGACGAAGATCCTCCGCCGCCGACGAAGACGCCGAAGAAACTACCTCGACGACATAACAACATGCCGTCCTCCCAAGGAAGTGTGGAAGCAAAGAAAACGACGATGAAACACGACCTGACGGCGTCACATAAAAGCCGCAGGTTAACGCGACGCAGCCGTGATCCTACGCCAAGGCCGTACTGTAATGCAAGACAAAGAACCACCGACCTCGACGTGCTTCTCGACGGCCACGGAGTCACCGCCTTAGTCGACACAGTGGCTGATTACTCCGCCATGAGTGGACACATCGCCTCCCAGTTGAAGAGAGTTGGAACTGCATGGGAAGGCCCCCAAATGCGGACCGCTGGAGGACACCTCATCACGCCGACTGGAATCCGCACGGAAAGAATTACCGTTCATGACCGGACTTAACCTGCCACCTTCGTTATCCTCCAACAGTGTTCACGAGACGTCATTCTCGGCATGGACTTCCTGAACCAACACGGCGCAATCATCGACCTGAAGTCGAAGTCGATAACGATGTCGGGAGATGGAGTGATACCGCCGTAGAGCTCTCGTAGTCACCATGCCTTAAGCGGGCTCGAAAGTCAAGTAAGCATCCCGTCTCGCTCCAGCATTGTCATTTCCGTCGGCACCAAAACACCTGCCGACCTAGAAGGCGTCATCGAGGATGACCATCGTCTACTGCTCGACCGTGAAATTTGCGTCGTAAGAGGGATCGCTCGACTGCAAGGAGGGAAAACTGAAGTGTTGCTGACAAACTTCAGCCAGGAGTTCAAGGACATCAACAATGGTACTACGATCGCGTAGATCGAAGAAATTCTGGGAATTAGTAATACGTTTCTCCTCTCGGACTCCGCCGCCTCTACCCCGACGACCATGGTTCCCGCCAGACTGCAACATTAATCTAAGTCTCCCCATGATTAAGCAACAATAGCTCAGAAGTCCCTCTGACGATACAAAGGCTGCTTTTCGACGTCATCAAGGATTCGACAGACACCAGTCGCAAAGCATCGCATAATCTCTGAGGAGTGCGCTCGACCACTCCGCCAGAGCCATTACCGAGTTTCGACGCGAGAACGCGAAGCTATAAGACAACAAGTCGACGAAATGCTGGGTGACGACATTATCCAACCGTCGAAAAGCCCGTGGGCATCCCCTGTTGTCTTGGTGAAGAAAAAAGACGGAACCTTACGTTTCTGCGTCGATTATCGTCGACTGAACAAAATCGGAAGGATGTATACCCCCTACCACGGATGGATGACGCATTATATCGGCTCTGCAACGCAAAATACTTCTCGTCGATGGACCTCAAGTCTGGCTATTGGCAAATAGAAGTCGAGGTAAGAAATCGCGAAAAGATCGCCTTCATCACCCCCGACGGCCTCTACGAGTTCAAGGTCATGCCATTCGGACGGTGCTCAGCGCCTGCAACGTTCCAGCGCTTCATGGACTGAAGTGGCAGACCTGCCTTGTTTACTTGGATGACGTTGCCGTCTTCGCCGGAAATTTCGACGATGATCTTAGGCGGCTAGCGACAGTACTAGAGGCCATCAAGTCGTCAGGGCTCACTCTTAAGCCAGAAAAGTGCCGCTTCGCTTACGATGAACTTCTGTTCCTAGGCCACGTCAACAGCAAGTCTGGAGGCCGCCCCGACCCGCAGAAGACAGCTGCCATCGCACAGTTCCCGCAATCCATCAACAAGAAGGCAGTGCGTAGATTCCTTGGCATGTGTGCCTACTACAGGCGCTTTGTCAAGGACTTTTCACGCAGCGCTGACCCGCTGACACAGCTAACTAAATGTGACGTCGAGTTCAAGTGGGAAACCCCGCCGGCCGACGCATTTCAAGAACTCAAACGACTCATGCAGTCGCAGCCCGTACTTGCGCACTTCGACGAGGACGCCGATACCGAAATCCACACGGACGCCATTAGCCTAGGCCTCTGTGCCGTCCTAGTCCAAAGAAAAGATGGACATGAACACGTGATAGCATACGCTAGCCGGTCGTTGTCAAAAGCGGAAGGCAATTATTCTACAACCGAAAAGGAATGCCTCGCCATCGTTTGGGCTACAGCGAAATTTCGTCCTTACCTATATGGCAGGCCATTCAAAGTCGTCAGCTACCATCACGCCTTGTGTTGGCTAGCGAATTTAAAGGATCCGTCAGGACGGCTGGTGCGGTGGAGCCTCAGACTGCAAGAATATGATATAACTGTAACCTATAAGTCCGGACGAAAACACTCTGATGCCGATTGCATATCATGCGCCCCCATTGATTCGCCGCCGCAAGATGACGAAGATGAAGACGCCTGCCTTGGCATTTTAAGCGCCGAATACTTCGCTGAACAGCAGCGAGCAGACCCGGAGTTGGAAAACCTCTTCGAGTATTTGGAAGGGCACACCGACGTTGTCCTTAGGGCATTTAAGCGAGGATTGTCTTCGTTCTCGCTTCAAAACAACCTACTCGTAAAGAAGAACTTCTCACCAGTGCGCGCCAACTACCTTCTTGTTGTCCCATCAGGACTGCGTCCAGAAGTACTGCACGCCCTGCATGACGATGCGACCGCTGGACACCTCGGAGTTTCCCGGACACTATCGAGTATAAAGGAAAGGTATTATTGGCCGCGCCTGACCGCCGACGTCGCCCGCTATGTCAGAACATGCCGAGACTGTCAGCGACGCAAGACACCACCGACACGGCCAGCGGGATTACTACAGCCAATCGAGCCTCCTTTCCGACTATTACAGCAGATCGGGATGGACTTGTTGGGACCTTTTCCGACGTCAACAACCGGAAATAAGTGAATCGTCGTGGCGACGGACTACCTCACCCGCTTCGCTGAAACTAAAGCACTGCCGAAAGGTAGCGCAGCCGAAGTGCCGAAATTCTTTGTCGAAAACATCCTGCTGCGACATGGTGCCCCAGAAGTCTTCATTACCGACAGAGGAAAGGCCTTTACAGCGGAGCTCACCCAAGCCATTCTGCAATACAGTCAGACAAGGTACAGGAGGACAACGGCCTACCACCCACAGATGAATGGTCTTAGGGAGCGGCTGAATAAGACCCTCGCCGACATGCTAGCAATGTACATCGACGTCGAACACGAGACCTGGGATACCGTCCTGCCGTACGTAACATTCGCTTACAACACGGCGGTGCAAGAAACAACACAGATCACGCCGTTCAAGCTGGTTTACGGCAGGAACCCGACGACGACGCTCGACGCCATGCTGCCGCACGTCACTGACGAGGAGAATCTTGACGTCGCTAGCTATCTCCAGCGCGCCGAAGAAGCCCGACAGCTCACCCGCCTACGGATCAAGAACCAGCAAAGGACAGACAGCCGACACTACAACCTCCGACGGCGCTTCGTCGAGTATCAGCCCGGCCACCGTGTTTGGGTGTGGACCCCGATACGCCTTCGAGGACTCAGTGAGAAACTACTGCGACGCTATTTCGGACCCTACAAGGTCATCCGACGTATTGGCGCACTGGACTATGAGGTCGTGCCAGACGGCATTTCAAATTCACAGCGGCGCCGTGCACGATCTGAAGTGGTTCGCGTGGTGCGCCTTAAACCCTGTTACGGACGCTGACGAACTTCATGATTTTGTTTGTTTTACTTGCTACGTGTGCTTTTTTTGACACGTGTGCTTATCTTTATCGGGCGACCACGTTTCGCCGCCTAACAAATGTTATCGCACAGCGCGGGGCGCGCCTGCATGTATCCGAAGTTTCTGGAAAGTTTTCGATGCTTCTATCCGCTGTCTGTTGTCGCCGGACCTTGTGCTATATGATTTCATCGCCTGACGCGAATGGTGTAGAACTTTGTGGAAGGCAAGCTGGCAGTGGAGGGAAACTCCCCTGTTTCGGTGGCAGAGGTATTCGGCGCCATCTCTGTATTGGGCGAACCCGAAAATCCGTTTCCCTTGCATGGCCTCGTAGATCGTCGCGCGCACGCGCGCCGATGCAGTTGGCCGAGCCCTTCCCCCACAACTTCTGTCCAATCACCCTCCCTAGTTACTGCCTCGCAACTCCCTCACCTTCGACTGTCTCCGCGCCCACGCCGTGCGGCCCCGTCGGCCCAGCGCCAGATTATCTGCTGTTATCGGGAAGCGTGCGCTGCTGTGCGTTCACCGGCGTGGATAGTTTCGTCAGTTTCGTGGTCCTCGGTAGCTGTGTGCTTGTGCTCCGCGATGTTTCGCCCGTTTCACGATTCGTACCGCTCGTGCATCGTGCAGTGTTGCACAAATACCTCAAAAACAAGCCCTGCAAGCTTGTTCCGGGTGCCTAAAGACAACAGGTGAGCGCTCAGACTGAAGGACATCAGAAGGCGTATGTACACGAACACAGCGCTGTCCATGTGCTTGCTCCATGAGGCTCCGGACGTCGTTGCGCCTTGATTATGTGAAGTTTGCCTCTTCCCGGTAGAGAAAGCTGACAAATAGATGTTCCTCCTCATTGTCACCTGGTGTATGAATTGTGTTTTTCCCTGGCAAGTCTCATTCTGCAACTTCAGTAACTTGTCCAGCTTTCCATACCACCCTCATTGCTTTTTCTGTGAGTCACGTTCTACAAACGTACTAACAGCTGAATAATTCGTGTTCGTATACTATCCCAGTAACCGCCGATGGGAAAACCGCGCGAACAACCTTCATGTGTAGGCATGATACGCTTTTCTTCTTCTGGAAAGCATGATCATTGCAAGTGTCCTACATGGAGATTTTTGCAGTTCGTGCTTATTATACAAACGGGTGCCAAGTAGATACGAATTAGTGCCTTAAGTGACGTAATTTTATTGCTAAGCATTGCATTTGGGTCGAAAGAAAAGTCTTGTTGTTGGCTTATTTTACCTGGTCTTTGATTGAGTAATAAGCCTTTCTGCGAATGTTTTCTTTGTGCTGCTGGAAAAGCCGACTACCTTTTGTTCCCTTTGCCACCGTTACTCTAGTTGTGGCCAAGTGCAAAATTATGTGATATTGTGTATTTCAGTTTTTAGTACAATGTTATGTTTGTTCTACCATGTCTTTTTCAATTTGTTCAGCAGTAATGAACATGTCACGCATTTCATATATTTTCGTGCAGATTTATAAGTAAGCAATATTTTTTTTTGGTGTGGCTCTCATTCAAACAATGTTAGCATTTGATTGCACATTTTAGGTATTTTGCGTGTCATTGTTTTTGCCCTTACCAGTGAGTTTTCCCTTTTTATAGTTGTCATGACTATGTCATACATGTCGTCCAGTTTTGTGCAATATCTTAGTGCATATATCAGAAGCTCGTCTTTATTTCAGCCTTGAAGGCGTTACATCAAAATCTTGCTTTTTATGTGTGTGTACATGAACCGTCCTTCGCACCCGCCGTGGTTGCTTAGTGGCTATGGTGTTGGGCTGCTGAGCACGAGGTCACGGGATCGAATCCCGGCCACTGCGGCCGCATTTCGATGGGGGCGAAATGCGAAAACACCCTTGTACTTCGATTTAGGTGCTCGTTAAAGACCCCCAGGTGGTCGAAATTTCCGGAGTCCTCCACTACGGCGTGCCTCATAATCAGAAAGTGCTTTTAGCACGTAAAACCCCATAATTTTTTTGAATGAAACGGCCTTCGCGTTTTCGAGCGCTTTCTTTTGTTATTTCACGGTCTGGTGAACTTTTGTGTTTAGTACTCTTGTATATGTCATGCACCTTTCACTTTTGCTCATTTTTTGAGCGTAAATCACTCCACGTTATCAGGAAAATCTGTTTTCGGAGACGAAGTCAATAAAGCGATACTAAACGTCTGTTGTGTTGGAAGTGGACTTTTTTATATGTCCCGGCACATGCTGATATAAGTGTGGGCAAGACTGTGTGCGTGCCAACGCATAGCCCACGGCGCACCACGCGCCACCACCACGATAAAAAAGAAAAAAAAAAGTGCGCACCGCGTACAGGTAAGAACGAAAAATAAGGTAAGCGGCGCGCGCGGCGTCGGGGGAAAAGGTGAAAGTGAATCGAGCGGGTCGGCATAATAAAACAAAAAGAAATGAAAAACGTTTGGGAGAGTAGGAAGTGCGGCGGCTATTCCTGTTGCCGTGACAACGTGAACAATCGTGTGCGCCGCCATTTTGCTTCTTCGTCGCCCATTGGTTAGGGCCGTAACTGAAGGGGTCCTTGGCGCTAGCGTCGAAAGAGCGTCTGCTCCAAACCAACCAATGGCAGCCATGCGGAGATTCACCCCCCTAACCCCTCCCCCCCCCCCCTGACGCGGGTCCCAACGATTAGTCTGGAACATTCCACGACTGCTGTATAAAAGCCGACGCGCTTGACCCGCTGATCAGATTTTGGACGATCGCCGAGGGTGTTCGGCGCTACCGTTGTTATCCGAGTGTAGCCTGATTTAGAGGGCACCATTTCGCCCATTAAAACGCTCGTTTCGTTAATCCCAGTTTTGCTGCCTTCTTAACCGTCACTACCACGTGCCAATATTTTCCCGAGCTTTACCGCAGCAAGCACAGGCTTCTTCTTCTTTCTTATATCTCGCTTCATAGGTTCGTGTTCTAAGGCATCCCGATCTCGCTTCGAAAAGCAATGAGCTATCTTTCAGTTATCATAAATTGTTTCTTTCATAATTTTGTTTTTTTCTCTAAAGTAGTTACTCATGGCACGTTTCTTTTCCATTGCCGCCACCCATGAGATTATTTCGGCCTCTCTGACTTTCCGCTTAACGTTCTTTGTTCAAATTCAAATTCCTTATTTATCCATGACAACACAATAAAAGTGTGTCTAGTACTGTTTGGACCCGTAGCCGTAGGCTAGTTATGTGTCCAAGAAATGAAATTCTATAATGCAGACACTTCGTCACATGCACAATAAAACTTGGAAGAGTGGAGAGGGGTATATATGCATAATACAAATTACAAAAAGAAAGCATAACAAAAAACAGTCGCTGGAATTCAAAAACATTGTGCATGTTATATTACAATAATAAATAGAATGCAAATAGCGGATAGATGTCTTTTGACATGTTTAATGCATGCGCTGAAAGAAATTTTTAGCTGTAAGTGCAAAATTTTGAGCGCATTTTATTTCTTTTGGAAGAGTGTTCCATACCTGAACACCAATAAAAGAGAGCTGTCGTTCTCCATAAACGTTGTGCGTGGGAGGTAGATTAAAATTGCCTACTAATACATTTCTCGTAGTACGCTATGATGTATGGAAGAGCGACATATGGAAGCGGTGGTTGTTTCTTACGATACTGTTTACGACAGTTGCTGTTTTTAGTAGGCGTAGTGAATCGAAAAGTAATATCCGTAGATCATGGAATAATGGGTTGCTGGGGTGATTCTGCTTAGATTGCGTTACGATTCGTAATGATCGTTTCTGCAATGGTGTTATTGGCTGGGGATAACTATTGTAGTTCCATCCCCATGATTCCAGACACTATGAGAGATGACTCTGGATAAAGAAGAAATATAAAATACGTAATGTACTCGGGTAAAAAAGTGTTGAAGCAGTTTATAGCACCCCGATGCCACCTTCTCCCCAACTGCTAATAAAGGGTTTTGCCAGTGCAGGTGTCTATCAAAGATCACGCCAAGATATTTAAAACACGGAGTATATTCTAGTAGAGAGTTGTCAATACTAATGTTTACAGAGTTGGCATCAACTTGTTTCTGCGGGAGTGAAATATAGTATATTTTGTTTTCTTGACATTTACAATAAGTTTGTTGGCTGAAAACCATTTAGAGACGTTTGCGAAATCTACGTTTGCTTTGGACTCGATTTCCTTGATGCTATTGCCCGTAATTATTATAGCAGTGTCGTCTGCATACATCAGCTGTTTTCCGAATTTTAACACACGTGTAAGGTCGGAAACGCATACAGAAAAATACATGGGTCCCAAAACAGAGCCTTCGCGCACGCCTGTATGAATGCGTTGCGGTGACGATGAGACATTATTTATGACACCTATCTGATGACGTTCATTAAACTATCTAGAAAACAAATCGAAAATCCGTTCCCCAAAAACCGTAGTGCTTTAGCTTGTACAAAAGGGTGGAATGGTCTACCTTATCGAAAGCCTTTTTTAAATCGAGAAAGACTACCGCTACAAGTTTGTTGTCATTTGAAGCACAGTTTATAACGTGGGCTAAAGACTGCACCGCTGAGATGGTTGAATGGTTTGGCCGAAAACCATGTTGCTGTGGGCAAGTTATGTTGTATTTGTGTGTAGAGCTATTGATTCGATTCGCAAGGATTTTCTCGAAAAGTACATTAATGGCGCTGAGCACGGATATTGGTCTGTAACTGGAAGGGCTTGAGCGATCACCGTCCTTGTATATTGGGACAACTCGGGCTGTTTTTAGTGACGTTGGGTATGTGGCGCTCTCAAGTGAGTGATTGAAGACGTGGTATAATATTGTGCACAGACTATCAATATTTTCTTTTAACATACGTACTGTAATTTCATCTATACCTGCAGCTTTATTACTATTCATGGTTGCTAATGTTGAGTGTATCTCGTCAAGTTCAATGTCATCCTACGAAAGGAGTTTGGGAGTGGGCTTGGTAACAAAGGGTTTATATCTGTGTTATTTACATTGGTACCTGAAGAAATTCTAGCAGTAGTAAAATGTGTATTAAAGCTGTTTACAACATTCTGATCAACCACGTCTGGAAACGTCTGTTTATGTGGCTTGCCTATAACACTATTCACGATTTCCCAGAGTTTTTTAGAGTTACCGGAGCTCTGTTCAATTAAACGTGTATAGTATTCTTTTTACGTGTACGGATAACTGCCGCAGATCTATTGCGTACCATTTCGTACAGACCCAAATAATAGCTGTTATCCTTATGCTGTTTCCATTTACGATAAAAAAAGTCCTTCTCCTGCAATACTGCTCAAATCTGCTCCGTCATCTAGGGTGAGACGGGCAACTTATTGGAGCGAACTGATGTCTTAATACGGCTGCAATTTTGAACGCATCTCAGGATGTCGACTAGATTGGAGAATTCTATGTCGACGTCATCGTGGTATATGGTACTAGTGTCGATTAACTGAATATTAGATTTTAGCAACGCGTAGTCACTCATCATACTTACTGTGGCGTGCGTTCATTTCGGTTTTATCACGTTTTTGACCGTTACATAGGTGAGGAGATCGTCTGAGATGGGTTGGCCGCATACCCTGGCATTAATATTCGAGTTTATATTAGTTAAAACATGATCAATGACAGTTGCAGATGTACTTGTAATTCTAGTGAGGACAGTGATCAAATTTTGAAAGTGAAAGGACTCTAGCAGATACGTATAGTCACTATGGTTTGTATGACTTGTGTCTATGTTAAGGTCACCACGAATTATAACCGTACATTTGTGTCGTGACACTAGAGTGAAACATATAGATTAAAGTTTTTGAAGAAATAAAGCTACAGGTGGAATTAGGTCGTCGATACACAACACCTATGATAACAGAGTTGTGCAGTCTGATAAATAAGGCTTCGATATCAGATGTGCTGCAGGAGGCATTGGGCAATGCTGAGTAGGTGCGACTGTTATGAGCAAAAAGGGGCTACACCACCACCGCGCGAAAGTGAATCACGTGGATGAGAAATTGTGAGATAATCGGGAATAACAACATCTTCACTTTTTTAAGCCAAGTTTCGGATGTTGCAATGACATCATGATGTTTTTGGTACTGAAAAAGATAAGCAAGAAGCAAGTTCCTTCCTATAGTGCGTGTATTTCTGTGGAATATGTGCAAGCTACTGTTGTCCGTCTTCGTGAACGCCATGTCTCTGCCATAGGTAGCTGCGGCTAGGAATGAGTTGCTCGACAATTCTTGAAAGACCATCATCGCATGTGACATGTACGAGTTTCGAATTGTCTGCTTTCCTCGCCAGGATTTTATCATTTGAAACCCAGGCGAATTTCCAGCCTTTTTTTTTCAATTGGATGGTCTTGCTTAGCAAGATTTTGTTTTCAGGGCAGAAGTGGTCATTCACAAAGATTGGGTCGTTATCCTCAAAGCCAAACATCTTTGTGTTCAATCGGTTTTTCTTGGCTGCTTGAAAGAATTTGTCCCTCGCACACCTTGAGTTGAACTTCATAATTATATTTGGAAGCCCTGATCCTTTAACCCGAACTCTATGCGCGACATCTATATCGCAAGCAGACAGATCCAATTTCAGGCACTTCTCCACCTTCTGGAGTGTGTCGTCTAAGTTCTCGTTCTCTGTCACTCCTTTTAGTTCAATGTTGTTGCGCCTACTGTACTGCATCAATTCAACAAGATCATTTTTTAAGCCCCCCAGGCTTTTCCTTAGCCTCTGGCAGTCTCCTTCACTGTCTTCACTCCGCTTCTTCACCTCAGTGAGCTCCTGGCGTAAATTCCGGATTTCGCTTTAGAACTCGTCGAAGCTCTCACTGTTGAACCCAACGGATTGTTTCGTAGTCATTACGTCTGTCCCAAGTTCGGCTACGGCTTCGATAAACTTCGCTGTCCGTTCAATGAACAGCTTTGTTTGTTCCTTAATAGAATTTGGCGCCTTTTCAGACATGGATCTGGCAAAATCCTTCCACACATCCATAGTCTGCAGAATCTCGGAATCCGGCTCGAAAAGCTACAAAAAGATGCAAACAAGTAACAAATGGCATAAATTTCAAACCATGTGCAGAGCAGGCCGGTAGCTACGCCAATAGATATAGCATAACAAGGTATCTGAAAGGCCCACCTGCGATGCGTAAAAGCAATGGGTTAGTAGTCGTTGCAGAACGGCCACCAGCCTGCTCTGACGTGGGTTCCGTCGGTGTCGGTGCAGTTTTATGGGCGTCGGAAACGCCCTCCGTTGCGTAGATATCCCGTGATAAATCCCGTGGTAGATATGCTGTAGTCGATGACGGCACGTGCTGAGAAGCAAGTGGTAGTACGCGTGCGTGCAGTCGGTGAGCCTTTTACCCCGCCACTATTTTGGGCTGTTGCCGGTAGCTATGTTTTGTCAGGAAGGCCTGCGATGCGTAAGAGCGATGGGTTAGTAGTCGTTGCAGAACGGCCACCAGCCTGCTCTGAAGTAGGCTCTGAAGTTGCTGTGTTGCCCACCCTACAGGCCGCATACTTGCTGATAAGCTTCCTAGTTCTTTTCCTCCACTGTGAATTAATGTTTTTCCTGTACAGATACCTCAAAACTCTCCCAGCCCATTTACTTTCTTCCATATTCCTCAGTCGTTCTCCATACTCAATTTTACTTCGAGCTTCCCTCACTTCAAAACTAGTCCAGCCCATATCACCCTGCACAGCTTCATTTGTAGTCTTCCCGTGAGCGCCCAATGCGAGGCGACCCTCTGACCTTTGGTTCACATCGAGTCCTGATTGTACCCTTGGTTTAAATCAAACAACCGCATTTCCAAAAGTAAGTCCTGGAACCATTGCACCTTTCCACATGCCTCGGAGCACCTCATACCTATTGTATGCCCATAGCGCTCCGTGCTTCCATTATGGCTGCATTTCGCTTCCACCTCGCTGTTATTGTTTTTTACTGTGTTTCCATATATCAATTGCCTTCGTTTATCCATATACCAAGGTATTTATACTCTGTTACCCGAGGTATATCCTGGCCCTGTATCGTCACTGTCTGTTCACTGTTTTCATTGTATACCATAACACCTGCTTTTGTAACACTATGTTTCAAACCTAAATTGTTGCCTTCCTGTCCACAGATATTAGCCAGACGTTGCAAATCACTATGCTCGTTAGCTAGCCGACGTGGGACCGGCGCCGACAGCGCGATCTTTATACTTTTGCTACCGTTGTGGCCTCCGTGATGCCTGCAATAGTAACCCCTACAGCAGGCCTTGTGCCATATACATGTGTTGCACGACAAAAGGAAGCATTGATTTGCTTATATCGCACGCTATAGCTTTGCACACAAATATATTACATGACGTATTCTTCCTTTTTAACCGCTTATGCCGCATGCAGTCAGCAAATACGTAGCCTTGAAACCATTGAAACCAAAAACAAGCTAGCTTTAGAGAGCTATCGCTGGGCTGCGATTTGAACGATTTTAACTTCGGTCATTGGCCTTAAAGCCCTAAATGACCTAATGCGGAGCTGTTACCTGCACTACTTGCGGCGTCACTTCGTTTCTCTTTGAAGTAACTTCCTACTGTCGTTTAAATGTAGCCCGAAAATCGTTGGCACGATCTGGGAGGTGCACGTGTGCAGTGTATGATGTTTCCGTGCGGTTTGTAACTGTGTCCGCCGCATAGCAACGGATATACCATGGTATTTTATTTTGCTCCTGAGGCGCAGGTTACGCTTATGTGTTCCGTATCTTGCTTTTGTGGCGGTGTGCTATCGTGCGCGGATCGCGCTCATGTAGTTCATGCCTTCTGTGTGCATTCAGTGACCCACCAAGATTCCTCGAAAAAACAAAACTGCACGTTTCTGCAGCGTGCATTTGTCACATTTACGTGGTGTGTTCCAGAAATGTGGAGCGGCGTTCGATGTGTTTCCACCCCAATTGCTGCAGTCACTGCATTCCAGCAAATAGATAGGACGCGACTGCTTACACGCAGTTTTGTTTTGTGTTCTTGGTCATCTTTGTGATTTACCTGCATATACGATGGAAACCACAACGCGTGCTTCCATTACATTATTTAGGTTTTTGTAATTTCAATTAGTGTCTTGTTCGCCTTCGACTATGAGTGCCTTTTTAAAGACGCTCTTGCTTGATAGTAAAAACCTCTGAAATGGGGATGAAATAATCGGATTTTTATTCCTCGAAAAGTGCATGAGTTGTAATTTTACAAGTACTTAGTGATGTAGCTCTGTACATCGAGCTAAAAAGCAAAATCTCTAAACATGCTACACCGCGTGAATCTTACTATGATCTGTCAATATATCAGTACGCTCTCAGTGCGGTACGCCTCGCACCATGTTAAGGGCAAATGCAATTGTCCAAATCACTATGAATTAATGTACATAACTTTTACATATCATTTGTCCAATGTACAAAATTTTCTATCGGTGCACTGTTGCCTTTCCGAGTTAGAAAGACAACTTGAGATATTATTCAACAGTATTGAACGTCTTCTATTGAAGGTTTATGGAGTGCAGTTACAGAGCCGTTCTTAGACAGGCCGCACTTTAGCTCCTTCATATGTCCTGTAAACGTTCGTTTATTTTTTATAATTATAGGCACATTTTAAAACGGGAATGGAGAACCAGTCTATAGACAGGCCGCATTAGAATGCGCGCCTGCTACTTGCTCACCTTCTACTTGAAATCAACATACATCTCATGGAATGAACAAAATTACATACAAAGGAATGGTGTTTGTATAGGATCATGTCTGGCGCCCGTACTAAGCGATATTTATCTAGCTCATCAAAATCGCAATATTCATGGTCACCTAGCCGCGTCCCCTGTTGTCAAAGTGTGCAGGTTTGTGGACGACTACCTGATATTTATTGATTGCACTAATTCCGCTTTTGAGCCTGGTGTGTCTGAAGTCTTGGAGATCTTGAAGAAAGAGCTGGAGCCTCTAGAACTTACGCATGAGGTCCCCACTGATGATTCCTTGCGCTTTCTAGATCTCAGGCTGAGCCTTGCTAACAAACATGTGTGCTGGTGCTTCGAACCGAGAAGTAAGAAGCCACTCTTGCCCTTTAACTCCGCACACTCAAAGCTCGTTAAACGAGGTATTATGAAGTTATGTCTCGTTAACAGTCTCAATAAATCGTGCCCACACCAGATGCAACATGGTCTTACTGCTCAGGTTGATCGCCTTTCTTAGGCTGGTTACCCTTTGGCCTTAATTTCAGCCATAGCGGAACAGCTTCTGAGGCACACAAAACGTGATGATCCCGCTCAATCAGGGAACCAGCTGGCTGAAAGACGCAGGTTTGCAGTGCTACCATATGTGCATGATGTCCCCCATAGGCCAAAGAAAATTGGGCAGCGTGCAGGAATCACAGTCGTTTTTTCAGCCCCGGAAAAACTGGCAAGGCTCTGTAAGCGTGTAAACGCGCCTAAATCGCATCAGAGTTGTTGTTCTGTCGGGCACAGAAAACGTTTTCTGACGTGCGCAACAAATGTAGTCTACCGAATTCCCCTGTCTTGCGGCAGTAAATATGTTGGACAGACAGGCAGGTGCTTAAACGATCGACTAAGAGAGCACTGTAACAACGTGCACAGCACTGTACAAGGCCACTTGGGCATCCATTGCCGAGACTGCGGCTGCATGCCCCTCTTTGAACATACTGAAGTTTTAGCTAGACAGCTCACAGCTCAGCCGGGAAATTTTGGAAGCTGATTTCATCAGAAAACTTGGTAGTATTTGCGTTAGTGCCCCCTCTATCGCGCTGACCCCTGTTGAAGTCACGCATCTAAACAGATAGAAATCGCAATGTTTTTTAATTTTTTAATTTTTTTTATTTTTCTGGTACCATGCTCTTAGTTCAGTGACTTGCTGTAAGAACACCCCATGTGACTGCCTTTCATTTTCTGCGCATGCCCTTTGTTGTATATATACACACGATGTGGCAACGCAATTACATATTGTTGGAAGTAAGCGCTGTGTTTGTTGTCTTCGCAGTCCTTGTCCTTCGTGCTGTACGTTATTTTTGATCATGAATTACCGACTAGCTCAAGCAACCACCCTAGTTGGCATTAGAAATTCTGGAAACGTTCTATCAACATTCTTTTATAGAATGTTGTACGTATGATGACAATAAACTCTCTATAGACCGCTTATAGAGGGTTAATGGAGAGTCAGTCAATAGACAAGCCGCATTAGAAGTGTTAAAATGTTCTATAGACATTTTTTATAGAATTTAGTACATATGATATCAATACACCCTCTATAGAACATCTATAGAGGGTGAAGGGAGGGCCATTCTATAGACAGGTCACGTTAGAAGTTTTAAAGACATTCTATAAAAATTGCTTTATGACACCCTCTATTGCACATCTATTGTCTGTGAAAGGACTTGTTTCTATATAGACAGGTTTCTTTAGCCGTCTTACAGGGATTCTGTGCAGAAGATTTTAAAGATCGCGAGTTCCAATAGAGTCCCTTTTGACCCCATAGGAACTCATTTGGAGTTCTAAAGGAACCCTAAACCCATATCTATAAGGATGACATGGCTGCGGCGGACGGGAAGGTGGGCGACGTGTTTGCGGTGAACGAGACTGTTGTCCGCGCAGCGATGGTCAGAGGCTGTACCACGTGTTCCTAGCAGAGTTGCCGACGCTATTAGACTCGGTGGTGAGCGAAACATTGCGGGCACTTCCATCAAAACGACTCAGGTTGGTCGGCGTGCGAAATGTGGAGGGCCTGGAGCAGCGACAGTATCGGGCGACATGACCAACACGGCAACAGGTGAAACATATTTGCTAGTCGTCCACAGTTCGCCACTCTATCGGGTTGCGATAACGCGTAGAGAAGCGTCAGGGTGGAGCCAAAATAGTAGAAGGGTGTTCGTTGACTCGTGGTTTGGGAAGAGCGCAGAAAGAATGTAAACCAATGTTTTCACGTTCCTGGCGAACGATGGCTTGTAGGAGGCGAACTGAAAAAGGGTAGCATCAGGGCTACGCGAACAGAAAACTGTGGGAGCCATCGCATCCAGTTCACGTTGAAGGATTCGTACCACGTGCTCTGATGGCCACGCATGCTGCTGTGCGGGTTGATCTTCACACGTCGACGTTGCGGCAGTATTGGAAGTCTGGCGAATGCTTGCAAGACGCATCGGCTTTTGGCCTGTTCGAAATGTCCGCACTCTTTGATGATAGCATCAACTCTCGAGCAGCTTTTGCACAAGAGCAGATTAAAGACGTCGTCAGCAATGCTCTTCAGCAGGTGCCTGACCTCAGCTGTCATGTCGTGATCAGCATTACGACAAAGCGCCAGCACGTCCTGGATGTACGAGACATAGGACTCCGTGGGGGATTGGGCACGGGAGGCCAGTTCCTGCTTTGCGGCGATTTTACGGCCGGCTGGTTTGCCAAACAACTCTGTCCACTTCTCTTTGCATTGGTCCCAGCTGGTTAGCTCCTCTTCGTGGTTTTCGTATCACACGTTTACCGTACCTCTTATGTAGAACAGCAGGTTAGCTAGCATGAGCGTCGGGTCCCATCTGTTGACTCTACTCACGCGATCGTACATCGCCGCCAACTCCTCAACGCCGGTGCCATCGGTCCTGCAGAAAGTTCCAGGATCATTTGTTTGCACAACCATATTCTAAGGTCACGCAAAACCCCATAATTCAATATTTAAGTTAACTCCTGCGGGGACGGTAGAGTATCCGTCTCCAGTGCAAGAGGACCGTGATTCAAATCCCGGTGCCGCGCAATTCTCCACCGGAAAATACAAAAAAAAAACCATGTGTTGAGAAAATTGCAGAAACAGGCCTGGAGTGCGGCCTGATCCCGGTGACCAGAACCGGTAACGCACTCTCTCACCAGAGCAGGATTGGCCACCCTGGTGCAGTACTTGGCCACAACCTCCTACATGAAATGAACGACAATCTCATGGGCATCATTAAGGAGTGCGCAATTGAAGTCGGTGGTAACGCCGTTAGACAGGAAACCAGTAAGCTATCGCGGGAGACGAAAGATCTGATCAAGAAACGCCAATGTATGAAAGCCTCTAACCCTACAGCTAGAATAGAACTGGCAGAACTTTCGAAGTTAATCAACAAGCGTAAGACAGCGGACACCAGGAACTATAATATGGATAGAATTGAACAGGCTCTCAGGAACGGAGGAAGCCTAAAAACAGTGAAGAAACTAGGAATAGGCAAGAATCAGATGTGTGCGTTAAGAGACAAAGCCGGCAATATCGTTACTAATATGGATGAGATAGTTCAAGTGGCTGAGGAGTTCTATAGAGATTTATACAGTACCAGTGGCACCCACGACGATAGTGGAAGAGAGAATAGCCTAGAGGAATTCGAAATCCCACAGGTAACGCCGGAAGAAGTAAAGAAAGCCTTGGGAGCTATGCAAAGGGGGAAGGCAGCTGGGGAGGATCAGGTAACAGCAGATCTCCTGAAGGATGGTGGTCAGATTGTTCTAGAGAAACTGGCCACCCTGTATACGCAATGCCTCATAACGTCGAGCGTACCGGAGTCTTGGAAGAACGCTAACATAATCCTAATCCATAAGAAAGGGGACGCCAAAGACTTGAAAAACTATAGACCGATCAGCTTACTGTCCGTTGCCTACAAAGTATTTACTAAGGTAATCGCAAATAGGATCAGGAACGCCTTAGACTTCCGTCAACCAAAGGACCAGGCAGGATTCCGTAAAGGCTACTCAACAATAGACCATATTCACACTATCAATCAAGTGATAGAGAAATGTGCAGAATATAACCAACCCTTATATATAGCTTTCATTGATTACGAGAAAGCGTTTGATTCAGTCGAAACCTCAGCAGTCATGGAGGCATTACGGAATCAGGGTGTAGATGAGCCATATGTAAAGATACTGGAAGATATCTATAGCGGCTCCACAGCCACCGTAGTCCTCCACAAAGAAAGCAGCAAAATCCCCATAAAAAAAGGCGTCAGACAGGGAGATACGATATCTCCAATGCTATTCACAGCATGTTTACAGGAGGTATTCAGAGGCCTGGAGTGGGAAGAATTGGGGATAAAAGTTGATGGAGAATACCTTAGCAACTAGCGATTCGCTGATGATATTGCCTTGCTTAGTTACTCAGGAGACCAATTGCAATGCATGCTCACTGACCTGGAGAGGCAAAGCAGAGGGGTGGGTCTGAAAAATAATCTGCAGAAAACTAAAGTATTGTTTAACAGTCTCGGAAGAGAACAGCAGTTTACAATAGGTAGCGAAGCACTGGAAGTGGTAAGGGAATACATCTACTTAGGGCAGGTAGTGACCACGGATCCGGATCATGAGACTGAAATAACCAGAAGAATAAGAATGGGCTGGGGTTCGTTTGGCAGGCATTCTCAAATCTTGAACAGCAGGTTGCCACTATCCCTCAAAAGGAAAGTGTATAACAGCTGTGTGTTACCAGTACTCACATATGGGGCAGAAACCTGGAGGCTTACGAAAAGGGTTCTGCTGAAATTGAGGCCGACGCAACGAGCTATGGAAAGAAGAATGATGGGTGTAACGTTAAGGGATAAGAAAAGAGCAGATTGGGTGAGGCAACAAACGCGGGTAAACGACATCTTAGTTGAAATCAAGAAAAAGAAATGGGCATGGGCCGGACATGTAATGAGGAGGGAAGATAACCGATGGTCACTAAGGGTTACGGACTGGATTCCAAGAGAAGGGATGCGTAGCAGGGGGCGGCAGAAAGATAGGTGGGCGGATGACATTAAGACGTTTGCAGGGAAAACATGGCCACAATTAGTACATGACCGGGGTGGTTGGAGAAGTATGGGAGAGGCCTTTGCCCTGCAGTGGGCGTAACTAGGCTGTTGATGATGATGATGATGATTCTAAGGAGACAGCGTCGTAGCTGGCGACGGTGACGTTCGTGGCGGCAGTGACGTTGATCCCGCGTGCTCACCGTCATTCATGGTGGGGACGGTGATGCATCGTCCACTGCGGAGCTCCGTTTCCAGCCGTGGGACCCAGAATCTCCCACCAGTTTGTTACGGGCATCTTGGGGGTATAGAAAGACTGTATTTAAGATATATACAAAAGAAGAGTCAGTATAGTTAAACATGGCTGACCAGGAACAAGACGCAGCAGCTAGCGTCTCGCGATCTTCTTCTTCTTTCCCCTTCTTTTAGCCTTGAGTAACAATATTAATATTATTAATTGGAATAATGTTAATATATATATATATATATATATATATATATATATATATATATATATATATATATATATATATATATATATATATATAGATGCGTCGGTTGAGGTAAAACACCCCAGCCTTGCTGGTCGCCCTCCTTCGCAGAGTAGATGGGCTGGTGAATTTCTTCTTCCATATGCATTGCAGAACAATAACCTTATAATTGTTAGCCGCCCAATCCCACAAACGTATCCCGTTGAATCGGTTTTAAATCTCCACGAACTATGATTGCAGTTCAAGTCCCCGGCAAAAATTATTTCCTTTCTACAGGACGTAATTACTGAATCAAGAACACTAATATTTTATTAGCTGCGGGGAAATAGACATTACCTAATGTCAGTGTTGTGCGGCCTGGAATAGAAATAAACTTTTTCAAGAAATAAATAGCTAAGGTGGCACCGCAACAGGCATGTTCTAAACGAAATGTGTGACAATTCCCAAGGGGAAATGGTTTTTCTGTTGACAACTAAGTTTCTTGCAATATAGTAATACAAGGGGAGAGTTCAGTACAGATGTAATGTAAGTCAGTACCAGCGTGATAAATGGAACGGCAATTCCACTGTAATATTTTTAGTGTACTTATGTTGAGGTAAGACCTGCAATAGTAACTGCCTTGTCTAAAATATGAACCTTCAAGAATTTTTTTAATAATCACAATCTGGCGCCTTCTTTTCGGGCGCGGGAGTCAAGCTCCGTGTGTGTGTCTTGTGAGCCACAATCTGAGTTTCACTCTGATTCCTGTTCTGCATGATATACAGGAGGGGTTTCGTTAAGCCGAATGTTAGAAGGACTTAAGGAGAGCAGCATTCCAGGCAAGTTGGTAATCCATTACTGAAGTATTATTGCACAAAAAAAGACACGGACGTAAGAAAAGAAGACACACCAAGCGCAAATGTGATGGGTTAGGATCGTGACGTTGCAAAGCGTGTGACGCGAGGCAGATGGAGGAGACGGTGCATGATGAGCAAACACACGACAATTATATTACACGGCACGTAAACACGAAAAATATCTTAAACTAGACCAACACATACAAGGTTGTTCGCAAACAGAAAAAACGGAGTCTCACGACGTTGCGGTTGAAGTCCAGAGTGTGGTGAGACGTAGAGTAGAGTCCTTGAGGTAGAACACTCGCTCGTATAGTGATGACCGGCGTGGAAGAGCAGACGCACCAGCACGGGGCCGGAAAAGGTGGACGCGTCCCCGAGCTCCGCAATCGGGAACAGGCCACTCGGTCGCCCGGTCACCCGAACCTCGCGCGTAGAAGCGGGTTCCCAGATGCCGGCAGGCCGACCTGAGGCCTCGTGCAAGGCAACGGCCCGCGGCGCTCCTCGTCTCGATGACGGACGCTCGCTCTCCCGAAACTCGCGCGTAGATGCGGGTTCGAGGCTGCAGCAGGCCGTTCCGAGGTCTCGTGCCGTGCAACGACCCGAGGCGTTCCCTGTCGCGAAGACGGACGCCGGGTCAAGTGAACCTCACCGGTAGATGTGGGTTCCGTAGGCCCGGCGGCCCTAGTCGTGCCGGCGTTCCAGCGATCCCCGTTGCGCGAGCCCCTTTCTCATGCGCTGCACGAGCCTCCCTTGTCTTTCTTTTCCTCTTGTTGAGGACGGCCGCAATGTCGTCTGCTCTTGCGCTCGGTACAATGTGCGTACTTCTTCACAATCACCCCCTACTTAAGAGGAAGCTTTAGCTCGGGTGCTCCTATCTAAATACATGTAAAAAGAGAATTCGTTTTTCTCGGCAACCACTGCACCAGTTTTCACGAGGTTTGTTGCATTTAAAAGAAAAACTTAAAGTCTAGTGACTGTTGGTTTCGAATTTTTGAGTTAGGTCGTCAATCTTTTATTAAAAACTACCGAAAATCCGAAATTTTCAAAAAGCCAAACTGTCAAGTTTACAACTCCGTAACTCCTAAAAGAAAAACGATAATACAATTCTGTGAAATGCATCTAATAGTACATCCAAAGCTGACAAAATTGATATATTACACATGAATCTCAAAACATTTAGTAACATGGAAATACAGCTTTTGCAGAACCCTTGTAAACAACGTAACAAATTCACGTAAGAAGTAAAATGACCTATGGAATTTGTCCGCTTTCAATGATCTAATGGATGCCGTTCACAGAACCGCGATATCTGTTTTTGATACAGAGCTATCAATTCTTAAAAATTGTGCTTCTATTTTTTCAAACGGTCAAATATTTGAAAATCGTTTTAAGAAAATTCAAGGCCTAAATAGAAATTCCGCTTCCAAAAGTCACGAGAATTCAACTTTCTCTTTAAAATGCAACAAATTTCATTAAAATCGGTCCCGGGGTTACCTCATAAAAACGTTTTTGCGTTTTACATGTATTTGAATAGGCCGCGCCGGAGTTGGGCCCGAGCTAAAGCTTCCTCTTAAGAAAGTTCTTTCGTTCAAAGAACTTGAGGGTACTCGATATCTGCTGGTCCACCGTAGCACACATCCATCACAAGAGTATTACCACTTCACCACAGTTCCGAGCACCGCACACTCGGTATGTAAGAGTACACATAAAAATTACTACAACACTATAGTTTCGAGCACCGCACACTCGTCATGATGACAATATTAGGAAGTCACAACACCACGATAGAGGGAAAAAAATCCACAAAACTAATATGCCAGGAAATGTTCTTCGACATTAAAGTTACACTGGTTTGAAGTTCGTGCTTTTGAAATACCACGTTTCCGCAGACACACTCTTTATGTGCTTGGCAACCGGCTCATATAGTCTGCGCCCACATTCTCGCTGCCTTTAATATTGTTACGGAAAGGAAGAAGCGTGCGTCTATTTACAGATGGCTTTTAATGGCTGGGCCAACAAGCGTAGAGCAGCGATGCAAAACTACCCTCTTCCTCGTCATCTCTCAGACCACCATCATAGTCCTCTTCTTCACGCATTACCGACTGTGATATCACCCCCATCGGAAAAAGCACCTTATTGGTGCGGCTCATCTGTCCGAGAAAGGTAAGGTTTGAGACGGCTGGCGTGGATGATGTCACAGAGAGGTGAAGGCACCGTGGCATCCAGCGGAGACACTTCATATGTGACAGGGCTCACCTGGCGAAGGATGCGGTAAGGGCCATAGTATCGCGAGAGGAATTTCTCGAAAGACCAACACGCCGAGTTGGATACCAGACTAGCACAAGAGCACCTGGTTCGTAATGCACGTCGTGATGGCGCTGGTCGTAACGGCACTTCTGGCGTGTCTGTGAAGCAGAAAGGCGAATGCGGGCAATCTGGCGTGCTTGGGTCGCTGCGGTTATGACATCCCGAGTGTACTCTGTCGGCGAGTCGAGCGTGGTCGAGAGGAGTGTCTCGAAAGGCAAAGTTGGCTCACGGCCGAAGAGGAGATAGAAGGGGGAATAGCCTGCTGTGTGGTGGCGCTAGGAATTGTAGGTGAACGTGACAAATGGTAGAGCAATGTCCCAGTCGCGATGGTCGGAGGAAACATACATTGCTAGCATGTCTGTTAATGTGCGGTTCAGGCGTTCGGTAAGACCGTTAGTTTGAGGATGGTAAGCGGTAGTAAGTTTGTGTTTAGTAGCACATGATCGAAGTAGGTCGTCTATGACTTTGGAAAGAAAGTATCTGCCGCGATCGGTGAGAAGTTGACGAGGTGCACCGTGGTGCAAGATAACGTCGTGAAGCAAGAAATCAGCGACGTCTGTAGCGCAGCTGGTCGGTAGGGCTCTAGTAATGGCATAGCGAGTTGTATAGTCGGTTGCGACGGCAATCCACCTATTTCCGTCATTCGATATAGGGAATGGTCCGAGAAGATCAACGCCAACGTGAAAAAAAGGGTCGGCCGGTATATCCAAAGGCTGCAGCAGTCCGGCAGGAGGCACAGCTGGTCTTTCCCGGCATTGACACGACTCACACGCGGCAACATAGCGCCGAACGGAGCGGTTGAGACGGCGGCAGAAAAACCGTCGCCGAATTAGGTCATAGGTCCGCGTAACGCCCAGGTGTCCAGCGGTGGGAACGTCGTGCAGTTGCTGCAGTACAGTCTGTCGCAGATGAGACGTAATGACGGTTAAGAGCTTGGGCCCGTCGGGGTGCATGTTGCGGCGATACAGGATGCCATTTTGTAGTACGAACATGTGAAGGGATGGGTCAGACGGTTCAGAGAGGAGGCGTTCGATAATGGGGCGTAACGACTCATCGCGTCGTTGTTCAGCGCCAATGTCTTGCAAGGCAGACAGCAAGAGAACGCAGATCGGTGCGACATCCACTAAGCCGTCCGGTACATCGACGGGATGACGAGACAGGCAGTCGGCATCCTGATGTAGACGACCCGACTTGTAGACCACAGTGTATGTGTATTCCTGCAGCCGTAGGGCCCAGCGACCCAGGCGTCTGGTGGGATCCTTAAGGGAGGAAAGCCAACAAAGGGCGTGGTGGTCGGTTGTAACTGTAAATGGCCGACCATATATATAGGGTCTGAACTTGCCCACCGCCCAAATGAGGGCGAGACACTCGCGATCAGTAATCGAGTAATTGCGCTCGGCGGGAGAGAGGAGGCGGCTGGCGTAGGCGATGACGCGGTCGTGCCCACATTGGCGTTGAGCTAAAACTGCGCCGATGCCGTAGCCACTTGCGTCAGTGCGGATTTCTGTCGGAGCGGAGGCGTCAAAATGGGTGAGAACAGGAGGTGTGGGGAGCAGCGTGATGAGCTGTGAGAAAGCAGACGTTTGTCCAGAGCCCCAACAGAAAGGAACGTCTTTCTTCAGGAGGTCAGTCAGGGGACGGGCAACATCGGCGAAATTTTCCACAAACCTGCGGAAATACGAGCAAAGGCCAATAAAGCTGAGAACATCTTTGGCAAAAGTTGGTACGGGGGAAATTCTGCACAGCATGAACTTTAGCGGGGTCGGGACGAATGCCTGACGAATCGACGAGGTGTCCGAGCATGGTTATTTGGCGGTGACCGAAGTGGCACTTGGACGAGTTGAACTGCAAGCCAGCGGTGCGAAAAACAGAAAGAACAGATGAAAGTCTTTCAAGATGAGTCGGAAAAGTTGAAGAGAATACGATGACGTCATCCAAGTAGCACAAACAGATGGACCATTTCAAACCACGCAAGAGCATGTCCATCATCCGTTCAAAGGTCGCCGAGGCATTGCGCAAGCCAAAAGGCATTACCCGGAACTGATATAGGCCGTCTGGTGTGACGAATGCGGTCGTTTCACGGACCATTTCATCCACGGCAATTTGCCAATATCCAGAGCGAAGGTCTATAGATGAAAAATAAGTGGCACCGTGGAGACAATCCAGAGCATCGTCAATGCGGGGAAGTGGATATACATCTTTCTTGGTGATCGTGTTTAGATGACGATAGTCAACGCAGAATCGCCAGCTGTGATCCTTCTTTTTGACGAGAACAACAGGGGACGCCCACGGGCTGGAAGAGTGTTCAATAATCCCTTTGGCATGCATCTTGTCAACCTCGCTCTGGATAACGTGTCGCTCAGAAGGCGACACCCGGTATGGGCGTCGGCGAGCAGGTGCTGCATCGCCGGTTTTTATACGATGCTTCATGACCGTACTTTGGCACAAACGGCGATCGTTCAGGTCGAAAATGTCGGAGTAGGACTCGAGGAGGCAACGGAGCTCTGCGGCTTGTTGGGTCGAGAGGTCCGGTGCAATCATCATTGTAAAGTCGTCGGTCGGGGCTGATGTAGACGGCGGAGAATGAGCATTGGTCGAAGACGGCGCAACAGATAGAGCGGAAATGTGGCACTCGTGCGTCGGTGACAACGTGGCAAGAGACATGCCTCGAGGAACTACCTGTGGGCACTGTCCGAAATTTAGGATGGGAAGACATGTCTGATTGTCCGCAACAGAAACGATGGTGTGTGGGAAGGAGACATTGTGAGAAAGCAGGACTGAAGTCGCGGGAGTAAGGACGTAGTCTCCGTCAGGTACAGGTGGGCAGGCTAAGACAGGGATGCAGGTTGCTGCAAGAGATGGCAGGCGTATAAAATCCGCTGAACAAAGCTGAGTTGGAGCTTGAGCAGGAAGGTCAACGGGAAAAGGTAGGGGTAGGTCAAGTTGTACAACGCCGGCGGAACAGTCAATCAGAGCAGAATGGGCGGCCAGAAAGTCGAGTCCGAGGATCACATTGTGAGGGCAACGTTCGAGCACACTAACAAAACGGACGTGTGGCGACCGGCGACACTGACGCGAGCAGTACACATTCCAAGCACAACCGGAGTTCCACCGTCGGCGACCTGGAGCAGTCGAGTCGGAGCAGGAGTCAGTACTTTCTTCAAGCGCGTTCGAAGCTCCGCACTCATAATGGAAATTTGGGCTCCAGTGTCGATGAGTGCTGTAACGGGCAAACCATCCACGTCCACGTCCAGAAGGTTCCGATTAGTAGGCAGGGTCAGCAGAGGAATTTCAGGCGGGTGTTCTGGAGCAGCGTCACCTCCAGGAGCTGCCCCAGTTAGTATCCCGTCGGAGAGCGGCGATGGTAAGCTGAGGATGGAGAGCGACGCAGCTGGGGCGAACGGGAGCGGCGACTATGGGGTGATGGTGATCGGCTGGTCGCGGTGGCTCGAGCGTTGTCAGGTGCGTCTTCAACCTCGGTGGAGAGGGATGGCGGGCGGGGATTCAGTGGGGAGCGGCGGTAGGCGGGAAAGCTTGGTCGAGAGTGGGCTGGCCAGGAGCTTCGACAGTGGCGAGAGATGTGGCCCACACGTCCACAGTAAAAGCAGATGGGTCTATCATCATGGGTGCGCCATTCGGCCGCGTTGCGATAGCCCGGATATGGACCGTATTAGCTCCGGCAAACAGGGGCAGAGGCAGCAGACGAAGCAAAGTCAGGACGGCTGGCGGAGCAGATGGACGGAAGATCTACATTGGCAAGTTCTTGGCGAATGCCCGACTGAATGAGTGACACAAGCGGCCTGGAATCGTCAAAGCACTGCGTCACAGGCGTGGCAGGAGACGCTGCTTCAATTTCTCGCCGAACGATACGTACGACGTTCTCGGAGGAGGTGGGCTCACGCTGTGGACAAATGTCTTCGCACGTCGATGAAGCTGCGGTATTGGGTAGCCGCGTAAACTGCTGAACTATGCGGCGACTCTTCGCGTCTTCAAAGCGGCGACATTCGATAATGATCTCATTGACCGTTGTTACGTTATTATAAACAAGCAGCATAAACGCGTCGTCCGCGATGCCTTTTTAGACGTGGCTGGCCTTGTCTGCCTCTGTCATATTGTTATCTACTTTGCGGCAAAGAGCGAGGACGTCCTGGATATACGCCACGTAAGATTCAGTGGACGTCTGTACACGGGTCCCAAGGTCCTTATTCGCAGCACGTTGGCGGCCGACGGGCTTCCCGAACAAATCTCTAAGCTTCTGCTTGCACTGGTCCCAACTCGTAATCTCTTCTTCGTGTGTTTCGAACCAGACCCGTGCCGTTTTCTTGAGGTAGAATATTATATTGGCCAGCATAAGCGTGTTGTCCCACCTGTTGTGTGCGCTGACCCGTTCGTAATTATGCAACCAGTCATCGACGTCAACGTTGTCGATCCCGGAAAGCATGCCAGGGTCGCGAGGCTGGGCCAGGATGACCGTCAGTGGCGACGACGGGGCCGTGGTTGAAGTCTCTTCTTCGGATGACATGGTGGCCAGGTTACGCCCGCTGCGGAGCTCCGTCTTGCGCAAGTGATTACCCCGCACGTCCACCAATGATGTTACGGAAGGGAAGAAGCGTGCGTCTATTTACAGATGGCTTTTAATGGCTGGTGTTACGATTCGCCTGCGACACGTGGTTTTGCCGGCGCCAACTGCGGCGGGGCGGCAGACATTTTGGCCCGATCGTCGTCGCCGCAACACTCATCGCCAGGTGTTTCCAGGCGCGTCTGCGGCGATGCGACCGCCTAGGGATCCCCCTCGCATTCCAGTCATTGTGCCCGAAACAGGCGATGCCAAAGCAGGGATCTCATTCCAGTTATTGGGCCCGAAACAGGCGATGCCAAAGCAGGGATCTCGTTCCAGTCATTGTGCCCGAAACAGGCGAAGCCAAAGCAGGGACCATCTTCTCGTTACAGTCATTGTGTCCGACCGGCAGCGCCACGACAGTGTGCTGCGCAGCGCCACGACAGTGTGCTGCGCAGCGCCACGACCAGTTGCTACGAGATCTTGCGCAGCGCCACGACAGTGTGCTGCGCAGCGCCACGACCAGTTGCTACGAGATCTTGCGCAGCGCCACGACAGTGTGCTGCGCAGCGCCACGACCAGTTGCTACGAGATCTTGCGCAGCGCCACGACCAGTTGCTACGAGATCTTGCGCAGCGCCACGACATGGTGCTACGGCATCGCTACGACAGTGTGCGTCACCATTAGCCCATTGTACATTCACGTGCTCGTCTTTTGAGGGGTTCCTTCTTGCCCTCAACTGCGAGAGTATAAAAACAGCTGCCCCCGGACGCCAGGAGAGGGCTCCGATTTCTTCCGTTGAGTGAAGTGCTCTCCCGTCTCTCTACTTCGGTCAAACCTGACCGCCAACTCTTTGCGATGTTAAAATAAACAAGTTGTTTCGTTGTTACCAGTCGACTCATGCTTTGCCGGGACCTTCGGATGCTTCGAGTTGTACCCCAGGCCGCCAGGCCAACGCTACCCTTGGGGCTTGCGACCCAGGTACAACCACGGGCGTCAGCGCCGAGTTCCCATCCGATCGCTCCAGCGTCGCGATCCAAACATCTGGTTGCCAGCGGTGAGATCGCCTACGACTTCAAACAACTGTCTGCCAGCGGCGAGATCGCGACAACGGAGGCCAGCAGCAAAGAGATGCAGTTGACAGTATGCTGAGCAGCTCAACGACGATCCGGGAGCAGTGCAACGAGCCCTGTGTGACGACTGGTTGCCTGCAGCGGAACGACTGCGCGGAATTCCTGCCTGCGAGGTTTGGTGAGTGCGGGACTTTCTTCTTCTGAGCGTTGCCAGGCTTTTTGTTAGTGTCAGAAACAGAGCTGGTAATTGTGGTTGTCGTTGCTGCCGGGTTAGTTTGCGGCAAGACAATAGTAAGCAGTAGAGAAAGCAGCATTCAGAGCAGCCATGGATTTGAAGTCGTTGCGCAAACCGAAATTGTTGGAGCTTGCAAGAGAGTTGGGTCTGGATGTCTCAGACAAACTAAGAAAACCGGAACTGATAACGGCTATTCTTGAGTTAGAGGCTGAGGATGACGAGCTGTCGGAATGCCTTGAGACTATTGAGGAGAGGTCAAAGAAACAGGAGCGCGAACTTAAAGAGCAAAAAGAGAAACAGGAGCGCGAACTTAAAGAGCAGAAAGAAAAAGAAGAGCGTCAACACGCTTTGGAAATGAAGCGTCTTGAGGTAGAGATGGAACGCGCTCGTAATGGAAGTCAGGCACACGGTGCAGGAGAACGCGTATTGTTCAAAATGACTGACCTGATGCGGCCGTTTAAGCTTGGAGAGGACATTGGTTTGTTCCTGGTTAACTTTGAGCGAACGTGCGAGAAGCAGGGGTTCTCTCGGGAAACGTGGCCACAGCGCTTGCTCACTTTGTTACCCGGCGAGGCGGCCGACGTAGTCGCTCGCTTGGATAGAGAGGAGGCAGAGGATTTCGACAAAGTAAAATCGAGTCTGCTAAAAAAGTACCGGCTGTCTGCGGAGGCGTTCCGTCGGAAGTTTCGGGAAAATGAGAAAGGCAGAAGTGAGTCATATACAGAGTTTGCGTATAGGCTTATGTCGAACATGCAGGAGTGGCTCAAAGAAGAGAAAGCGTTTGGTGACCACGATAAAGTTCTGCAGTGTTTCGGGCTAGAACAGTTTTATAGTCGGTTACCGGAGAACGTGCGATACTGGGTCTTGGATAGGCCAGACGTGAGTACGGTGGCTAGAGCCGCTGAGCTAGCCGAGGAGTTTGTGACGCGTCGAGCTCGCGGAGCTAAGGACGGTCAAAAGGGTGAATTTGGCTCCAAGTCTGAGAGGCCAAGGTTCACGCCCATGAGATTTAAGGGGGACACGCGTAGTGAGGATGCGAGTGAAAGCAATCCGACCAAACGTAAAGAGACGGCAGCCGAAGCCGAACGCAGAAAGCGGTTCGAGATGAGGCGAGCGGGCGTTTGTTATACGTGCCAGAAGCCGGGTCACTTTTCGGCGCAGTGTCCGGAAACAACACCAAAAGTTGTGTTTTTTTCAATAGGCAGCACTGACGAGAACATGAAGCTTCTTGAGCCTTACATGCGAGACCTCCTCGTAAACGGGAAAGAGTGCCGAGTGCTTCGCGATTCCGCAGCTACGATGGATGTAGTTCACCCATCTTACGTAGAACCCCATATGTTCACGGGCGAGTGCGCGTGGATCAAGCAAGCCGTGGAAGCTCATAGCGTGTGTCTGCCGGTAGCAAAGGTGCTTATTGAAGGACCTTTCGGAGCGCTTGAGACGGAGGCGGCAGTGTCATCTATGCTGCCAACCCAGTACCCGTACCTATTTTCAAACAGGTCCGATCACCTCCTGCGCGAGAAGGGGCTTTTGTTTGGTGAAGCTAGTGTTCAGGCCTTAACCAGATCGAAGGTTCGGGAGCTCGCTGCAAAGGCGGTAGTTGCGGGGCCGACGTTATCAAACAACGAAAAAGGGTCAGAGGCGCAGCAAGCTGATATTCAGAGCACGCCCGAACAGAATAAAATTGAGTCTGTAGCGTTGAAGGCGCCAGATACTGGAGAGCAAAATCCCGACGCGGGAAAGTTAGAAGAGCTATCTACTGATTTGCTCATCGCGCCTACGTCAGACGGACTTGATAGGTTGCTAAAAGTCAGCCGGACGGCTTTGATAGCCGAGCAAAAAAAGGATGGCAGCCTGGAAAACGTGCGCTGCAATGTCAAAGAAGGTATCGCCAGGAAAACTGCGCGTTTTGTGGAAAGAGGTGGAGTCCTGTACCGGAAGTATCTAGACCGCCGAGGAGTGGAGTTCGATCAGCTGGTCGTGCCTCAATGCTATCGTCAGGATCTGTTGCGCTTGTCACATGGGGGTTCGTGGTCCGGACACCTAGGAGTTAAGAAAACTAAGGACCGTCTCTTGCAAGAGTACTATTGGCCAGGGTGTTTTCGGGACGCAGACCATTTCGTGAGGACATGTGACACTTGTCAGCGGGTGGGCAAACCAGGGGACAAATCGAGGGCGCCGTTGAAATTGGTACCTATCATTACGGAGCCTTTTAGACGGCTCGTTATTGATACAGTGGGACCTCTGCCGGTAACAGCCACGGGGTACAGACACATTTTGACTGTGATCTGCCCAGCGACAAAGTTCCCTGAAGCAGTGCCGCTTAAAGAACTCAGCTCAGTTGAGATGGTCAATGCACTACTGTCCATATTTGCGCGAGTTGGTTTCCCTGCAGAAATTCAATCAGATCAGGGCACAGTGTTTACTAGCGCTTTGACGACAACTTTTCTCGAAAGGTGTGGGGTAAAGCTGCTACACAGCTCAGTGTACCACCCACAGTCGAATTCCGTTGAGAAGCTCCACTCCGTCATGAAGCGCGTGTTGAGAGCGTTGTGTTTTGAACATCGAACTGACTGGGAGCTGTGTCTGCCTGGGGTGATGTTTGCTTTAAGGACCGCGCCGCATGCGGCTACGGGGTTTTCGCCAGCTGAACTGGTGTACGGTCGCTCGCTTCGATCTCCGCTTCGCATGCTTCGAGAATCATGGGAAGGTAGGGGCGACGACCCAGTCGTGGTGGAGTACGTGCTTAAGCTCCTCGAACGCTTAAGAAGGGCACAGGAGTTGTCAGGTGAAGCAATGGCAAAGGCCCAGCAGAGGGCCAAGGTTTATTATGATCGGACAGCCAGGGCCCGTCGTTTTGAGGTTGGCGATGAGGTCATGATATTGCGCACATCGCTAAACAACAAACTAGACGTGCAGTGGGAGGGCCCAGCACGAATTGTTCAGAAACTGTCGGACGTTAACTACGTGGTAAGTCTGCCAGGAAAGCGGAAAGCACAGCAAGTTTACCACTGTAATCTGCTCAAACCTTATAGACAAAGGGAAGCAGTGGTGTGCATGATGGTAAACGTTCCTGAAGAGCTTCCAGTCGAGCTTCCGGGACTAGGCTCAGTGACGAACAGGGAAGACACCGGTCAAGTCATTAGTGACCTTATCAGTAAAGCACCGCTGTCGCCCGAGCAGAAAACCGAACTACACCAGCTATTACAAGAGTTTCAAGGTCTGTTCTCTGAGAGGCCTGGTAGGACTTCGGTACTTACTCATGATATAGAACTTACCTCCCCAGAGCCAGTACGATCCAAGGCGTATCGGGTGTCACCCCGCCAGAGCGATATTATGGAGGCTGAGGTAAAGAAAATGCTACAGCTCGGTGTTATTGAGGCAGGTGAGAGTGATTATACCTCCCCTTTGATTTTAGTTGAGGTACCGGGCAAGGAACCTCGTCCTTGCGTCGACTACCGCAGGCTTAATTCCATCACTAAGGATCAAATTTATCCGATCCCTAACATCGAGGAGCGCCTTGAGAAAGTTAGTAGCGCTCAGTTTATTTCCACCCTAGATCTTGTCAGGGGTTATTGGCAGGTTCCACTTACAGAAGAGGCTAGTAGGTATGCGGCGTTCATTTCACCAATGGGAACATTCCGTCCTAAAGTGTTGAGTTTTGGTTTGAAGAACGCGCCATACTGTTTTTCAAGTCTCATGGATAAAGTGTTGCGGGGACAGCAAGAATTCGCTTTACCGTATCTAGACGACGTAGCGATATTCTCCGCATCCTGGTCTGAGCATATGACACACTTGCGGGCAGTGCTAACCCGCCTGCGCGAAGCAGGCTTGACAGTAAAGGCTCCTAAGTGCCAGTTAGCACAGGCCGAGGTTGTCTACCTCGGTCACGTGATTGGTCAGGGTCGTCGCCGCCCCTCTGAAATAAAAGTGGCCGCTGTGCGAGACTTTCCGCAACCGCGCACAAAGACCGATATTCGGTCGTTCTTAGGTGTCGCCGGCTACTATCAGAGGTACATCCCTAGGTACTCTGATATCGCGGCTCCCCTGACGGATGCTCTAAGAAAAACAGAGCCTCAAACAGTCGTCTGGGACGAGACCAAGGAAAGAGCTTTTAGCGCCCTAAAGAGTGCCCTAACAAGCCAGCCTGTGCTACGATCGCCAGACTATACAAAAGGGTTCATTGTTCAGTGCGATGCTAGTGAGCGAGGCATGGGCGTTGTACTGTGCCAACGGGAAAATGGAGAAGTAGAACACCCCGTCCTGTATGCTAGTCGTAAGCTGACCAGTCGTGAGCAGGCGTATAGCGCCACCGAGAAAGAGTGTGCGTGTCTCGTATGGGCCGTTCAGAAATTGTCATGCTATCTAGCCGGCTCGAGGTTTATCATTGAGACGGATCACTGCCCTCTCCAATGGCTGCAGACCATCTCTCCCAAAAATGGCCGCCTCCTGCGCTGGAGCCTCGCTTTACAACAATATTCCTTTGAGGTGCGTTACAAAAAGGGGAGTCTCAACGGTAACGCCGATGGCTTAAGTCGAAGCCCCTAACGTAGGAATCAGCCTCAAAATTGTTTGTTACTGATGTTTTTCTTCCTGAGGCAGGATTTTTTTTAACATATTGCTTTTGTTTAGTGTTTCAAAGTGATGATATGCTTTCTAGTGCAATTTTTCAATTTGTGGACGCGTTCTGAGTGATGCTAGACTACTGTAAGGAACTAGGCATTGGTATAAAAAGGGGAAAGAGCCTGGCAGGGCTTAGTGAGGGTTGTGCCGTGCTTGCTGACTGAGCGGTTGAGTTTTCAGCGTAGTTCTAACGCTTGCCGGGAACGAGAACAAAAATGTGAACTCTCCCGAAGTCACTTTGCAGTGTCCCGTGCGAACCTGAACGAGAGAACGAGGCCTTCTCTGTGCGCTGCGCTCAAGAAACGTCAAGGGACGCCCGACTTCGGTTATGAGCATCATCGAGCGACATCCCTCCGGACAGCGGATGCAGTCCCCTGTCCATCGGGATCTCCTTCCCCCGGCGGGGCGGTCTGTTACGATTCGCCTGCGACACGTGGTTTTGCCGGCGCCAACTGCGGCGGGGCGGCAGACATTTTGGCCCGATCGTCGTCGCCGCAACACTCATCGCCAGGTGTTTCCAGGCGCGTCTGCGGCGATGCGACCGCCTAGGGATCCCCCTCGCATTCCAGTCATTGTGCCCGAAACAGGCGATGCCAAAGCAGGGATCTCATTCCAGTTATTGGGCCCGAAACAGGCGATGCCAAAGCAGGGATCTCGTTCCAGTCATTGTGCCCGAAACAGGCGAAGCCAAAGCAGGGACCATCTTCTCGTTACAGTCATTGTGTCCGACCGGCAGCGCCACGACAGTGTGCTGCGCAGCGCCACGACAGTGTGCTGCGCAGCGCCACGACCAGTTGCTACGAGATCTTGCGCAGCGCCACGACAGTGTGCTGCGCAGCGCCACGACCAGTTGCTACGAGATCTTGCGCAGCGCCACGACAGTGTGCTGCGCAGCGCCACGACCAGTTGCTACGAGATCTTGCGCAGCGCCACGACCAGTTGCTACGAGATCTTGCGCAGCGCCACGACATGGTGCTACGGCATCGCTACGACAGTGTGCGTCACCATTAGCCCATTGTACATTCACGTGCTCGTCTTTTGAGGGGTTCCTTCTTGCCCTCAACTGCGAGAGTATAAAAACAGCTGCCCCCGGACGCCAGGAGAGGGCTCCGATTTCTTCCGTTGAGTGAAGTGCTCTCCCGTCTCTCTACTTCGGTCAAACCTGACCGCCAACTCTTTGCGATGTTAAAATAAACAAGTTGTTTCGTTGTTACCAGTCGACTCATGCTTTGCCGGGACCTTCGGATGCTTCGAGTTGTACCCCAGGCCGCCAGGCCAACGCTACCCTTGGGGCTTGCGACCCAGGTACAACCACGGGCGTCAGCGCCGAGTTCCCATCCGATCGTACCAGCAGTCCGATCCAAACACTGGGCCAACAGGCGTAGAGCAGCGATAAAAAAACTACCCTCTTCCTCGTCGTCTCTCAGACCACCATCATAGTCGTCTTCTTCACACATTACCGACTGTGACAATATACTCAACTAAGTCATACTCCATAAGTATGAGGCTCCAACGTATAAAACACGGCTGTTGATGTGCTTGGCCGACTTGATGTAAACAAGGGGCTTATGGTCGCTCTGTAATATGAACGTGCGTCCAAACAAGTAGATGTGGAACTTTAGGACGGCCCACGTAAGAGCTAGGGCTTCTCGCTCAACTGTCGAATATGCAATTTCTCGTGGTTGTAGTCGGCGGCTTGCATATGACACCGGGTGCAGAATTCCTTCATGGCGCTGCATAAGTATGGCACCTATACTTGTTGATGATGCGTCAGTGTGGAGTACAAAAAGGTTTGGAAAAATCTGGTGCTCTCAATATAGGTGGTGTAGACAGGATGATCTTGTGTTCATCAAAGGCTTTCTGTTCCCGTTCTCCCCAAATTACTTTATTAGGGCCTCTTTTCTTGGTCAGTTCAGTGAGTGGGTAAGTTACTTCGGAATAATTGTGGATGAAGTCTCGGTAATACCCCTTAAGTCCGAGAAACGAGCGTACTTCTTTTTTCGTCTGTGGACGCTTCGCAGCCTGTATTTAGTCTAGTGTTTCGACCTGCGGTTGCATGACACCGTTTCCAACAAGGTGGCCGAGGAATTTCACTGATCTTTAAACAATTTCACTTTTTGTTGGACGAATTGTCGACCCAGATTCTCTCACTCGTTGTAGAAATGACTCAAGTGTACCCACGTGTTCGTCCCACGTTTCAGTGGCAATGAGCACGTCATCGAAGTAGTAGTAAATATGTGGTATGTCTGCTACTACTTTTCTCATGAGGCGGTTGAAAACAGCTGGCGCTGTTTTAATGCCAAACGGCATGAAGCGGAACTGATATGGGCCTGATGCCGTAGCAAAAGCTGTCATTGGTTTCAACTCTTCATCCATGGGCACCTGCCAGTAACCCTTAGAAAAGTCAAACTTTGAAAAGTACTGTGCGTTTCCCAGTCTCCCAAAGATAACATCCACCCGAGGTATAGGCTCGTTGTCATTGACAAGTATCTTGTTGAGTTGCCTGAAATCAATGCATAGACGCATTGTCCCGTCTCTTTTCTTCACGATAACTATAGGTGATTGGTAGGAGGACTCAGATGGTTCTATGATGTCTTGTCGTAACATTTCTCCAATTTCTTTTTGTACCACTTTTTGGGTAGCAAATGGTATTGGATAGGGCCGCATGTTTACGGGTGTATTCGCGGTAAGTTTCAGCTTACACTGGATGAGGTGTGTCTTGCCGGGAACCTCGGCGAATACATTCTCGTATATGCTCAGTAGACTCGTGACTTGAGCGCGCTGGTCAGGAGAGAGCGATTCCGATAGACTTACGTCGGCCACCGATTCTTTTCCTTGAAACGGCACACGTGGTAGATCGTAATTTTCGGTATCATCAGTCTGACAGACAGCTGACGCTTCCGGTAATGGCGGTGATATAGGTGGCCGTTCCCCATACTTTTTCAGCAGATTTATATGAAACAGTGTCGTCCTGGTCCCGAGGTCAATAACGTCATCGACGTCATTTCTCCTCTCAAGTACAGTGAATGGCCCTTTCCACGTAAGAATCAATTTGTTGTTGCCCGATGGCAGCAGTAGCAAAACCTTGTCTCCAACAGCTAAATGACGTGGTCTGGCCTTCCGGTCGTAGTGTTTCTTCTGTAAAAGTTTAGCTTTTGAGGCTCCTCCTTGGCCAAACGACGAGTGTCTTCAAGACGCTTCCGTAGCTCAACTACATACCCGTATGAGGTTTTTGCATCATCATCAATATGGTCACCTGTCCATAATTCTTTCAATATCGCCATGGGTCCTCTGACATAACGGCCATACAACAAGTCGAAGGGTGAAAAACCCATGCTTGACTGAGGGACTTCGCGATAAGCAAAAAGCAATGGTGCCAAGTACCGGTCCCATTTTTTCGGGCTCTTTTGACGCATTCGTCTTATCATTTGTTTAAAGGTGCCGTTGAACCTCTATACAAGGCCATTTGCCATCGGATGATATGGAGTTGTTGGCAACTGCGTAAAAGAGAGAAGACGGCTTAGCTCCTTCATCAGGCGTGACGAGAATGATGTGCCTCTGTCACTGATTATCTCCTGTGGGACTCCCACACGAGAGAACATCTCTAGAAGTGCCTCAGCTATTTTTTCTGTTTGAATGCTAGGCAGTGCTATAGAGTCAGAATACCGCGTTGCCATATCGACCATTGTCAAAACGTACTTATTGCCTTTCTCTGACATGGGAGTTAATGGTCCCACAATGTCAATGGCAACTCTCTTAGACGGGGTGTCAATGACGGGAGTGTTTCCCAATGGTACTCAGCATATTAAATGTTTGGGAAAAGTCCTCTGGCACGTCTCGTACGATTTCACAAATCGGGTGATGTCTGATTGGAATCCAGGCCAGTAGAACTCTTCGAACACAGGGTCTGTGGTTCGCTTTATTCCTTGATGTCCTGCAAGGATCCCTTCGTGAGCCATTTTCATCACAAAATGACGACGGCTTCTGGGCACGACAAGCTGTTCCATTTGTTTCCTTGACCGCAGTGTGTATTTTCGGTAAAGAATTCCCTCCTTTACAAAGAATTGGACGTCGGCCAACCTAGTCTTTATCTCTTTGTCCACTGCTTCAAAGAATTTACGTAGACTGCTGTCCTCCCTTTGCCTGTTTTTCAAGTCGATTGGGCTGATGTCTAGGAGGTTTATAGCTGGTACTGGTTATGAATGCGAACCTGATCTTGTCTGTCTGGTTGTCGCTGCCACTTCCGACTTGTCCCTGGTTTCTCTAGCAGCCGATGATAAAGTGTCAGCAGAGATGGATTCATTGGTAGAACAGTTTCCACCTTCTGCTATAAATGATTCATCCGCAGCGCTCGGTGTATAAAGATGTCTTTTCCATTCATTGTCAGGATTGGAGGCGTTCCGTACACCTTTCACATTTCCCAGGACAATATCATATAAAGGATTGTCCATGCATAAAACCCGAGTCTTGCCTGTGAAAAAAGGTGACGCGATCTCCACGGTTGTTTCAGGTAGCTTCAACAATCTTCTGTCCAGAAGACAGACCGAGGAAATTTTTCTTGTCAGCTTACTGTCTGGTACGAGGGACCTTTTGACAATAATAGAGTCGCATCCTGTATCTCGCAAGATAGCAGCGGGATTTCCTTCAAGCACACCTTCCGCAGTAGGCATAGACTTTTCGTCTCGTTTATGCGTTTGCGTTCTCCCGCGTTCCGAACTTCCGGGCACTCGACGCAAGGTATTCGTCTCTTCGTTAACAGCCTTGGGCACGTCTACTTGCTGCATCGAGCACGAAGCCTTCTCGGTACTGCTGGGTTTTTTTGGGGTAGTAACCAATCGTATGCCCAGAGCGGCGGCACTTTCCACAGAAAGATGTATTTGTATTTGAACCCTTCGTATTGGTCCAGCAATCAGCAGCTCTGTGACCGCGTTTACCACAAAGAAAGCAGCGTGGTCTTTCCTTCTCTTCTTGTCGCTCAGGAGTTCGAGCTTGACCTGGTGGCTTGCTAGGATCTCTGTCGGTTTTACCTTTGCCAAGGTTAACTAACCTCTGCGCCTCCATGTAATGATCAGTAGCTTCCGCTAGTTGGTCAAGTCCTTGACAATTCTTTTCTCTCAAAAACGCTGCCAGTTTCTCATGGCAAGTCATCAGGAACTGTTCTGAGACAATCTTGTCCCGCAGAGCATCATATGTCCGGTCCGTATTGGCCATTTCTTGCCAGTGATCAAAATATTCCAATAGACGACCGGCAAACTGCCTACCAGTTTCGGAATTCTCGGGTTTCGTCGACCGAAACTTGCTTCGGTAGCCTTCCTCCGTGAACTTGAAGCGTTGCAAAAGCGTCTGTTTTAGTGTCGCATAGTTCATGGCATGATCCGGTGCCATTCTGCCGACAACACTTAAAGCTACGCCTGTCAAGGAGAGGCTTAGCGATAGGGCCCATTTGTCTTGTGGCCAGCCCTGGCTCGTCGCGACGCGCTCAAATCGTTGAATGTATGCATCCAACTCATCGCGTTCTTCGTTAAATGCTGGGATTAGTTTATGCGGACTTTGGTAGGTCTCGGTAGCACCTGCGTGCACACACTCTGTAAGATGCCCAGTAGTCATGCTAGCCGCTGTCGCATCTAACTCCCTCAACTTTAACTTGAGCTCGAGCATTTCCCTTTCTGCCTTTAATCTAGCTAGCGCTTCGGCATCAGCTTTTTTTGCTGCATTGCGTCCAGCCAGACGTGCTTCACGTGCGTCTCTTTCGCGTGCGCGCTCTTCGTCTACCCATTGTTTCAGTGCCGGGCCAGTCAACCCCAGTTCTTTTCCAATTGCTGTAAGCTTGTCTGTCTCCATCTTCACCCATCAGACACGCATATGCAATGTGCTGCTCTTCTCGATAGCGTAAGAGCGGTCCTCTCGCGGACGCCAGATATGTGATGGGTTAGGATCGTCACGTTCCAAAGCGTGTGACGCGAGGCAGATGGAGGAGACGGTGCATGATGAGCAAACACACGACAATTATATTACACGGCACGTAAACACGAAAAATATCTTAAACTAGACCAACACATACAAGGTTGTTCGCAAACAGAAAAAACGGAGTCTCACGACGTTGCGGTTGAAGTCCAGAGTGTGGTGAGACGTAGAGTAGAGTCCTTGAGGTAGAACACTCGCTCGTATAGTGATGACCGGCGTGGAAGAGCAGACGCACCAGCACGGGGCCGGAAAAGGTGGACGCGTCCCCGAGCTCCGCAATCGGGAACAGGCCACTCGGTCGCCCGGTCACCCGAACCTCGCGCGTAGAAGCGGGTTCCCAGATGCCGGCAGGCCGACCTGAGGCCTCGTGCAAGGCAACGGCCCGCGGCGCTCCTCGTCTCGATGACGGACGCTCGCTCTCCCGAAACTCGCGCGTAGATGCGGGTTCGAGGCTGCAGCAGGCCGTTCCGAGGTCTCGTGCCGTGCAACGACCCGAGGCGTTCCCTGTCGCGAAGACGGACGCCGGGTCAAGTGAACCTCACCGGTAGATGTGGGTTCCGTAGGCCCGGCGGCCCTAGTCGTGCCGGCGTTCCAGCGATCCCCGTTGCGCGAGCCCCTTTCTCATGCGCTGCACGAGCCTCCCTTGTCTTTCTTTTCCTCTTGTTGAGGACGGCCGCAATGTCGTCTGCTCTTGCGCTCGGTACAATGTGCGTACTTCTTCATAGCGAAGTTTCAATTAAATGTATTGTACCACTGAATCGGTTTATACATGTGAAGCAGTATAGATTGCGCATGCGCTTACATGAAATCGAACAGCGCATTCGCGTAACATAGATATGAGTCATGTGATGCCACCTCGAAGAAACTGAGTTCTTTTTCTGTGAGATTAATAATATTTGGGGTTTTACGTGCCAAAACCACTTTCTGATTATGAGGCACGCCGTAGTGGAGGACTCCGGAAATTTTGACGACCTGGGGTTCTTTAACGTGCACCTACATCTAAGCACACGGGTGTTTTCGCATTTCGCCCCCATCGAAAATGCGGCCGCCGTGGCCGGGATTCGATCCCGCGACCTCATGCTCAGCAGCCCAACACCATAGCCACTGAGCAACCACGGCGGGTTTTCTGTGAGAGCCAGTGAAGGGAAACTAACTCACTCATCGCCCAATTTCGCTATCATCTGCGCTTCAGTTATTTCACGGATGAGCTGCGTCCTGCCACGGGACACAATCGTGCATTCGTCCTCGATAGGTTTGCAGCCAAGATCGCGGCAATGAATCGCCAAGAACCTACCGGTGCCATTTTTTGCGTTGTTGCGGTGTTTGCGGAGCCGACCATTGAGGCAACGCCCAGTTTGCCCGATATATTGCTTCCCACCTGAGAGCGGGAGGTTGTAAACCACCCCGTGAATACACTCGGCGAACTTTTTGTGGTGATGCTTTGTGCACTTATCGGACGGGACGGCATTTGGATCCGTCAACCTTCAACGCTTGCCGAGCTTGTTGGGAGAAGAAAAAACAACCCTTACATTTGCCCTTTGGGCCATGTTCTTTAATTTATGGGATATCCCGTGCATGTGAGGTACAACATTTACTTTGGGGCGTTTGCCGGGAAAGGCATAGGCAACTGACTTCTGCGGTATTCAGTTGGGCGTGGTCAGAAGGGCCTGTTTTCAATGTATTCGTATCATTTGCATCTGAAGGCAATGAAAGTCTACGCGCCGCTGTCGGGCGGGAAACTACCTGAAGGGGTTGAGGCATTTGTGCAGTCACCATTTGTGCCAACAGCTCCGACAGGCTCAGATTTTCCATTGCTCTCTTCATTGACATCTCTACTGTCGACGCTATGACATCTGAATGAGATGAGCCCAACGCCTGAGAGAGACGATTTGCTCTACGGACATACCTGCGAGGCAGGGGCGTAGCCAGGGGGTGGGGGGCGGGGTTTATGGGGCTACCGACCCCCCCCCCCCCCCCCCGAAATTTTCTCGTGCTGTCATGCACTACCGACCAAAACAACTCTCGGCGTCGGAAATCATTCTGGATTTTGTCTATAATGGGGGTCTTTTTCACGCTCGAAAATACATTTCAGCGCTAAGATTGCGAACTCGGGCTGGATTTGGTGGCAACGCCCATGCACCTGGAGTCGCAAGGAGCCCGTCCAAGCACAATGTTTTAAGGGCGTTTATATGGCGAGCGTGCCCGTCGCGGCATCTGGCGGAGGCCGCGGTATCTACGGAGCGCACAGATTTCAACTCCGAAACTTTATGGGTGTAATGTTCTCATGAACTTTTGATGCAAACGGTGCATTGACAGTTCGAAAGTCGTGTTTTAGATTTTCAATTCCGTAACCCTGTGGGTTTAATGTTGTTAAAACATTTGACACCAAAGCTGAATTGACTTTTCTAAAGTCGTACATCGAACCATACAACGAGACAAGCCAAATCCACACACTACCAGAGAAGTTGACAAATATCGCAGCGAGGTCTGATGTGACAAAGAGTTGTGATGGTTCATTTGTGCCGTCATGCAACAGAAAAGAATATCAACTTTTTTCCCCTGCGCAAAAGCATCCATGCCAAGACACTGAAGCCAGCAAAGGTAACTACGTTCTTATTTATCTTTCTACTTTGACTTTCATTCGCGATGACACATTAAGCGTCTTCAGTTTTCTTGTTCTCACTACCCGAGGGCTGCCAGAGCAAGCCAGATCGAATGCGTTTTAACGCAATAGCCTGAAGGAGCCCGTGTCGCAGAAACTCCGGTGTCGGCGTCACACGTCGTTTCGCAAAAAGATTTTCGAACCACGCATACCCAGGCGCTCTATGTGACACAAGGAATTCTGAACAAATTGAATTTCCCAATAATGTGGAAAGTTTGGCGAGTTGGTGATTAACCATCATACCTTGGTGGTGAAGCAGCGCACTGACCAAGAGACGGCGAAGACTCACAAGTGTTGTGCAGCGAGTGGCGTGAATTTTTGTGTATCTTCGGCTTGTCCTTGTCAGTGGGCTACTTCACCACCATGGTATGATGAAATTATCAAGCTAAAATACTTCCAAAAATCGTATACTACGACTTACACACAACCTGTAGACATGATAACTCTCGGATTGCAATTTTACTATAGGAGAAAACATAATTCTGTTACACGAAAACTAAAAAAAAACATTTTCAGCGTTTCTACAATTCACAGACCAGTCGCGGCGTCCGCGATTTGCACGCGCCGGCGCATAAATATCTTGGAGTCCACCAAGTGGTACGCCCATTTCCTTGAAATACTTCCAGATGGCGCTCACCTCCGCCGCATCGCTTCCCAGGCAAGAAGCCGCGTTTCTACCAGAAAGCACTCCTTCAGGCATAGCGTTCGCGCCCAGCGCTTCCCGGTAAACAGTACGGATACATACGCTCCAGATGTCGGCAAGCGTGAAAAGTTGTCAGGGATCTTTGAATGTTAGCGCGCTCCACTCTTAAAGGCGAAGCTTAAGCATCCTCCAATTCTTTTCTCGCGGTTGCCCCGGCCACCGCGCGGCGTACTTCAGTGCGCCTTCGTTTTTGTGTCTGAGTGGATTTTCGTGTGGCAGAGTTTTGGGCGCTTTCTGGCTAGCAGACAAGAAAAAAGAAACAATGCTAGCCGCTGTCACTGTCAGGACTCGACGGATTTCCACGCGTTCGCTTGAGCGCAACCTCTCCGGAAAGTATTGCCTCGCCGGCGTAGGATACCGAGCAGTATGCGTATGGTTCTCTGTGGACCAAGCGTCTCACGTTTTATTCGATGTTCGTTCGGCAGCCACATTAGGTGCCCAAAGTAGGCATTCGGTTGTCACCGATATGCCATTCTTTGCGTTTCTTCATGTAGATGCCCCCGCGCCACACACACACACACACACACACACACACACACACAAACATTGTTACCACGAAGCGAATTGTCGTATGGTGAAAGTTGGATTTTGTTACTTCTTCTTTTGCGGAAAGTAATGGGCCATGGGATGCTTCAGCTGCCGGATACTCTTACTATATTATTAAGGTAGCAATTATGTGTACACTCCAGGCGCATTCCTGCCGCCGCCGTCGCCCTCATGTTCTGTATGAAGATGACGTCCACGGGCAATAAAAGCGTAGGGGAGGGGGGGGGGAGTGGCATGGGTGTGCCGGTGATGGCGGTTCAATCTTGTGTGCGGAAGGCAGAAAAGCGGGGAGGATGCACGCTGCCTTGCGTCGCGCGCGATACGCCAGGGGAAGTAGATGGAGGGGGGGGGGCGTGCCTTAGGATTGTGTGATCTGTGAATCTGTGATTGCGCAATATGTTTAAATGGCTTGTTACGTAGTTTTTCTTAGTAACGTAAATTTATTGGAGACTTTTTACGCATATTTAAATATCTTCCTGCGAGGTTTTGTGTATACGTGATGTGAACTTGTTTCCAATTACAGTTTATTGCTTTTATCGAGCTGTATCTTCGCGTTTGTATATTTCATTGTAGCTTCACATTTCTGATGTACGAGGGCGAGTAAAATGAGAGTCAGCCAACCCATCCCGCACAATAATGGTTCGGTTCATTATCTGCGAGGCATGCGTGTAGCACGCAGGCATCTCTCATATGCAAAAGGGACACGCAGTTGTGAGGATAAATCTTATTAATGCTCTCATACTCTGGTTTGTAGACGGTTGCGTAACGTAATGGACGTTTCCTAAGTTAAGAGGGTGGTGTTGTGACGTTTTTGACAGCTGAAGGTGTTTCCCAAAAAAGAAATTAGTCGGCGTATGACTGCCGCGTACGTTGAACGCTGTATTCCATTGGCCACTGTGAAGCGTTCGAGGAAACTGTTCAAAGGAGGACATGAAAGTCGCAAAGGTTATCCAAGACCGGGCCAAAGCCACCGTGCAATCACCCCCGGAACAATTTCAAATGTTGACCAGCTGATTAGGCAAGAACAGAGGATAAGTATCGGTGAACTAGCAGAGCGTGGGAACATCAATCACGGTTCGGTTCACACCACAACTCATGAACAACTCGTTTGTCGCCTCTTGTGTGCGCAACGAATGCCCAAGATTTTCAACCACCGCCAGAAGACGGAGAGATATTCCTCACTGCGTTGACTCATCAGATCCGGTGCCAAACATTTGGAGGACGCTTAAGCTTCGCCATTAAGAGTGGAACGCGATAGCATTCAAAGATTCCTGACTGCTTCTCACGCTTCCCGGCATCTGGAGCGTATGTAACCGTAATGTTCACCTCGAAACGCTCGCCGCGAACGCTATGCACAAAGGCGTGCTTTGTGGTGGAACCCCCCAAGACACCCATCGCGCCGGCGCGCTCAAAATGGCGGGCGCCGCGGCCGGTTTGTGATGTCAAGGGTTTTCTAGAGCGCAGCTCTTTGGCGTCCGTTCCTGGGTTTCGCGTCGTCGTCGTCGTCGGCCTCGTAACCAGCTCCGCCCCCCTTTCATCCCCCCAGCGCTAGCACCGACCGACTGATACCGCTGGATGCCGCTGACGCCGCTAGAGAGTCAAGATAACGTGACTGCATAGAACACCGTCGCCGCCATGCAGAAAGAGGAGGAAAGGGTCCCCCCCCCCCCTGTTCTTCTGTGGCGGATAGGGTGCTCTTCAGTTGCCGACGCACCGGTTATTCGTTGTCCCTGAAACCAACTCCGCAGCTGGGGTTGACTCACTATCGGCGTCAGCGGCATCAGTCAGTCGCTGCTATCTCTTCCCTCCTCCCTTTATCGTGTTGTCCGCTTGCTGCGCGCGCTTCTGCCCCCATCGTTTGCCGCTGGGTGTACACGCCGCCCCCCTCCCCCCTCTTCCTGCGAGTCTCCGGTTGTCAAAGCGCCGGCTCGAACTTAATTCCTTTCTTCGCTCCTCCTCCAATGCAACCCCTGTGCGGTGGCAATCAGAGAGCCAGATCGGTGGCGGCGGATCTGTATATGTGCACCGCCCGAGCCGAAATTGCCGCTGCCGTTCGCCCTGTGCGGTGGCAATCAGAGAGCCAGATCGGTGGCGGCTTGACATAAAGACAAACAGCAATTTCCTAACACTTATGCGGGAGAACATCCCGTTCCTCTCGCTCGTAACGCGTCCCACGGCTGTGACAACCTCGCGAGGCACTTGTATACATCTCGTCTTTGAGAATCAAGCATTGGTGTACCAAGTAGAACATATATCAGTCTATTTCTCCGACGACAAAGCTTCCTTCATGACTGTCAAGAACTGTTAGTGGAGTCTTTGTTAAAGGAATACGTGTGAAAAATAAAAAAAAAATTCTGTGATAGCGCATACATGTGTTGCTCGATTTCTTTGCCTCAATCTATCGAAAAGGTGAAACAGCTTATTTGCTGCGCTCAAACTTCGCATTAGGAAGTAACGTAATCGTCGGTAATTTTTTTTTTAGGCTTCGCGTAAAAGAATTATGTTATCTCGTATAGTTAAATTACAGTGCGAGAGCTATTATGTCTCTAGATTGCGTGCAAGTTTTCATTTACGATTTTTCTACTGATTTTAGCTTGAGAAATTCAATTGGTTCAGTCAATTTCTTGCTTCATATGGAAGGCCTTGGTATATGTGGTTCGAAAATCTTGCCGCTGCAATGTTTGACGTCGACGCCAGACGCCGGATTTTTAAGCCTCATTTTAACGCGACAGGGTTAATTTAATGCGAGAGCGTTAAAATGAGGCTGACGACTTCTTGTCTGCAATTGGGACCGGGGACGAATCATGGCACCGCTACTACGAGCCTAAAACACGACGGCAAAGCTCAGAGGGGAAATATTCGAATTGACTATCCCCAAAGAGAGCAAAGGCCATCATTTCCGCCGGAATGGTATTGCTGACTTTTATTTCGATTGTCAAGGGCCATTACTGACCGAATTTGCTAAACCTGGAGAGGCTATCAATCGTTTCCGATACTGTGAAACGCCGGATCGGCTGCGTGTCGTGATCAAGAACACACGACGGCGAAAATTGACCAACGGGGTCATATTGCTCCATGACAATGCCCGTCCTCACGTCGCGGATGTGGTTAACACAAAACTTGCAAAGTTCAAGTGGGAAACGCTGCAACGTACGCCATATGGCCAAAAGCTGTCGCCTTGCGGCCTCCACATTTTGGGGCAATTGAAGAAACAGCTCAAGGGAATCTGATTGGTGTCGGAGGATGACGTGAAACAATGAGTTACAGACCTTTTGAAGCAGCAAACCAAGGACTTTTATGAGACGGGAATCACGCGACGCATTAGTCATTGGGACAAATATCTAAATGCTCATGGAGAGTGCTTTTAAATAAAGTACCCCGTTTGTCATATGCTCGCACTGACTCAATTTCATTTGACTCGCCCTCGTATACTTTGCAGAACTCCTGCTTTTTATATGTGCTCTCTGTTGCCACTATAATTTCGGTGCAATTACAATACACGACCGGTAATAGCTGCTCCTGCGCAATACCTTGGAACAAAGGACTGCGTCATTGAGATTTTTCCGTGGCCGTTGCATATGTACAAAAATGTAAATAAGGTTCGTTAATGACAAAGCTTCATTAAAATATTTGTCCTCAATTTGTTATTTTCAGCGCCTTTACATTTTTCATATCACGGCGTGCACTGCTTTTCTGGTTTCGAACTGATATAGTTCTGCAGCCCGTGTGATATTTTCTTTGCCTATTAAATGGACAAAAAATATGGAAGCATTGACATCAGTTATTTCGAGCCCAACTTTTGGGACATACGCGTATATTATTTATGAAAAAAAATACATATTTTCCTTGTCTTGACAGTGCGTAGCCTTCAAGAATTCGCTTGGAGCATCTTTGTCAATGGCTATGCAGTTATTCGTGTATTTCAACTCTCGAACAATTCTATAAGGAGGAGGCGGAGCTGGAAATAAGCCCCCCCCTCTCCCTAGCTATATTTCTGGCTACGCCACTGCGACCAGGTAGTTCTGTAAAAATAGCATCGGCTTCACGTGTTGGAGCATTTCTTTCGTTCAATTATCTCTAGCATTTGTAATTCTGGCGCTCTCGCAGAGCAGTTCCGTATTGAAGAATGTACGAGAAATGTTGTACGCTATTATTTCTCCATAGACTGTACGATTTCTCGTCGACTGAATAATTTCTCGTCGACTGAACCATTTGTCGTACTACACGTATATATGAGATTGCGTTCTTGCCAATGAACGAGATTCTCATACATCATGAACGAGTTTGTACGAGCTGAGTGCATATAAGATGAACGACCTCGTACGACCTGCATGGGTATGAACCCTAATAACTATTGGCACTTCCTTTACATATTTACTTTAGCAATTCAAATAGAATTCTTGTAAGTGGTACTACATGCATAGCCACTGCTGCTGACCTTACTACAGTGCTGTTTTGCTGTAATGGTTTGTTCACAATTTTACGGTAAACAGTAATTTTGTGGTGAAAATGCCAGATGAAGTAAAGCTTGTATATGTAAAAAAAAAGGTACACTTCACACAGGTTCTTTCGCACTGCCATTCAAGTTTTCATTTGTAGTGATGTCCTCTTAGTTTAAGCAACATGTGATACATCTCATACATCTCATACATCTCATACATCTCATACATATGACCTCATACATCTTATACATCTGATACATCTCATACATCTGATACATCTCATACATCAAAGCGCGTTTTCCACGCCTGGCCGGCGGAGAGGGGAGGCTTCGTTCCGGCCGCGAAGCTCTCCACATCCCCGTAAGGAGCTTGGTGGTGGTCTCGTGCTGACGATGCCCTCTCGGTGAGCGCATATTTCCCCCCTCATCTTTTAAGAGATTCAATACATACAAGCATTTGTCTCGCAAACCAGATTTATTTCAAGGGAATTTTCCACGTCTCAATTATTTCTCTCGTCGTATTCGAGTGCTCATTGCCATGTTATAGTTTGTTAACGAAGCTTCCCCTCAAGTCTAAATATTGTAAGGCAGTTTGTCGTGTGCGTATCATGGCCACGCATGCTTATATCGCCTTTCCGTTTCTCTACCACGGTTGCGCTTTAAAACCACGGCGCTGCAAGTTTGCTTTCCTTTCCTTCCCTCTTCTCCGCCCTTAAACTGGCTCTCTTAACTACTACACGCAGAGACAAGAAACACAGCGCGCTTTAGATCCTATAGATGAGATGAATATTTACAATTATTATTAGGGTTATAATTATATTCGAGTGCTGATTGCCGTGTTATAGTTTGTTAACGAAGCTTCCCCTCAAGTCTAAATATTTTAAGGCAGTTTGTCGTGTGCGTATCATGGCCACGCATGCTTATATCGCCTTTCCGTTTCTCTACCACGGTTGCGCTTTAAAACCACGGCGCTGCAAGTTTGCTTTCCTTTCCTTCCCTCTTCTCCGCCCTTAAACTGGCTCTCTTAACTACTACACGCAGAGACAAAGAAACAGCACGCGCATGCGATCGCAAAGAGGAGATGAATACATATATATAGAAAAGCATCAGTCATAGCTCTCGAAGTATAATATAATATAATATAGAATAGCTCTCGAAGATAGCTATTCCGGCGGCTAGCTTCCCACGCTATGCGTGCCGTCCTCGCACCTGTTAAAGCTTTTCCTAGACGCTAGAGCTACACTATTCCTGCGCAACCTTGAGCGATCGGAAAGCGCGTTTTCCACGCCTGGCCGGCGGAGAGGGGAGGCTTCGTTCCGGCCGCGCAGCTCTCCACATCCCCGTAAGGAGCTTGGTGGTGGTCTCGTGCTGACGATGCCCTCACGGTGAGCGCATATTTCCCCCCTCATCTTTTAAGAGATTCAATACATACAAGCATTTGTCTCGCAAACCAGATTTATTTCAAGGGAATTTTCCACGTCTCAATTATTTCTCTCGTCGTATTCGAGTGCTCATTGCCGTGTTATAGTTTGTTAACGAAGCTTCCCCTCACGTCTAAATATTGTAAGGCAGTTTGTCGTGTGCGTATCATGGCCACGCATGCTTATATCGCCTTTCCGTTTCTCTACCACGGTTGCGCTTTAAAACCACGGCGCTGCAAGTTTGCTTTCCTTTCCTTCCCTCTTCTCCGCCCTTAAACTGGCTCTCTTAACTACTACACGCAAAGACAAAGAAACAGCACGCGCATGCGATCGCAAAGATGAGATGAATACATATATATAGAAAAGCATCAGTCATAGCTCTCGAAGTATAATATAATATAATATAGAATAGCTCTCGAAGATAGCTATTCCGGCGGCTAGCTTCCCACGCTATGCGTGCCGTCCTCGCACCTGTTAAAGCTTTTCCTAGACGCTAGAGCTACACTATTCCTGCGCAACCTTGAGCGATCGGAAAGCGCGTTTTCCACGCCTGGCCGGCGGAGAGGGGAGGCTTCGTTCCGGCCGCGAAGCTCTCCACATCCCCGTACGGAGCTTGGTGGTCGTCTCGTGCTGACGATGCCCTCTCGGTGAGCGCATATTTCCCCCCTCATCTTTTAAGAGATTCAATACATACAAGCATTTGTCTCGCAAACCAGATTTATTTCAAGGGAATTTTCCACGTCTCAATTATTTCTCTCGTCGTATTCGAGTGCTCATTGCCGTGTTATAGTTTGTTAACGAAGCTTCCCCTCAAGTCTAAATATTGTAAGGCAGTTTGTCGTGTGCGTATCATGGCCACGCATGCTTATATCGCCTTTCCGTTTCTCTACCACGGTTGCGCTTTAAAACCACGGCGCTGCAAGTTTGCTTTCCTTTCCTTCCCTCTTCTCCGCCCTTAAACTGGCTCTCTTAACTACTACACGCAGAGACAAGAAACAGCGCGCGCTTTAGATCCTATAGATGAGATGAATATTTACAATTATTATTAGGGTTATAATTATATTCGAGTGCTGATTGCCGTGTTATAGTTTGTTAACGAAGCTTCCCCTCAAGTCTAAATATTGTAAGGCAGTTTGTCGTGTGCGTATCATGGCCACGCATGCTTATATCGCCTTTCCGTTTCTCTACCACGGTTGCGCCTTAAAACCACGGCGCTGCAAGTTTGCTTTCTTTTCCTTCCCTCTTCTCCGCCCTTAAACTGGCTCTCTTAACTACTACACGCAGAGGCAAGAAACAGCGCGCGCATTAGATCCTTTAGATCAGATGAATATTTACAATTATTATTAGGGTTATAATTATATTCGAGTGCTCATTGCCGTGTTATAGTTTGTTAACGAAGCTTCCCCTCAAGTCTAAATATTTTAAGGCAGTTTGTCGTGTGCGTATCATGGCCACGCATGCTTATATCGCCTTTCCGTTTCTCTACCACGGTTGCGCTTTAAAACCACGGCGCTGCAAGTTTGCTTTCCTTTCCTTCCCTCTTCTCCGCCCTTAAACTGGCACTCTTTACTACACGCAGAGACAAAGAAACAGCACGCGCATGCGATCGCAAAGATGAGATGAATACATATATATAGAAAAGCATCAGTCATAGCTCTCGAAGTATAATATAATATAATATAGAATAGCTCTCGAAGATAGCTATTCCGGCGGCTAGCTTCCCACGCTATGCGTGCCGTCCTCGCACCTGTTAAAGCTTTTCCTAGACGCTAGAGCTACACTATTCCTGCGCAACCTTGAGCGATCGGAAAGCGCGTTTTCCACGCCTGGCCGGCGGAGAGGGGAGGCTTCGTTCCGGCCGCGAAGCTCTCCACATCCCCGTAAGGAGCTTGGTGGTGGTCTCGTGCTGACGATGCCCTCTCGGTGAGCGCCTATTTCCCCCCTCATCTTTTAAGAGATTCAATACACACAAGCATTTGTCTCGCAAACCAGATTTATTTCAAGGGAATTTTCCACGTCTCAATTATTTCTCTCGTCGTATTCGAGTGCTCATTGCCGTGTTATAGTTTGTTAACGAAGCTTCCCCTCAAGTCTAAATATTGTAAGGCAGTTTGTCGTGTGCGTATCATGGCCACGCATGCTTATATCGCCTTTCCGTTTCTCTACCACGGTTGCGCTTTAAAACCACGGCGCTGCAAGTTTGCTTTCCTTTCCTTCCCTCTTCTCCGCCCTTAAACTGGCTCTCTTAACTACTACACGCAGAGACAAGAAACAGCGCGCGCTTTAGATCCTATAGATGAGATGAATATTTACAATTATTATTAGGGTTATAATTATATTCGAGTGCTGATTGCCGTGTTATAGTTTGTTAACGAAGCTTCCCCTCAAGTCTAAATATTGTAAGGCAGTTTGTCGTGTGCGTATCATGGCCACGCATGCTTATATCGCCTTTCCGTTTCTCTACCACGGTTGCGCCTTAAAACCACGGCGCTGCAAGTTTGCTTTCTTTTCCTTCCCTCTTCTCCGCCCTTAAACTGGCTCTCTTAACTACTACACGCCGAGGCAAGAAACAGCGCGCGCTTTAGATCCTTTAGATCAGATGAATATTTACAATTATTATTAGGGTTATAATTATATTCGAGTGCTGATTGCCGTGTTATAGTTTGTTAACGAAGCTTCCCCTCAAGTCTAAATATTTTAAGGCAGTTTGTCGTGTGCGTATCATGGCCACGCATGCTTATATCGCCTTTCCGTTTCTCTACCACGGTTGCGCTTTAAAACCACGGCGCTGCAAGTTTGCTTTCCTTTCCTTCCCTCTTCTCCGCCCTTAAACTGGCACTCTTAACTACTACACGCAGAGACAAAGAAACAGCACGCGCATGCGATCGCAAAGATGAGATGAATACATATATATAGAAAAGCATCAGTCATAGCTCTCGAAGTATAATATAATATAATATAGAATAGCTCTCGAAGATAGCTATTCCGGCGGCTAGCTTCCCACGCTATGCGTGCCGTCCTCGCACCTGTTAAAGCTTTTCCTAGACGCTAGAGCTACACTATTCCTGCGCAACCTTGAGCGATCGGAAAGCGCGTTTTCCACGCCTGGCCGGCGGAGAGGGGAGGCTTCGTTCCGGCCGCGAAGCTCTCCACATCCCCGTAAGGAGCTTGGTGGTGGTCTCGTGCTGACGATGCCCTCTCGGAGAGCGCCTATTTCCCCCCTCATCTTTTAAGAGATTCAATACACACAAGCATTTGTCTCGCAAACCAGATTTATTTCAAGGGAATTTTCCACGTCTCAATTATTTCTCTCGTCGTATTCGAGTGCTCATTGCCGTGTTATAGTTTGTTAACGAAGCTTCCCCTCAAGTCTAAATATTGTAAGGCAGTTTGTCGTGTGCGTATCATGGCCACGCATGCTTATATCGCCTTTCCGTTTCTCTACCACGGTTGCGCTTTAAAACCACGGCGCTGCAAGTTTGCTTTCCTTTCCTTCCCTCTTCTCCGCCCTTAAACTGGCTCTCTTAACTACTACACGCAGAGACAAGAAACAACGCGCGCGCTTTAGATCCTATAGATGAGATGAATATTTACAATTATTATTAGGGTTATAATTATATTCGAGTGCTGATTGCCGTGTTATAGTTTGTTAACGAAGCTTCCCCTCAAGTCTAAATATTGTAAGGCAGTTTGTCGTGTGCGTATCATGGCCACGCATGCTTATATCGCCTTTCCGTTTCTCTACCACGGTTGCGCCTTAAAACCACGGCGCTGCAAGTTTGCTTTCTTTTCCTTCCCTCTTCTCCGCCCTTAAACTGGCTCTCTTAACTACTACACGCAGAGGCAAGAAACAGCGCGCGCTTTAGATCCTTTAGATCAGATGAATATTTACAATTATTATTAGGGTTATAATTATATTCGAGTGCTGATTGCCGTGTTATAGTTTGTTAACGAAGCTTCCCCTCAAGTCTAAATATTTTAAGGCAGTTTGTCGTGTGCGTATCATGGCCACGCATGCTTATATCGCCTTTCCGTTTGTCTACCACGGTTGTGCTTTAAAACCACGGCGCTGCAAGTTTGCTTTCCTTTCCTTCCCTCTTCTCCGCCCTTAAACTGGCTCTCTTAACTACTACACGCAGAGACAAAGAAACAGCACGCGCATGCGATCGCAAAGATGAGATGAATACATATATATAGAAAAGCATCAGTCATAGCTCTCGAAGTATAATATAATATAGAATAGCTCTCGAAGATAGCTATTCCGGCGGCTAGCTTCCCACGCTATGCGTGCCGTCCTCGCACCTGTTAAAGCTTTTCCTAGACGCTAGAGCTACACTATTCCTGCGCAACCTTGAGCGATCGGAAAGCGTGTTTTCCACGCCTGGCCGGCGGAGAGGGGAGGCTTCGTTCCGGCCGCGAAGCTCTCCACATCCCCGTAAGGAGCTTGGTGGTGGTCTCGTGCTGACGATGCCCTCTCGGTGAGCGCCTATTTCCCCCCTCATCTTTTAAGAGATTCAATACACACAAGCATTTGTCTCGCAAACCAGATTTATTTCAAGGGAATTTTCCACGTCTCAATTATTTCTCTCGTCGTATTGGAGTGCTCATTGCCGTGTTATAGTTTGTTAACGAAGCTTCCCCTCAAGTCTAAATATTGTAAGGCAGTTTGTCGTGTGCGTATCATGGCCACGCATGCTTATATCGCCTTTCCGTTTCTCTACCACGGTTGCGCTTTAAAACCACGGCGCTGCAAGTTTGCTTTCCTTTCCTTCCCTCTTCTCCGCCCTTAAACTGGCTCTCTTAACTACTACACGCAGAGACAAGAAACAGCGCGCGCTTTAGATCCTATAGATGAGATGAATATTTACAATTATTATTAGGGTTATAATTATATTCGAGTGCTGATTGCCGTGTTATAGTTTGTTAACGAAGCTTCCGCTCAAGTCTAAATATTGTAAGGCAGTTTGTCGTGTGCGTATCATGGCCACGCATGCTTATATCGCCTTTCCGTTTCTCTACCACGGTTGCGCCTTAAAACCACGGCGCTGCAAGTTTGCTTTCTTTTTCTTCCCTCTTCTCCGCCCTTAAACTGGCTCTCTTAACTACTACACGCAGAGGCAAGAAACAGCGCGCGCTTTAGATCCTATAGATCAGATGAATATTTACAATTATTATTAGGGTTATAATTATATTCGAGTGCTGATTGCCGTGTTATAGTTTGTTAACGAAGCTTCCCCTCAAGTCTAAATATTTTAAGGCAGTTTGTCGTGTGCGTATCATGGCCACGCATGCTTATATCGCCTTTCCGTTTCTCTACCACGGTTGCGCTTTAAAACCACGGCGCTGCAAGTTTGCTTTCCTTTCCTTCCCTCTTCTCCGCCCTTAAACTGGCTCTCTTAACTACTACACGCAGAGACAAAGAAACAGCACGCGCATGCGATCGCAAAGATGAGATGAATACATATATATAGAAAAGCATCAGTCATAGCTCTCGAAGTGTAATATAATATAATATAGAATAGCTCTCGAAGATAGCTATTCCGGCGGCTAGCTTCCCACGCTATGCGTGCCGTCCTCGCACCTGTTAAAGCTTTTCCTAGACGCTAGAGCTACACTATTCCTGCGCAACCTTGAGCGATCGGAAAGCGTGTTTTCCACGCCTGGCCGGCGGAGAGGGGAGGCTTCGTTCCGGCCGCGAAGCTCTCCACATCCCCGTAAGGAGCTTGGTGGTGGTCTCGTGCTGACGATGCCCTCTCGGTGAGCGCCTATTTCCCCCCTCATCTTTTAAGAGATTCAATACATACAAGCATTTGTCTCGCAAACCAGATTTATTTCAAGGGAATTTTCCACGTCTCAATTATTTCTCTCGTCGTATTCGAGTGCTCATTGCCGTGTTATAGTTTGTTAACGAAGCTTCCCCTCAAGTCTAAATATTGTAAGGCAGTTTGTCGTGTGCGTATCATGGCCACGCATGCTTATATCGCCTTTCCGTTTCTCTACCACGGTTGCGCTTTAAAACCACGGCGCTGCAAGTCTGCTTTCTTTTTCTTCCCTCTTCTCCGCCCTTAAACTGGCTCTCTTAACTACTACACGCAGAGACAAGAAACAGCGCGCGCTTTAGATCCTATAGATGAGATGAATATTTACAATTATTATTAGGGTTATAATTATATTCGAGTGCTGATTGCCGTGTTATAGCTTGTTAACGAAGCTTCCCCTCAAGTCTAAATATTGTAAGGCAGTTTGTCGTGTGCGTATCATGGCCACGCATGCTTATATCGCCTTTCCGTTTCTCTACCACGGTTGCGCCTTAAAACCACGGCGCTGCAAGTTTGCTTTCTTTTTCTTCCCTCTTCTCCGCCCTTAAACTGGCTCTCTTAACTACTACACGCAGAGGCAAGAAACAGCGCGCGCTTTAGATCCTATAGATGAGATGAATATTTACAATTATTATTAGGGTTATAATTATATTCGAGTGCTGATTGCCGTGTTATAGTTTGTTAACGAAGCTTCCCCTCAAGTCTAAATATTTTAAGGCAGTTTGTCGTGTGCGTATCATGGCCACGCATGCTTATATCGCCTTTCCGTTTCTCTACCACGGTTGCGCTTTAAAACCACGGCGCTGCAAGTTTGCTTTCCTTTCCTTCCCTCTTCTCCGCCCTTAAACTGGCTCTCTTAACTACTACACGCAGAGACAAAGAAACAGCACGCGCATGCGTTCGCAAAGATGAGATGAATACAGATATATATAATTTGTATTTAGCAAATGAGTCAACTAAATTATTAGCTTACACAGCTCTAGTTCGCTCAAAGATTGAATACGCTTCCATAATATGGAATCCAAATCAGACTTACCTAATAAACAAGCTGGAATCTTTACAAAATAAAGCAGCACGCTTCATCACTAAAACATACTCTAGAACATCCAGCATCACGGCTATCAAAGAGTCCCTCCAATTACCGTCTCTAGAAACACGACGACTGTTAGCACTGCTTTCCCACTTCCACAGATTGAATCATACCCCGTCATCCTTTACAGCATCCCATATCAAACCCCCACAAAAAATTTTTCCCCGCCTCGACCATCCCTTCAAAGTGCGTCCCATGTTTGCACGTACGAATCTCCTGCGACAATCACCGCTCTTTCTAGCTATTCATCACTGGAATAAGCTGCCAAAAGAAATTGCTTCTATACGTGATCATGACTCATTTGTTAGTAATTTGAAGCGCCGTTTTACGCATGTTGGGTAAAAGCAGAATTATATGCCTTTGACGCATTGTAAGTGTATCTACATGCTTTGTACGGAGTGTTGTTGTTGTTGTTTTCATCATGTATGCAATTCTGTTTCCTTTTTTTCTTTTTATATTTTCTTGTTGTATTCAGTGATCTTTACCACGGTGTTCTATATTGCCTTCCCCCCCATAATTGTGTTTGACATATCCTGTTGTTAACCCCCCCCCCCCTATGTAATGCCCATAAGGGCCTTTAGGGTATCTGAATAAAAAAAGCATCAGTCATAGCTCTCGAAGTATAATATAATATAATATAGAATAGCTCTCGAAGATAGCTATTCCGGCGGCTAGCTTCCCACGCTATGCGTGCCGTCCTCGCACCTGTTAAAGCTTTTCCTAGACGCTAGAGCTACACTATTCCTGCGCAACCTTGAGCGATCGGAAAGCGTGTTTTCCACGCCTGGCCGGCGGAGAGGGGAGGCTTCGTTCGGGCCGCGAAGCTCTCCACATCCCCGTAAGGAGCTTGGTGGTGGTCTCGTGCTGACGATGCCCTCTCGGTGAGCGCCTATTTCCCCCCTCATCTTTTAAGAGATTCAATACATACAAGCATTTGTCTCGCAAACCAGATTTATTTCAAGGGAATTTTCCACGTCTCAATTATTTCTCTCGTCGTATTCGAGTGCTCATTGCCGTGTTATAGTTTGTTAACGAAGCTTCCCCTCAAGTCTAAATATTGTAAGGCAGTTTGTCGTGTGCGTATCATGGCCACGCATGCTTATATCGCCTTTCCGTTTCTCTACCACGGTTGCGCTTTAAAACCACGGCGCTGCAAGTTTGCTTTCCTTTCCTTCCCTCTTCTCCGCCCTTAAACTGGCTCTCTTAACTACTACACGCAGAGACAAGAAACAGCGCGCGCTTTAGATCCTATAGATGAGATGAATATTTACAATTATTATTAGGGTTATAATTATATTCGAGTGCTGATTGCCGTGTTATAGTTTGTTAACGAAGCTTCCCCTCAAGTCTAAATATTGTAAGGCAGTTTGTCGTGTGCGTATCATGGCCACGCATGCTTATATCGCCTTTCCGTTTCTCTACCACGGTTGCGCCTTAAAACCACGGCGCTGCAAGTTTGCTTTCTTTTTCTTCCCTCTTCTCCGCCCTTAAACTGGCTCTCTTAACTACTACACGCAGAGGCAAGAAACAGCGCGCGCTTTAGATCCTATAGATGAGATGAATATTTACAATTATTATTAGGGTTATAATTATATTCGAGTGCTGATTGCCGTGTTATAGTTTGTTAACGAAGCTTCCCCTCAAGTCTAAATATTTTAAGGCAGTTTGTCGTGTGCGTATCATGGCCACGCATGCTTATATCGCCTTTCCGTTTCTCTACCACGGTTGCGCTTTAAAACCACGGCGCTGGAAGTTTGCTTTCCTTTCCTTCCCTCTTCTCCGCCCTTAAACTGGCTCTCTTAACTACTACACGCAGAGACAAAGAAACAGCACGCGCATGCGTTCGCAAAGATGAGATGAATACAGATATATATAATTTGTATTTAGCAAATGAGTCAACTAAATTATTAGCTTACACAGCTCTAGTTCGCTCAAAGATTGAATACGCTTCCATAATATGGAATCCAAATCAGACTTACCTAATAAACAAGCTGGAATCTTTACAAAATAAAGCAGCACGCTTCATCACTAAAACATACTCTAGAACATCCAGCATCACGGCTATCAAAGAGTCCCTCCAATTACCGTCTCTAGAAACACGACGACTGTTAGCACTGCTTTCCCACTTCCACAGATTGTATCATACCCCGTCTTCCTTTACAGCATCCCATATCAAACCCCCACAAAAAATTTTTCCCCGCCTCGACCATCCCTTCAAAGTGCGTCCCATGTTTGCACGTACGAATCTCCTGCGACAATCACCGCTCTTTCTAGCTATTCATCACTGGAATACGCTGCCAAAAGAAATTGCTTCTATACGTGATCATGACTCATTTGTTAGTAATTTGAAGCGCAGTTTTACGCATGTTGGGTAAAAGCAGAATTTTATGCCTTTGACGCATTGTAAGTGTATCTACATGCTTTGTACGGAGTGTTGTTGTTGTTGTTTTCATCATGTATGCAATTCTCTTTCCTTTTTTTCTTTTTATATTTTCTTGTTGTATTCAGTGATCTTTACCACGGTGTTCTATATTGCCTTCCCCCCCATAATTGTGTTTGACATATCATGTTGTTAACCCCCCCCCCCCCTATGTAATGCCCATAAGGGCCTTTAGGGTATCTGAATAAAAAAAGCATCAGTCATAGCTCTCGAAGTATAATATAATATAATATAGAATAGCTCTCGAAGATAGCTATTCCGGCGGCTAGCTTCCCACGCTATGCGTGCCGTCCTCGCACCTGTTAAAGCTTTTCCTAGACGCTAGAGCTACACTATTCCTGCGCAACCTTGAGCGATCGGAAAGCGTGTTTTCCACGCCTGGCCGGCGGAGAGGGGAGGCTTCGTTCGGGCCGCGAAGCTCTCCACATCCCCGTAAGGAGCTTGGTGGTGGTCTCGTGCTGACGATGCCCTCTCGGTGAGTGCATATTTCCCCCCTCATCTTTTAAGAGATTCAATACATACAAGCATTTGTCTCGCAAACCAGATTTATTTCAAGGGAATTTTCCACGTCTCAACTATTTCTCTCGTCGTATTCGAGTGCTCATTGCCGTGTTATAGTTTGTTAACGAAGCTTCCCCTCAAGTCTAAATATTGTAAGGCAGTTTGTCGTGTGCGTATCATGGCCACGCATGCTTATATCGCCTTTCCGTTTCTCTACCACGGTTGCGCCTTAAAACCACGGCGCTGCAAGTTTGCTTTCTTTTCCTTCCCTCTTCTCCGCCCTTAAACTGGCTCTCTTAACTACTACACGCAGAGGCAAGAAACAGCGCGCGCTTTAGATCCTATAGATGAGATGAATTTTTACAATTATTATTAGGGTTATAATTATATTCGATGCTTATTGCCGTGTTATAGTTTGTTAACGAAGCTTCCCCTCAAGTCTAAATATTTTAAGGCAGTTTGTCGTGTGCGTATCATGGCCACGCATGCTTATATCGCCTTTCCGTTTCTCTACCACGGTTGCGCTTTAAAACGACGGCGCTGCAAGTTTGCTTTCCTTTCCTTCCCTCTTCTCCGCCCTTAAACTGGCTCTCTTAACTACTACACGCAGAGACAAAGAAACAGCACGCGCATGCGATCGCAAAGATGAGATGAATGCATATATATAGAAAAGCATCAGTCATAGCTCTCGAAGTATAATATAATATAATATAGAATAGCTCTCGAAGATAGCTATTCCGGCGGCTAGCTTCCCACGCTATGCGTGCCGTCCTCGCACCTGTTAAAGCTTTTCCTAGACGCTAGAGCTACACTATTCCTGCGCAACCTTGAGCGATCGGAAAGCGCGTTTTCCACGCCTGGCCGGCGGAGATGGGAGGCTTCGTTCCGGCCGCGAAGCTCTCCACATCCCCGTAAGGAGCTTGGTGGTGGTCTCGTGCTGACGATGCCCTCTCGGTGAGCGCATATTTCCCCCCTCATCTTTTAAGAGATTCAATACATACAAGCATTTGTCTCGCAAACCAGATTTATTTCAAGGGAATTTTCCACGTCTCAACTATTTCTCTCGTCGTATTCGAGTGCTCATTGCCGTGTTATAGTTTGTTAACGAAGCTTCCCCTCAAGTCTAAATATTGTAAGGCAGTTTGTCGTGTGCGTATCATGGCCACGCATGCTTATATCGCCTTTCCGTTTCTCTACCACGGTTGTGCTTTAAAACCACGGCGCTGCAAGTTTGCTTTCCTTTCCTTCCCTCTTCTCCGCCCTTAAACTGGCTCTCTTAACTACTACACGCAGAGACAAGAAACAGCGCGCGCTTTAGATCCTATAGATGAGATGAATATTTACAATTATTATTAGGGTTATAATTATATTCGAGTGCTGATTGCCGTGTTATAGTTTGTTAACGAAGCTTCCGCTCAAGTCTAAATATTGTAAGGCAGTTTGTCGTGTGCGTATCATGGCCACGCATGCTTATATCGCCTTTCCGTTTCTCTACCACGTTTGTGCCTTAAAACCACGGCGCTGCAAGTTTGCTTTCCTTTCCTTCCCTCTTCTCCGCCCTTAAACTGGCTCTCTTAACTACTACACGCAGAGACAAAGAAACAGCACGCGCATGCGATCGCAAAGATGAGATGAATACATATATATAGAAAAGCATCAGTCATAGCTCTCGAAGTATAATATAATATAATATAATATAATATAGAATAGCTCTCGAAGATAGCTATTCCGGCGGCTAGCTTCCCACGCTATGCGTGCCGTCCTCGCACCTGTTAAAGCTTTTCCTAGACGCTAGAGCTACACTATTCCTGCGCAACCTTGAGCGATCGGAAAGCGCGTTTTCCACGCCTGGCCGGCGGAGAGGGGAGGCTTCGTTCCGGCCGCGAAGCTCGGCGGTCATTTTCGGCCAAATGGCTCGGCGGCGAAGCGGGCGGCCATTTTTCCAAGAAATTATGCTTTCCAACCACTCAGAATCGACTGTCGCGGACAACACCAGCCCCTTTCCGCATAGGTATGAGGCTCGGAGCAGGAGCTATGGCGCTTGAAAGTAACCGCTGGCTTGACGAACCAACCGACTGAGCTACCTTTCCGGGCAACATTGAAGGATCACGAGTTCAAATCACAAGTTATGTTCCTTTTTTTCCCATTTTTTTCTTTTTTTAATGTCTTTTCCTTCATTTTATCACTGTAAGGAAACCCTCCTAAAAGAAAAAATTATATATCCTCAATTATGTGTGGCCACACATGTGCAGGTCATAAATACCAGGTTCTCTAGCCGAGTGCCATCCATGCGGTATAACCGAGCTCAGATTGGCCCACCTTGACTGATCAAATTGGGCACCACTGTAGGTTAAATGAGGCGTACAACTCCTGCGGGACCCGCCGTGGTTACTCAGTGGTCATGGTGTTAGACTGCTGAGCACGAGGTCGCGGGATCGGACCCCGGCCACGGCGGCCGCATTTCGATGGGGGCGAAATGCGAAAACACCCGTGTCCTTAGAATTTGGTGCACGTTAAAGAACCCCAGGTGGTCGAAATTTTCGGAGTCCTCCACTAAGGCGTGCATAATCAGAAAGTGGTTTTGTCACGCAAAACCCCATTCTCCAATTTTTAATTTAACTCCTGCGGGGACGGTAGAGTATCCGTCTCCAGTGCAAAAGGACCGTGATTCAAATCCCGGTGCAGCGCAATTCTCCACCGGAAAATACAAAAAAAAAACGTGTGTTGAGAAAATTGCACAAACAGGCCTGGAGTGCGGCCTGATCCCGGTGACCAGAACCGGTAACGCACTCTCTCACCAGAGCAGGATTGGCCACCCTGGTGCAGTACTGGGCCACAACCTCCTATATGAATACAACAATCAAACCCCGGCCCTCAGTCCCGAGCAGCCGCGAAGCAACTGACCACGGCGGCGGTCAGATCTGTGACGCTGCAGAGGGTGCTAAGAATACCTGGCTCCGGACAGGCCGCCATTGGAATCTGAACCTGGCAACGTTTAACGTTAGAACGCTATCTAGCGAGGCGAGTCTAGCAGTGTTATTGGAGGAATTAGAGGGTAGTAAATGGGATATAATAGGGCTCAGTGAGGTTAGCAGGACAAAAGAAGCATATACAGTGCTAAAAAGCGGGCATGTACTGTGTTACCGGGGCTTAGCAGAGAGACGAGAACTAGGAGTCGGATTCCTGATTAATAAGGAAATAGCTGGTAACATACAGGAATTCTATAGCATTAACGAGAGGGTGGCAGGTCTTGTTGTGAAGCTTAATAAGAGGTACAAATTGAAGGTGGTACAAGTCTATGCCCCTACATGCAGTCATGATGACCAGGAAGTCGAAAGCTTTTATGAAGACGTGGAATCGGCGATGGGTAAAGTCAAAACAAAATACACTATACTGATGGGCGACTTCAATGCCAGGGTAGGCAAGAAGCAGGCTGGAGACAAGTCAGTGGGGGAGTATGGCATTGGCTCTAGGAATAGCAGAGGAGAATTATTAGTAGAGTTTGCAGAACAGAATAATATGCGGATAATGAACACCTTTTTCCGCAAGCGAGTTAGTCGAATGTGGACGGGGAAGAGCCCGAATGGTGAGACTAGAAATGAAATCGACTTCATACTCTGCGCGAACCCTGGCATCATACAAGATGTAGACGTGCTCGGCAAGGTACGCTGCAGTGACCATAGAATGGTAAGAACTCGAATTAGCCTAGACTTGAGGAGGGAACGGAAGAAACTGGTACACAAGAAGCCAATCAATGAGTTAGCGGTAAGAGGGAAACTAGAGGAATTCCGGATCAAGCTACAGAACAGGTATTCGGCATTAACTCAGGAAGAGGACCTTAGTGTTGCAGCCATGCACGACAATCTCGTGGGCATCATTAAGGAGTGCGCAATAGAAGTCGGTGGTAACTCCGTTAGACAGGATACCAGTAAGCTATCGCAGGAGACGAAAGATCTGATCAAGAAACGCCGATGTATGAAAGCCTCTAACCCTACAGCTAGAATAGAACTGGCAGAACTTTCTAAGTAAATCAACAAGCGTAAGACAGCGGACATCAGAAACTATAATATGGATAGAATTGAACAGGCTCCCAGGAACGGAGGAAGCCTAAAAACAGTAAAGAAGAAACTAGGAATAGGCAAGAATCAGACGTGTGCGTTAAGAGACAAAGCCGGCAATATCGTTACCAATATGGATGAGATAGTTCAAGTGGCTGAGGAGTTCTATAGAGATTTATACAGTACCAGTGGTACCCACGACGATAGTGGAAGAGAGAATAGCCTAGAGGAATTCGAAATCCCACAGGTAACGCAAGAAGAAGTCAAGAAAGCCTTAGGAGCTATGCAAAGGGGGAAGGCAGCTGGGGAGGATCAGGTAACAGCAGATCTCCTGAAGGATGGTGGTCAGATTGTTCTAGAGAAACTGGCCACCCTGTATACGCAATGCCTCATAACGTCGAGCGTACCGGAGTCTTGGAAGAACGCTAACATAATCCTAATCCATAAGAAAGGGGACGCCAAAGACTTGAAAAATTATAGACCGATCAGCTTACTGTCCGTTGCCTACAAAGTATTTACTAAGGTAATCGCAAATAGAATCAGGAACACCTTAGACTTCTGTCACCCAAAGGACCAGGCAGGATTCCGTAAAGGCTACTCAACAATAGACCATATTCACACTGTCAATCAAGTGATAGAGAAATGTGCAGAATATAACCAACCCTTATATATAGCTTTCATTGATTACGAGAAAGCGTTTGATTCAGTCGAAACCTCAGCAGTCATGGAGGCATTACGGAATCAGGGTGTAGATGAGCCATATGTAAAAATACTGGAAGATATCTATAGCGGCTCCACAGCCACCGTAGTCCTCCACAAAGAAAGTAACAAAATCCCTATAAAGAAAGGCGTCAGACAGGGAGATACGATATCTCCAATGCTATTCACAGCTTGTTTACAGGAGGTATTCAGAGGCCTGGAGTGGGAAGAATTGGGGATAAAAGTTGATGGAGAATACCTTAGCAACTTGCGATTCGCTGATGATATTGCCTTGCTTAGTAACTCAGGAGACCAATTGCAATGCATGCTCACTGACCTGGAGAGGCAAAGCAGAAGGGTGGGTCTGAAAATTAATTTGCAGAAAACTAAAGTATTGTTTAACAGTCTCGGAAGAGAACAGCAGTTTACGATAGGTAGCGAAGCACTGGAAGTGGTAAGGGAATACATCTACTTAGGGCAGGTAGTGACCACGGATCCGGATCATGAGACTGAAATAACCAGAAGAATAAGAATGCGCTGGGGTGCGTTTGGCAGACATTCTCAAATCATGAACAGCAGGTTGCCATTATCCCTCACGAGAAAAGTGTATAATAGCTGTGTCTTACCAGTACTTACCCACGGGGCAGAAACCTGGAGGCTTACGAAAAGGGTTCTGCTGAAATTGAGGACGACGCAACGAGCTATGGAAAGAAGAATGATGGGTGTAACGTTAAGGGATAAGAAAAGAGCAGATTGGGTGAGGCAACAAACGCGGGTAAACGACATCTTAGTTGAAATCAAGAAAAAGAAATGGGCATGGGCAGGACATGTAATGAGGAGGGAAGATAACCGATGGTGATTAAGGGTTACGGACTGGATTCCAAGGGAAGGGAAGCGTAGCAGGGGGCGGCAGAAAGTTAGGTGGGCGGATGAAATTAAGATGTTTGCAGGGACAACATGGCCACAATTAGTACATGACCGGGGTAGTTGGAGAAGTATGGGAGAGGCCTTTGCCCTGCAGTGGGCGTAACTAGGCTGATGATGATGATGATGATGATGATACATCTCACAAGTGTTGTTTATTGGACCTTCTATTGGTACTTTGATACACCCAGTCTGCTGACAGATGACCATAGGAATGTGTTCCTTGTGTGAGAGCTTGCAGGGCACCTGAAAAAGTACAGAAAAGCCAACAATTTGTTTTCACTTGTGCAATAAGAAAGCACATAGGCAAAATCAGTTTGCCTACATTCACACGTGCTTCAGTATTCCGAACATATAGGATACTGAACAAGTTTAGCAAAATAAGTGGTTTTCTGCAACGCTTATGACTTCAAGAGGAACCTGCATCACTGTAATAGAATAACCTGTCGCGTTAGCAGGCCACTGAAACAAGTTATCACCGTAAAACAAGAAAAACACTGTTTGATCAACAATAATTACTAGTATTAAAACAACAGAAGTAACAAGCCTAAAATGTAATTTGAAAAAGCAGCACAAACTGGTCGGGAAAATTAAATTACTTTGAAACTGTCCCTCTGCCAGCGACGTAAAAACCGTGGTGGCGTAGCGGCTTTGACATTGCACTGCTAAGCTAAATAGCGCAGGATAAAATCCCGGCCACAATGCCCGCATTTCGATGCTGGCAATATGCAAAAACATAAGGTGCATTGGGCGCACAATAAAGAACCCCGAGTGTACAAAATTAATCCAAAGTCCCCCATAAACCATCCTTCATAATCATATTCTGGTATTCGCAGATAAAACTCCAGAATTTAATTTACTTAGGGCAAATAGTATATGCAGAAGGACAAATGCTTATACAGAATCATCTGACAGCAGCTACCATTTAGCGAAATTTCATACTTTCTAAAATAAAAAATTGTCAGATGACTTTAGCAAATATCTATATATGTGAAAATTATTGCCATTAGTTTTATATGGCCCATTCTGCCTTACTTTCTTTTTAACTAGATTATATGTGCATTGCAGGTGCTCACTACACCTAGAAAATTTGGCACCACTCCTTAAAGGGCATGGTATTGTTTCAAGCGACAGCACAAGTTTGCTTTGCGATTGTTAACCTACGCGAACGATTTTCCGACTTCTTGATATCACGGACACCTGGGCAGGATCACTAGTCGCACTGTGCCTTTTTTCATCTGTTGTCCACAAAATGATGCCCATGGAGACATTAACCTGAGTTTGCAATTGTTAATGCATCCTGTTTCATAATGATGAATTTATGGACACTGACTCCAGTCAAGCCAACAGAGCTCCTCTTCTGGCAGGTTAACTTCATGGTCTTGCCTCAGATAGAGCTTACTGTTCGCACGTTCCATGGTGCAGGGCACTCTCGTCAGGGTTGGGTGAATTGCCGCAGTGTTGATTCATTTGTGCAGAATGGCAGTTGCAGGTTTAGTGGGCTTGTAGGAAGACAACCTCAAGATATCTTTGTGGTTTCAATGGGCTCTTTGGGTTTTAATACATCAAAGCTAACCAAATCTATTATCTTAACCTTTTTCTGCATATCCAAAATAATAAGCTGTACCCCACGTACAGTTCTTCTAGATGTGTTCAATATTGCCTCCGGTCACAAAGTATAAGAACACCAAAAATTAGAACTACCTATGGTCGGCAGCATATTCTGCATCAAATACCCAGTCTGCTTAATAAACTTGGCAACATTTTAGACCTAAATAAACAAATTTCCAAAAATAGGTTTAAACAAATTCTTCTTGAAAATTGCATTGAATATGTTTAATTTCTGTAAGTGTTGATTACAACCTCCATGTGTATTGACTTTTTCATCTTACTCAATGTACACTGTGTTTATTTCTTAGCACACATTGTTTTTTTTGCTGCTTGTTACAATATATGAATGTCGATCTGCTTGTTTTCTCTACTCTGTTATATTTCTTTTGTTTTTTATAACTAGAGACAATTTAGATTGTTCAATGATTATCTTTTGTCTGCTTATGCCTGCTTGCTGAACTGTATCTCGGAGCAAAAGCCTCTGTCAGGCTGTATAGCCTTTTGCTTTTGCTTCGATTTCTGTTGATGTACAGAAAGAAATAAACCTCAAAGTTTTCTTGAGTCTGTCTGCACAAGTGGCCCTTTAGTGTCGCCGTGTTTAGTAGTCGTTGTACCATGTGGCTACCACGAGACGACGGGAGCTGCCACACAACGTGCACCGCGTGCATACCAGCGAGACGACAGGAGCGCCCACATCACCGTGGCGAATCAAGAATTCGACGCGGAAGGGACTTCAAGAAGCGCCCAGCCATCACCACGACGAATCAAGGATTCGACGCGGGCGACGTCATCACCCTGCCCCGCCTGGTTCTTGCCGACGAGGGTCGCCAAATGGACTAAAAGGGAGAACCGGCCCATTGTGAGAAGAGACAGTCGCTTCCAGCCCCCCAGTCGGTCTGCATATCAAACCGACTGGGTCTGATATATCATCTTTAGGCATATTATCATCAGGCATATATCATCATTAGGCATATAATCTCCAGTGGAGATGATATGCCTATCACAAAGAACACAAAGGCCCAGCATGACGAACATTAGCGTGCCGGGCTAGAAAGGGCAGAAAAAGCAGGACTTACGTTAATACTGAAGAATGTGTTTGGTATTAAAAATATAACATTTCTAGGTGATATAATAAATGAAAGCAGCGTGCGTCCAAGCCCCGAATTGATTGAAGGCGTCCGAGCCATGCCGGCGCCGGAAGACAAAAATGCTGTGAGAAGAATGATGGGTGTCGTTGACTATTTTCGAAAGTATGTTCCCAGATTAAGGGATAAAACGGCGATGCTGCGAAGCGCGTCGTCAAGGAGAATGCGGTTTCTGAGTGGGCCATAGCCCATGGGCACGAGGGGCAAAACGTCTGCGAGGCATTAAAGTTTCAGCCACTCCAGGCCTTTTTTGATCAGTCATCATCCTATTTTATGTCCACTGCAGGACGAAGGCCTCTCACGGCGATCTCCAATTAGCCACCTTCTGCGCCAACCAATTCCAACTAGCGCCACCGAATTCCTTAATTTAATCGGCCCACCTAGCCTTTTGCCGACCTCGATTGCGCACCCATTCTGCAACCATAATGGTTCACCGGTTATCTAATCTGTGCATTGCATGAGCTGCCCAGCTCCATTTCTTGGCAGACGCATCAGCCATCGGCATTGGCGCGTCGCTACAGCAGAAACGCCAGTATGAATGGCGCCAATTTCAGTACGCCTCGCCAACGCTGATAGCGAAACGCGATATTCGCAAATCGAGAAAGAAACTGTTGTCATAGTATCCGCATGTAAAACATTTCACCAGTTTACTTATGGCTGCCAGATCTTCATAGAGATGGACCACCTACCGCTGTTGGCCATCGCAAAAAAATACATTTGAGGAATGCCACCCACGCTACAGCGTTTGTTTGTTCGCTTTCTAATACGATTATGCGCATGCGCCACCCTCCCAGGAAGCTATAAAAGAGAACCAAATAAAGAGACGAGCACGTTGATGGCCAACCACTGTATCTGTAGTCTTGCTCAGGCGCACACGATACAGATGGGATTTAGAAAATTTTGTCCTAAAACCTACGGTGAGAGAAAGGATGCGTTTACCTTAACTGAATGGCCCCACCATATTGAGGGCGCCTCGGGATCGCGTTGATTACGCCTATCGTCGGAATCGTATCTAGTCCTATGCTCCGGCTGGCTTGCCCAGAGTAGCAACATAGCGGGGCCCATGTGGTTGCCGATTTCAATGCATTGTTGCTATGGGGAGCTTTTCCTCTATAGTTGTTTATGTTAACTTCATGAATAAAGGAACTCACTAGATGTGCAGCAAACACACTTTAAATGGTCAGTGATACAGATCTGGTGTCGCGAACAGCAGAGAATTCCCCCCACGACCGAACTGACGTACTTAGGTGATCAATTCTTAGTGAGTTGTCGGCTTCCGAAGGTCTTTCTGAATGAATTCTTGTTTTTTCATTCGAATAGACTCTGCGTTGGTCAGTACCAGGGCCACATGAACGTTGTTCGGTCCGCTGCCATGCAAAATGTCACGTGACAAATCATTAGGTGGTGTAAGAACAGCCCGCTGGCAGTGCTTGCCTGGTCGGGAAAAGAACCAGAGGTGCCTATTCCATCACGGCCAGGTATCTAGCCGCAGGCTTTAGAGGGTGCGCTAAGACACGAGGAAAGGCAGTTAAACGCTGAATTCTGCACAAAACGGCCAGGGGCAGACAGGGATCTTCGAAGAACGCTGCACACGCTCAGCTGAGGATGTCACTCAACCACAGTCCTTGGGCTAGTAGTCTCGCATCACCTCTCCGTTTTCTTCTTTTTCCTTCCTGTATATATTTTGCAACTCTTTGTGTTCTCTGACTATAATTTTCTGAAGTACGTGAATACATAACACACGTAGAACGGCTGTTGTTAGCTAGGTTCTCCGGCTCGGTTGTGGTTACGGTGTTTGAGTTCCAGAAACTAAAAGGTTCACAAAGGAGGAGGACTGAGGCTGAGCAAAGAAGATTAGCCCAATTCATGGCTGATCTCTCAGAGTTGGTCACGCCGCTTCACAAAGAAAAAACAACAGCCTGTGTTATTCTATAAGCAGAAGGATTTCATCATCATCATCACCATCATCATCAGCCTATTTTCTGTTCACTGCAACACGAAGGCCTGTCCCTGCAATCTCCAATTACCCATGTCCTACGCCAACAGATTGCACCTAGCGACCGCAAATTTCCGAATTTCATTGCCTCACCTAGTCTTCTGCCGTCCTCCACTGTGCTTCCCTTCTTTTGGCACCCATTCTGTAACTCTAATGGTCCACCGTTTATCTAACCTACGCATCACATGATCTGCCCAACCCCATTTTCTTCTCTTAATGTCAATTAGTATATCGGCTATCTCCGTTTGCTCTGTGATACAAACCGCTCTCTTTCTGTCTCTTAACGTTACGCCTAACATTCTTCGTTCCATCGCTCTTTGCACGGTCCTTAACTTGTTTTCAAGCTTCTTTGTTAGTCTCCAAGTTTTTGCCCCATATGTCAGCACCTGTAAAATGCACTGATTGTAGACATTTCTTTTCAATGATAATGGTAAGTGTTCAGTCAGGAGCTGACAGTGTCTGCCGTATCGCTCCAATCCATTTTTATTCTTTTGTAAATTTACTTCTCATGACCAGGGCTCCCTGTGTGTATTTGACCTAGGTAAACGTACTCCTTCACAGATCTTAGAGGCTGACTGGCGATCCTGAACTCTTCTTCCCCTGCCTGGCTATTCATCATTATCTTTGTCTTCTGCATATTAATCTTCAGACCCACTCTTACACTCTCTCTGTTAAGGTCCTCAATAATTTGTAGTAACTGGTCTCCAGTGTTGCTGAACAGGACAATGTCATCTGCAAATCGTAGGTTGCTGAGACATTCGCCATTTATCCTCACTCCCAAGCCTTCCCAGTTTATTAGGTTGAATACTTCTCCCAAGCACGAGGTGAATAGCATTTAAAAGATTCTGTCTCCTTGTCTGACCCCTTTCATTATAGGTATCTTCCTACTTTTCTTGTGGAGAATTAAGGTAGCTGTTCAGTCTCTGTAGATATTTTCTAAGACATTTATGTAAGCGTGCTGTACTTCTTAATTACGTAATGCCTCTGTGACTGCTGGTATCTCTACTAAATCAAATGCTTCTGCGTAATAAATGAAAGCCATATAGAAAGGCTGATCTTATTTTGTGGTTTTGTTGACTATCTGATTAATGACCTGGATGTGATCCATGGTAGAGAATCCCTTCTTGAAACCAGCATGTTCTCTTGCTTGACTAAAATCCTGTGTTGCCCGTATTATATTCGAAATTATCTGGGAGATATATTTATATAAAACTGGAAGTAATTTTTGAATTCTTGAACATCTCGCTTTTTGTGGATTTGTATGATGTTGGCATTCTTCCAGTTCTCTGCGACCTTAGAAGTTGACAGACAGTTCGTATAGAGGGCGACCAGTTTTTCAAGCACTATGTCTCCTCCACCTTTGATTAAGTCGAGTGTTATTCCATCTTCTGCTGCCAATTTTCCCTGTTTCATGTTTTACAACATCCTTCTAGCCTCATCCCTAGTTATAGAAGAACTCTTTGTAACCTGTTCATTACTACATTGAATAGAGGTGTCGTGGCTCCTCTGTGTACAAGGCAGGTCAGTATAGAATTCTTCCGCTGGATTTACTATACCTTCGAGATCGCTGATGATAATACCCTGCTTATCTTTCAGTGCATACTACTTGGTTTGTCCTATGCCAAGTTTCATTCTCACTGTTTTCAGGCTACGTCCATTTTTTTATTGCTTCCTCAGTTTTTCTCATGTTATAATTTCGAATATGCCTTATTTTCTGCTTCTTGATTAGTTTCGACAGTACCGCGAATTCTATCTTATCTTTTCAGTTGGAGACTTTTGCTCTTTATCATTTCTTTTTTAGATCGATTGTTACATGGGAGAGCTTGCCTACTCGTTGCCTTGGTGCCTTACCTCCCACTTCAATTGCTGCTTCTGAAGCTAGCCTAGTTATGGTTTCATTCTTAGCTGCAGACGCAGCCTGCATTAATATGTAGTCTGCATATTGCTTGGAAGTACCAAGCTTAATTGGTTTACTTTTAACCTTACTATATCTAGGTTGCCTGGTTTCTTCTTGACCAATTTTACTCTTCCTCTCTTCAAATTGAGGTGAATCCTAGACTTTCCTACCCTATGGTCACTCCACTTTACCCTACCTAACACTTGTACATCCTGGACTATGCTGGGATCGGCGGAAAGCATGAAATCAATTTAGTTTCTTGTTTTACCATTAGGGCTTTTCCAGGCCCGTTTTTTGTTGCTACGATTCCTTTAGAAGGTGTTCATTATTCGCAGCTTATTATTTTCCGTGAATCCTACCGGCATCTATTCTCTAGCGTTTCTAGAATCGACCCCGTAGTTTCCAATTGATTGTCTTGTCCCCACATTTGCATTGAAGTCGCCCAATACTACAATATACTGAGTCTGCACTTTTCTCATCGCTAATTCAAGATATTTATAAAACTGATCCACTTCATCATCATGACTGGATGTTGGAGCCTAGGCTTGTACCACCTTTATTTTATATCTCTTATTAAATTTTATTACGACTACTTCGGCCCTCTCAATAATGCTATAGAATTCGTCAATGTTGCCAGCTATGTCCTTATGTATTATCAATCCTACCCCGTATTGCTTCTTACCTAGGAGACCTCTATAGCAGAGGACATGGCTGCTTGTCAGCACTGTATAAGCCACACCAGTTCTAAGGTCACTAAGCCCAGCTGACTAAGGCCAATGATATCCCAAACAATTTCTGATAGCAACAGAAAGAGTCCTGCTAAGCTAGCCTCACTCGAGAGAGTCCGGGTGTTAAAAGTTGCCAGGGTCTGTTTTCATTGGCGGCCTGTCCGGGTCCTTAGGGCTATGCACAACCTAAGAATATGCATAATGTCTTTTCAGCGCCGAACAAGCTCTTCCAGCTATGGCAATGCATCTTTTGCACACGCGAAAGAAAAGAAAAGGCTGGGGCATGACCCCACCGCATGTTTCGTTGAATGCACCGCAGATGTGGTACCGGCATACCTGTTACTTGTGGTGAATGCTATATAGAACAAACGGGCCGATGCGCAAGCGGCAGGTCACGGGTATATATGTTAGCAGTCTGAAATAAACAAAGTGCGCGTATACCCGGGTATTGTGGCTTCTGCAGATGAGAGTTGGGGCATTTCTGTGGAGAGATTATTGGGAAAAAAAAATCACCCTCACGAAATATATTTTTGAATACTAAAACATGCAGAAAAGGGGATATAGATTCATCTGTGACATGTCTGCATACTTGTGCGGATCAGAAAGTGATTTGTAACAACTTAGTCCAGAGTTTCTCGGAATACCATCTAGTCACGTGAAAGCATTGTTAAAGATGAAACAGGTCACTGACCAAGCTCAACATAAAAAGAAAATGACTTTATTTAGACTTATTTTGACATATGACGTCATATTATATTTATTTTGGCGGTGGAGTGTGCAATATATAGGCGAATTACGAAGGCCTGTTAAAACAGTCGGCAGTGCCGCTCGTCCAATTACTGCCTGGTTTGTGTATGTGTTCCTCCCCTCTTCGAATGAACATTGTGGAGTGTTCCTGAGTAGATGTTGAGCTGACGCATATTTGACCAAACTGTAGAATTCTCCATACTTTTTGGAAAAATACAATGACGCTCTGTGTAAGGTTCCGCAGATACTAGAACACAAGAATTATCGACAAGAAAATGCCATAAAAATATCTGCGCAGCGTCTCCGCTGGAGTTGGTTCAGTCGAAGCCAGCCGCTTGGCTGTTCACCGCTGTGTGCGTCTCGCTTTTCCTGGACAGCGCCCTCCTGACTGCTGTGGGTGAGTGTGCGCTTTTGTTTTTACAAAATACTCTTTATTATTACGTCTCAAAGCCACTACACACGTACTTGGTCGGACCCAAAGCCTTCAGGGCTAGTGATGAGGCCGAATGCTAAACAGGTACAATAATATGGGCAGACTTTTTGATCGCAGGGCACAATCACAAGGCACTTCAGTAACGCACAAAAAAATTGTCAAATTTAAGAGGAAGCTTTAGCTCGGGCCCAACTCCGACGTGGCCTATTGAAACACGCATAAAACACAAAACCGTTTTTCTCACATGACCTCTGCACCGATTTTAATAAAATTTCTTGCATTTGAGAGAAAAAGGTAAATTTGAGTGATTGTTGTACACGAAATTTTGATTTTGTGCCTAAATTTGTAAAAGAAATTAAAAAATTCGAGTTTGAAAAAAGTAAAAGCACGAAGCTTACAAAGTAATAGCTCTACATCAAGAACAGATATCGCGGTTCTGTAAAAGGCAGCCATTAGATCAATGAAAGCGGACAAATTCGATTTGTCATTTTATATCTTACGTGGAATTGTTACGTTGGTACAAGGGTTATGCAAAAGCCGTATTTCCATAATACCACATTTCTTGAAATTCTTGCGCAACATATCAATTTTGTCTGCGTTCGATGCACTGTTATATGCAATTCACAGAATTGTGATGTCATTTATCATTGCTTAGATACATAGTTGTAAACTTGATAGTTTCGTTCGCTGAAAATTTTCGATTTTAGCCAATTTTTAATAAAGAATTGGCGACCTAAATGAGAAATTCGAAACCAACAGTCACTAGATCTTAACTTTTCTTTTAAATGCAAAAAATCTTGTCAAATTCGGTGAAGTGTTTGCTGAGAAAAACAAACTCTCCTTTTACACGTAATTAGATAGGTGCGCACGAGCTAAAGCTTCCTCTTTAGTATATGTGGTATATTCGACCAAAGCATAGAACAAGCATGTATTAAAATAGTCCTTTTTGTTTTAAAACTCAGTTACACGCTTCTTCACTCCAATAGTTCCATAGAAATCAGGAAAAAATGTTTTCAAGATGCCAAAAAGTTATTCTTTTCCGTTACTTCGTTTGGAACTTCATTACACACGTAGGCTCCTTTATATTCTATGAGTCTGGCTGTATGTATTATGAAAAGGTAGTAAGTTAGATTGTTAGTAGGGGCTCTTGTATGTTTCATTGGTAATCTGAATATCGTAAGGGACAGCGGGTTAGGTTACTTACTATTGTATTTACTACTTCAGCCACCGTGAATTTATATGCAGTTGATACGGGTAGTATGCGTAGCTGCTGAAAGAATGACATACGGGGGCGAGTGCTTTTTGAGTAACGTATTATACGAATAGCGCATTTTTGAAGGCGAGAAACATGATATAAATATATTTTGTATGTGCTGCCCCACGTTTCCAAGCAATAGCATAACTCGCTGTGCACAAATGAGAAATACAGAATGAATAACATTGAAAGTCCAAAGCAGAAAAATAGGAATTTAGGCTGGTTGGTTTATGCTTACCAGCAGTAAACAGCGCTAAACAACACGACAAAGAGAGGGACACGGACAATAGCGCTGGCTAATAACCAAGTGTCTTTATTCTTTCAGTCAGCATATATACTCCACCGCTATCTCAAAACACATAATCAACAGAATTCAGCATGCACAGGGGCGAGAATTGCAGTTAATGCGATAGGAATGCAATCTCCTTCGGAAGGAGAGATTTGGAGGGAAGGCTTACACATGCTTCGCCGCTATTATTAATGTGGAAAGCTTCGGAAATAAGACGTGTGCGGTCACCGCCGTACTTTGACAGCTCGTTCACACGATTGGCTTGATGGCACAAGCTACATAACTTCTTTCTCGCAGCGAACTGCAACTTAACGCCTGGCCTGCGGACAACCTTTTTGAGATTATGCGCAACCTAGCGCACATATGGGATAACCACAACCATTTGCCATAAGCGATTCTGAGATTGAGTGGCTACCGACTGCTTTGTTTTAAGGCTTGTTGCGAGGCTTTCAGCGACGCTAGTTAAAAGCGCTGGCGGGAAACGTGCGAGCTTCATTCAGCCTGGCTACTTGCAATTCGAAGCTTACATCTACTTGTTGGTCGCAAGGCCTGATGAGGGCCGCCTTCATGCAAGATCTTGCAATACCGCGCTTAACTACCTTTGAGTGGGCGGAGGAAAACGAAAGAAGGCTATTATGAGACAGAGGAGTATAACCATAACGTACACGATTGCTTGAGAACGACAGCTCCAAGTCTAAGAAACGCAGCTTGTTGTCTGAAGGATGCTCCGTGGTCAATTCAAAGGAATCTAAAACTATGCGGGACAGGTCAAATATTATAGCTGCAGCACGCTGCGCATCATTAGTGCTAGTATTGTAAAAAATTAAAAAGTCATCAAAGTATCACATCGCTTCTACAGTCCTCGTCTGGCTGAGCTTAGTTATAAGATTGCGGTCATAGCTGGCCAATAATATGGCGCTAAGAACAGGGGCTATGCATGAACCGATGTACACACCTTTCTTTTGTATAGGAAGCATATTCTCCATGGAGACGAAAGTGGAAAGCATGTAAAAACTTAAGAGCTCCAAAAATCTGTCGACATTGATACCACATACATTCTGAAACTTAAGAACACCGTGTTTGTGAATGCAATGGTCAACTTCGATGCATACATCTTCTTGAGGCGAACAGTAATATGAAATGAAATTATAGGGTTTTACGTGCCAAAACCACTTTCTGATTATGAGGAACGCCGTAGTGGAGGACTCCGGAAATTTCGACCACCTGGGGTTCTTTAACGGTCACCTAAATCTGAATACACGCGTGTTTTCGCTGTTCGCCCCATCGAAATGCGGCCGCCGTGGCCGGGATCTGATCCGGCGACCTCGTGCTCAGCAGCCTAACACCATAGCCACTGAGCAACCATGGCGGGTAGAGTAATATGTAAGGCGGGCCTCATCAAGTCTTGTGACCACCAAGTAGATGCAAGCTTCGAATTGCAGGCAGCCAGGCTGACGCTTGCTGGTTTCCCGCTACCGTTTTTAACTAGCATCACTGAAAGCCTCGCAACGAGCCTTAAAAGAAAGCAATCGGCAGCTGCCCTTTCTGAGAATCGTTCATGACAAATAGTTGCGGTTATCCCATATGTGTACCAGGTTGCGCATAATCTCAAAAAGGTTGTCAGCAGGGCAGGGCTTCGGTTGCTGTTCACTGCCAGAAATGAGTTAGGTAGCCTAACGGGACAAGCTGAAACACAAAGGACCTACACCGAATGGGCGAGGGACCAGAAGAAGGCTCTCAATAAATTTACCCAAGAAATCGCAACGACATCGCAGACACCGTACGTGGACCCCAGCCTGACCCACATGTGGGTGGCCCGACACTAGTTGACGCGGCGGTGGAAACGTCAGAGACACAACAGAAAGCTGGCCAAGCCCATAGCAGTCTTTAACAAACAGATCGCCGAGTACGCGGCCAAACTATGTAAGGAAAATTGGCTGAAGACCTGCGAAGGCCTACAGGGCAAGCTCTCGACGTGGAAGACGTGGTCTCTCTTGAGGCATCTGATCGACCCGCTGAGTAGCAAAACTGCGACCAATCGCAACCTCACCAAAGTAATGAACACGTACAAGCGAGACGGCCGCAGGCTCCTGGATGACCTGAAGGCCAAGTACCTAAAGACAGAGAAAAGCCAGTACACGGTGCCCGAGAGGTGCGAAGGACCCGACAACGAAGAACTGGACCCGCCGTTTACCATGACGGAACTGTGGACAGCGATAGATGACAGTAACAAGAGAAGTGCACCCGGCAGGGACGCCATAACTTACAAATTGCTCGGTAACATGAGTGGTACAGCGGCCCGCGGCCTCCTAGAGCACAATAAGGAAGCCTGGGAGAGCTCGCAATTGCCGAAGGAATGGAAGGACGCCGAGGTCCCCTTCATTCCAAAGCCCGGCAAGGCCCTCACAATAGAGAACATGCGGCCCATCTCCCTCACATCTTGCGTGGGGAAGGTGATAGAGGGCATGGTCCTTCGCCGGCTGCAGAAACACCTCGAAGAAACGGATCAGATACCAGAGACGATGTACGGCTTCAGGCAACATCTCCGCACCCAAGACGTGATGATCCAACTCCACGAACTGGTCGTCAAGCCGGCAACGAGGCGCGCCGCGCTGGATACTCGCCCTCGACCTGAAGGGAGCGTTTGACAACGTTTCCCGCACGAGGGTGTTGCAGAATCTAAATAAAAACCCGGTGTGGCCGAAAGACATTCGGCTACATAAACGATTTTTTGTCAAACCGAACGGCGACAATCAGGATAGGGGAGGAGAAGTCGGACCCTGTGGAGCTCGGCGATAGGGGCACCCCTCAGGGATCGGTCTTGTCGCCCCTGCTTTTCAATCTGGCCCTGCTGCCCCTGCCCAATCTACTCAAGCAAATCGAAGGCGTGTACCACGCGTTCTACGCCGACGATATTACGATGTGGACGGCCCGAGCCGGATCCGATGCCTGGATGAAGTCTTGCAGCGGGCGGCAACGACCGTGCACGAGTACGCAAAGTCATGCGGACTGAGCTGCGCTCCCCAGAAATCAGAGCTGCTCATGATCCAACCGGGAAAATCCAAGAAGGAGCTGCTGCCGAACGTGATTATCACGATCGCCGGAACGACCATCAAGCCAACACAACAGATTAGGATTCTCGGCCTACTACTTCAGAGCGACGGAAAGGCACAGGCCGCCATCACAAAGATCAAGACTACAACCGAACAGATACTTGGTATGATTCGGAGGGTATCAAACAGAAACCGAGGCCTTAAAGAGGACGATGCCATGCGCCTGGTACGCGCGTTCGTCGTGTCGCGGGTTACCTACTCCGCCCCGTATCTCCAGCTGACGAAGGCGAATAGGGACACCCTAAACACGATGCTTCGTAAGGCAACGAAAGAAGCACTGGGCATGCCCATATACTCGTCCACGCAAAAACTGCTAGACATTTGCGCCCACAACACGGTGGAGGAGCTCATCGAAGCCCACCTTTCAAATCAGAGAATCCGACTCAGTCACACGGAACACGGACGAGCCGTCCTACGCAAGACAGGATGGCAGATCGAGCCAGAACCCATCAAGACGCCCTTCCGGAAGACTGGAAAACGATCATCAAGACAAAACCCCTTCCCCGGAACATGACGCAGGGCAAGGACGACGAGAGGCGCACCGCACGAGCCAAAGCCCTAGCCCGGAAGCTGGAAGGGAACCCCATGGTCCTCTACGCGGACGCCTTGCTCCGAAAACACAGTGACCGTGGTTACATCAAAAGACAGGCTGATCGTCAGCGCGTCCCTGAAGATAACAGACGCCGCAGTTGCCGAAGAAGCGGCCATGGCCCTCGCACTCGCACAGCCGCGCATGGACGCCGTAGTCACCGACTAAAAGACAGCCTACAGAAGCTTCCGCAGTGGGGGGGGGGGTAATCTCCTCCGCGACCCGAGCCATTCTTGTCAAGCACAAGCCTCCGGGAAGCGACATATAGCTCGTGTGGGTCCCGGCTCACTCGCAGGTAGCAGGCAACACCATCGCCGACTACAATGTCCGAAAAATGTCAATCCGGGCCGAGCACGAGCGGGTAGAGCTAGCGCACCCGGTTACCAGCTTTCGGGGTTTTACCCGGATGTACCGAGAGGAAAGGTGCAGACTGCGAGAACGGCACCCCAAACTCACCAGGCAACAACAGGAGATCCTGCGTCGAGCGTAGGTGGGATCGCTTGCGCATCCCGTACTGATGAACCGCATGTGGGACCCTGCAGAATACGATATGCTCTGTCCTTTTCGCAGAAGGGAAAAGGGCACCCTGCCGCACGTCTTGGCAGAGTACACAAAACTCAAGACCCCGCCTCCTCCCCTTCGCACCAACACCCCCAATCCCCAACCCCTTGAGCGGAGACCTTATTATCCAGCCCCGCCCTACCGATTCAGCTCGTACTGATGGACAGGGGCCAGGATCTGCTGGAAACATATGGGTCCCGTAACTAGGGAACCACCCCGTCTGGTGGCTGCGTGCACCACCGATTTATTTCGGGCCCAGTAAATTTTGCTTCATCATCATCTGTGTCATCCAGTCAATCGAGTGACCTAGAACAACAAAAAAAAGTTGTAAAAAGCAGATCATGCAGAGGTTTGTTGTTGACTGATGTGAATGTGTGGTTTATAATATTCCTTTTCGTTCAAGAGATTTTATATCAGTCAAACGGGGCGGTGCATCAATGACAATATGCGCGAACACTCAAAGTTCAAAAACGAGCTACAGACAGTCGAGTATCACTGCATTGCAATAGATGCGGCTGCAAGCCGTCTTTTAATGTTGAGACCTATCTGTAAAAATACCGCGCACGTCTTATTTCCGAAGCTTTCCACATTCATAACAGGGGCGAAGCATGCGTAAGCCTTCCCTGCATTTCTCTCTTTCCGAAGGAGATTGCCTTCATCTTGCATTACTTTCAATTTTCGCCCCTGCGTATGCTGAATTTTGTTGATTCGGTGCTTTGAGATAGTGGTGGAGTATATATGCTGACTGAAAGGGTAAAGACACTTGGTGGTTAGTCAGCGCTGTTGACTGTGTCAGTTTCTTTGTCCTGTTGTTTACTGCTCGTAGTCCAAAGCACTCTCTAGCCCTTAGTAATACGTGACAACCATTGGCTAATTTTAAGCAGACACTTATAATTTGTTGTTTTCAGTGCATATCAGACTCAAACAGAACATGGAGATACTTGCATTGCGACACCCTGAGCAGATTCGTGTTGTTAGCACTTAGTGCAACGTCGTCATAATTTATGCGAAAGGATAGAAAGTTGGGCAAGTTGGTACGGTAACATGAGTTGCTGTTATCCCATATGTGCTCCAGGTTGCGCATAATCTCAGAAAGGTTGTCCGCAGGGCAGGCGTTAAGTTGCGGTTCACTGGGACAAATCAGTTAAGTAGCCTGTGCCATCAAGTCAATTGGGTGACCGAAAATAACGCTAAAGTAAAATATCATGTCATAATTTATGTTCTTTCTTCGCGAATGAAACACGGTGTACTTCATTTTCTGGAAATCGAGGGTTAGACGATTACTTGGGATCGTGATTACATTGTGATACTTCGCTAAGTTGGTTATTAATTTTACATTGTAGTTCCTCTAAATTATCCCCTGTGAAAAGTAATGCAGTGTCATCGGCATATATAATAGCGTCAGAATGTTTCAGGCCTGACGGAAAATCGTTAATACACAAAGAAAAAGAAACAGAAGACCATGCACGGCACCTTGCGGAACACTCAGAATAATGCTTTATATTAGTGTGGTTAGATTGTTTAAAACGATACATTGTTTCCTATTTGAAAAATAATTTGATTAGATCGTAAATTTTTCCTCTCTGACCGAAAGTTTCAAATTTCTGTTGCAGTATTGTGGGATCACCCGTGTCGAAAGTTTTGGGTATATCTAAGTAAACCACTATGGCCAGTTTGTTATTGCAATGAAGTATTTATGAGTTGTGTAAAAACAAGAACTGGTGGAAGACGTTGATCTTTTGGGCCTGAAGCCATGATGATTAGGACAGATGATGTTTGTTTGTTTAAAAAAGTCCTGTATACGTTTACAAAATATTTTTTCAGAAACTGTATCTGTTGCATTGAGCACCTCATATCAGTCTATTGTTTTGTATGAAGGATCGCTTACCGCTTTCAAAGATTGGTGTGACCTTCGTCACCTTTATTTCATCGGGATACACTCAATTTTCCAGCGAGTAGTTAAAAATATGCGGTCGAAGGATTCCCAGTATATCAACGTTGCTTTCTATCAGCCTAACAGGTATTGCATATGGTCCTGCCGCCTTACGAGCTGAGAGGTTGCGAACTGCTGTAAATAATTCAAGTACTATGTGAGGCAATGTAAAAGTATTGTTGACAGGCTCTAGTATCTTCAGCTAAAATACCGAAGGCCCTATGGAGTCAAAATGGGCACTAAATGATTCAACTGCACCTTCGTCAACAGTTTCAGAGAAAGTAGGGACACTGGACAGTAGACCGATTGCGTCATTTACGATGTCCCATTTTTTGTATTTCCATGCGCCTGCTTCACCAGTGGTGAATAATATTCTTTTTTTCTTTTACTCATAGGAGATACAGATAGGTTTTGATAGCGTTTAAATTGGCTTCGGTAATATTAGATGGATCTCAACTGTTTCCATTTGTGGAACCATTTGTTCTAATCGTTTAACACAGTTAATATTTCAGCATTCATCCACGGACACTTTGGGTGGCTGTATATTTTAATAGCCGGCACAAAGCCCTGTTCAATTGAATTTTTAAGTATATCTAGAAAGTTAATATACTGGGTATTAACATTTTATCATATACCGTAGTGAAATATGTTCGTTCTAATATTTCACGCAGCAGGACAATCTATCTTACTAAGTATTTTACTCTGTATCGTATGCACTTGCTGAGGCATGTGTTTTTCAATAAGAACAAAGATAGGTGAGTGGTCTGCAGTCAGCTCAGCGCAAGTACCAGACTGCGCACCTGAGCTATTATTACACAGCGTGTGACCTATTGGAGCACTTGAGGTACTTGTGACGCGGGTTGGTTCTGTAATAAAGCTGCACAAGGTAAGTGATTCAGCAAGGAAAGTTTAGTCCTTCTGTGCACCATGTGTTAAATCAATATCAAAATCCCCCACTATTACAATATTTGAGTGACGCCCATGTAAGCATTCTGTTAGGATCATTTCAAACTTTTCAAGAAATAGTATTATCGATGAATTTGGTGGCCTGTACAATACACCCACCGTTAAACCATCCGAAAGCTTTATGAATAGGGCTTAAATGCAGTCAGAGCTGACAGACGCCACTGCCAGTAGCTGGTAGGAGACAATTTCTTTGACAACGTTGCCAAGGTTGACGACTGGGCGTGTTGACAAAAGTCCTGCTTCACCCCCACCCCCTTGGACATGCATCACGTGGTTGAGATAAAAATCTCAAGTCAATCCAGCAGGCCGAAGATGCCGTCAGGCCCCAAGGGCTCGAGGCCGTCATCTAGGTGGAGAGGCCTAAGTCTCAAGTCTGTTGTCCACAAATAAAGTTTATTCCTCCTTTTCCTCCCAGGAAGAGAGGCCGTTTAGTCGCGCTTGAGCCAAGTTTCACTTGCGGCTATCGCATCAAAGCATGGTTCATGCGTCGCCGTGTGTACAATCAAATGATTTAGGTTGCTTCGTATGCTGCGTGCGCTGTAATGTAAAATTGAAAAGTATTTATTAAGCAGCAAATCTTAAACTTAATGAAACGTAAAAGCCATGTCAACAGAAACAGCAATATGTTATGCTAAAAGTAGATAACAACAACAAAAATTCCCACAGTGTTGGCCAAATCGTCTTCACTGGTGATCTGCAGAACAGTGGAGTTGTGAGTTGTGGTTATCACTTATCAGAGTTCTCAGTTCTGGGCATTAAAATTTTTCCCCGTGCTAACCAAACATATATCCAGTTGTGGCCACGCCCTGCTTTCTTTTCGTTAGATAATAGCATATTGTTCTCAACGCACAGATGTTTGTTAACAAAGGACGGTTCCTGCTCTTCAAAACCTACAAGACCCATGTTCAGTTTAGTTTTTTTAGCAGCATTGATCGCCCTATCTCGGACAGACCTTGTGACAAAGTTGACTCGCACGTTAGGCTTGGTGTTATTTTTAGAGCAACCTTGATGCACTACATAAATTTGTATTACAGAGACAAAAGGTTTCGCACATTTTCACATTTGCTGCGATGTTAATTTGTATACAATCGCAGTGAAACCATTTCGTCAAGGGGACTTCTAGATCATATCTTAATATCCGTGCATTGTGTACGAGACAAACAGGATGTCCGGTAGACATCTAATTTCGTATACCCTGCCAAGAATGTCCAAAGGATATTGCATGCTTGCCTATTTCGTCCCACACTTGAATACTTGTCCTCAGAGAGGCGTGGTCTTTCAGTTTCTCCGTGATCAAATTTTGTTTTTTATATAGCCAAATTATATTTTGCAGCTATCACGTTTAAATCTCACGCGTAAGGTAAGGCGGGTAAAAATGAAAAACCAATGTGGAAATTTTTAATGTTAACTTTTTCCTTGTATTGATCATACCGAACAAAAAATGATGACCATTCCACTCTGTGACAATGGAATGGCAGTGAAAGCTGACGACAGTCAAAGCTCTCAAACGAAAAGCAAAGTGTTTTCGCTGCCATTGCATCTTCAAAGAGTAGGATGGTCGTCATTTTTTGAGTTGCGAGTCTGGTGTCTTTGCTCGTTCGGAGGTGGCCGGGCTCGCGATTGTCGTTTTCGTTCAACATCGTGGGAACGTTCATCGTCGGTGACCGTGTCGCGCCAGCACCCTTTACATTCTCGTTGTTGTTCCCTCCGGCGATCCTCGTACGGATGTTGTTCTTCGGGTGTACGAACTATACTTGTCCGCCCGATAGGTAACGCAGCTGTTTTTAGCGCCGATACCTCCTTATATACTGCAATAACCTTGACGTCACGCTATTTTTCACGGCCAGCGTTCTAATTCCTTCCGAATTGTGACATCTGCGCCCGCGCACTGCACCCGCATGGATTTATTAGAAATCGCTAAGTCCGTTTCTGTTGCCGGACGTCGAAAAGACTACGGGAGGTTAGTCATATAGAGCTTTCGCTGTAAAAAGAAAAAAAAAAACTATGGCGAAAGGTACGTCCCACGTCCCCCTCTAACTTTCTTTACAGTTACGTTAGACGGATCCGGAAATTTTATGGAAGTACGTCCAACGTTTCTTATTGGTTTTCCCATGTTTTACGTTCGGCTATATCGGACATAAGCATGCTGAACCACCAAGTAGATGCTCCCTTCGCGTCAGTGCTTACTACAGCGAAGCTGTATACCTCTACCGTGCACGAAAATTTTCGTGTTATTGTTGGCGTGGTAAGCAAAAAATTCCCCTTACGTGGGGCGATCCCGGAGATAGTGGAAGTTCGGGCCGATCTGCGGTGGAGGTGAAGCAGGCGTTAAGCGCTCCCCATACGTGGGCCGATCCCGAAGATAGTACAATACCGGGCCGACCCGCAGCGGAGCTGAGCAGGCGTTAAGCACTCCCCATACGTGGGGCGATACCGAAGATATTGCAATACCGGCCGGACCCGCGGTGGAGGTGAAGCAGGCGTTAAGCAATTTCCGTACAGTCGCAATCAATTTGAAGGTAATCGCTCGAGCGTGTTCATAGGAGGTGACGGCGTGACCGGGGTTGTTAGAGAAGCATGGGAGAGGCCTTTGCCCTGCAGTGGGCGCAACCAGGCTGATGATGATGATGATGATGATGCTCGAGCGGCGACCAAAACTAGGAGCAGCGCCACGTTACGTCATCACCGTCGGTCGAGAGGGAAACATCAGATAGCTCCCCTCTCTCTCTTTTGCTGTTCCCTGAAAAGCTGTCACTCCCGTCACCGTTCACGGCATAACCTGCGAATTCATTTCGATTGTGTTATGAGCTTTTGCGCAGAGGCGTCATTGTTAGCCAAAATATGCATGAGGAAGCGACGCACACAGATCATTGCCATGAAAGGGAAACAAACACAAGAATGTGGCAAGTTGGTCTCGGGGGTGATGGTTGCAGCCTGGAAGAGCATAATAGCGGAAGAAGGCCGCGTAATTTCTATATTCGCAGTTCCTAAATCGGCCGCTAAGCTGCTTGGAAGGCCCGCCGGTCGATGCTCGCGCGATCACTTTTAAGTTGATCGCGACTGTACGTGGGCCAATGCCGTAGATAGTGAAATGCCGGGCCGACGCGCGGCGGAGGTGAAACAGGCGTTAAGCATTCCCCATACGTGGGCCAATCCGAAAGTTAGTGCAATGCCGGGCTGACCCGCAGCGGAAGTGAAGCAGGCGTTAAGCACTCCCGCCACGTGGGCCGATCCCGAAGATAGGGCAATGCCGGGCTGACACGCAGCGGAAGTGAAGCAGGTGTTAAACACTACCCCCCCCCCCCCCCACCTGGGCCGATCCCGAAGATGGGGCAATGCCGGGCTGACCCACAGCGGAAGTGAAGCAGGCGTTAAGCACTCCCCCCACGTGGGCCGATTCCGAAGATAGGGCAATGCCGGGCCGACCCGCGGCCGAGGTGAAGCAGGGGGTAAGCATTCCCCATACGTGGGCCAATCCCAAAGTTAGTGCAATGCCGGGCTGACCCGCAGCGGAAGTGAAGCAGGCGTTAAGCACTCCCCCCACGTGGGCCAACGCCGTAGATTGTGAAATGCCGGGCCGACGCGCGGCGGAGGTGACGCAGGCGTTAAGCATTCCCCATACGTGGGCCAATCCCAAAGTTAGTGCAATGCCGGGCTGACCCGCAGCGGAAGTGAAGCAGGCGTTAAGCACTCCCGCCACGTGGACCGATCCCGAAGATAGGGCAATGCCGGGCTGACACGCAGCGGAAGTGAAGCAGGCGTTAAACACTCCACCCCCCCCCCCACCTGGGCCCATCCCGAAGATGGGGCAATGCCGGGCTGACCCACAGCGGAAGTGAAGCAGGCGTTAAGCACTCCCCCCACGTGCGCCGATCCCGAAGATAGGGCAATGCCGGGCCGACCCGCGGCCGAGGTGAAGCAGGCGGTAAGCACTCGCCATACGTGGGCCGATCTCGAAGATAGCGCAATGCCGGGCCGACCCGCAACGGAGGTGCAGTTCGCGATTAAGGGATCCACATACACAAGTTCGCTGGTCATCGTTTTTAACAGAGTTGAAGGGCATTGAATGTTTTCTTGTTTCTGTTCTAGTGCACTGTGCCTGTATCGGCGCAGCCCGCGCGGATCATGTGCAATCTTACTACTGCTGCAACAATTACCGCATCTGCTTCCATAGCGTTGATGCGTGCTTTCGTGGAAAGAAAATGGCTTTCCATTCAGTGGCCATCGATGGGATACTGTGACAACGCGTGCTTATCGCGAATGCAGTAATGATAGAATTACGCTTTGACACCGATCCACTAAGTGATTGGTGGAAATCCGTTGATGTTGCGCCACTTTACAATTACGAAGGTGTTCTTTGTCTAGGAACTGCAATCCACAAATTAGCACAATCGTTAGCTAACAAAACAATATCTTCTCCGTGCAGTTAGCTCAGCTGACCGCTCTTCGAGTCAGCCTCAATTTTAGTTAGCGAACAGGTGCGAGTGACCCTTGTCGTAGGATTTGCTTTTTTCGCTCAAAAGAGTTGTTTCTCTGTGCTTCCTTGGGAGACTGATTTAGTAATGCCGCCATGCAGGTGTCTTATAAAAAATAAAACATTGGTAGCGCAAGTTATGGCGCCCTATAAGTGGTTCTGCATACGTTTAAAGAAGTCGCAGTTTCGCCAGGTGCGGCATTAATTGCGATACCAAATTAGCAAACAGCCACGCGAAGTTGGGATAGTATTTTTATCGGCCGTATCAACTTGTAAACATTCGCTTACTAACTGAACTAACAATCATGGTGTCAGCGCGCACAGCAAACATGGACATATCACACTCGCGGGCAACGGACTCTCGCTAGCGTGAGGAAACGCTGCAGCAGCAGCAGTGAGGGAAGTGAACTTGCTGTCTGCTGCTTCAACGCAACCTAAGCGCCGAGAATACACAGCACGTATAAAGTTACGACCCGCCGACGCACGTAGACCACCCCAGAAGATGCGGCCACGCGCAGCCGCCAAGTGCGCAGTTGCTGGCGTCTCGCAGCGTCGGGTGCCTCGGCCAGAGCTGACCGCCCCCCGCGGGAGAGATTGAGCCGCGATCGTCCCACGCTTTTGGTGATGTTATCGCCCTCGGACATGATGCGGACCGTCACGGCGATGGCAGAAAAGCACCTGGAGTGTCCAGGTAATTGCTGTCACAGTAAAACATTTTCGACCATGTCAGAAGAATACACGTGCTCCGGTACTTTGATGTGGCTTCGTCGATATCAAGTACTAAATGCTGTGCAGATGAAACTCTGCGCAAACGTGATCGAGGATAAACGTACAATAGTTGGAGATTAATCAGCGCCGCCGCGGCGGGGCTCGCTTTTCTAACGAAGCACGTAGTGGCTGCTTATGGAATAAAACTTGTGCAGAACGTACGTAAAGCGTACATGAAGTGGTTTCGAGAAACGCCGTAAACAAAAATTATGTGACCGAAAGCTCTACAGTTTGCAGTCAGCTGTTCGTATTGCACGCACACAAACTATCGCAAGTCAGCAGTTTTATGAGCGTTGCGGTGAAATCTGCGATACGCTAGGTATTTGGGCGGCTACCCAATACACTAAATACCCTTTTGCCAGCGGCAGTTTGCCATTGTCTGTCTCTATGGTTTGCCTCACGTAGAAAAAGCGTTTTGCGACATCTGGAAAGACGGCAGGAAAGTGCGTCATCACTGCTACCGGACTGGCACAGGCATCCTACCGTCGGGTCACGTGTGTCTTGCGCCGTCCTTACACAGCCCATGTAAAAGCAACGGAACAAAGGCGTCGGAGAAACAGCGTAATTTGCCTTTATCAGATTTAGGCGGCGAAAATGTTTTCACCACTTCAGAAACACTGCTGAAAATTCTAAAAAAAAAGAAAACCGTGGAACAACAAGCGCAGACGAAGCATCCAACGCGGACGGTAGCGTGGCAAACCGAAACGTTACCTAAAGCCCACGGCGGAGACTTGCCAAGCTTTATTTATAGCTGTTATACTAGTATTATTCGCTGTCTCGAATTGATAAGGCCTTTGCTCCATTATTTTTGTTGATTTTAGCGTTTCGAGAGCCAATTCTTGCTCGTTTTACGTACATTCTAATCTAACGTGATGTCCTCTAACGTAGTTAGCGCGTAGATCCGATGCTAAACGCCACTTGCGTTAGAACAAAGAGCCCTCCGCCGCGCTAGCACTGATTGCCGTCAAAATGCGCGACAGCACGCACTCCTCGGTCTTGCTCGTGCAGGTTCTCAGCTCGCCCGAGAGATGACGAGAAGGTATCATCATCATCATCATCATCATCATCAGCCTGGTTACGCCCACTGCAGGGCAAAGGCCTCTCCCATACTTCTCCAACAACCCCGGTCATGTACTAATTGTGGCCATGCCATGCCTGCAAACTTCTTAATCTCATCCGCCCACCTAACTTTCTGCCGCCCCCTGCTACGCTTCCCTTCCCGGGATCCAGTCCGTAACCCTTAATGACCATCGGTTATCTTCCCTCCTCATTACATGTCCTGCCCATGCCCATTTTTCTTGATTTCAACTAAGATGTCATTAACTCGCGTTTGTTCCCTCACCCAATCTGCTCTTTTCTTATCCCTTAGCGTTACACCTATCATTCTTCTTTCCATAGCTCGTTGTGTCGTCCTCAATTTGAGTAGAACCCTTTTCGTAAGCCTCCAGGTTTCTGCCCCATTGGTGAGTACTGGTAAGACACAGCTATTAACGGAACGTATGCGAGAATGAGAGGGTATGCGCGTATGCAAATTTGCAGTTCCGCCCGAAACGCGAAGCACCGATTGCGATAGCAAATTAATAGATAGCTGTACGAACTAAGGATATTAGTTTTATCGGCCATATAGTCTTCTAAACATTCGCTTACTAACTAAATTAGCAATGATAGAATATGTAAGCGCGGCTCAATGAGGACGCAGAAAGAAACACAAACACAGTGACTGCTCTGTCATTGCTTGTCTGCTTCTTTCTACGTCCTTGTTAAGTCGCGCTTACCCATTCTATCATGAATTCAAACCAACTAACCCGTGAACGTGTTTTAACTAAATTAACCAGCATGGTGCCACGCTTGCACAGGTAAACCTGAGCACATCTCGCGAAATGACAGCAGAAACTGTCTTTGAAAACGGTGTAGTTAGCAATCGCGGCAAAATCCACTAGCCAATTGACCTTCTTACATCTGTAGCTTCAACGTGAACGAAACGTCGAAAGCACAGCGCATACGAAGCTACCGCACTACGCGCATGCAAACATCGCAGATCATTTTGAAGATGAGGCCCGCGCGGGCGCGCACTTTGGCCACGTCGCAGATTGCTTTCAAGACACACGAGCGCCGGCAACGCGTCCCTACGGCGTCAACTACGGCGTCCGCGATTCCCGTGGCTACCGCCGTAGTGGACGCCGCAGTGTCTCCACTCTGCGCGGCGGGCGAGGAAGACATCGAGACAACGCGGCAGCCGCCGGAGAAGAACGCCCCCCCTCCCTCCCTCGCCTGACCCCCCTTGCCTCGCGCGCCACAGGAGAGGGCACGCACCCGGGCTGCACGCGAGATTGGACCCCGGCTCACACGCTTCCCCTCGCACGGAACCTCAGGCCACACCAGAAACATAGTTCCAGTGCACATTTGGACACGGACGAGGAGAGAAAGACAACACGAACGCCAGACTTCAACTGAAATTTATTCACGGAAAACAGGGCTTTTATGTACACAGGGGGAGGGGGTGGGGGACTGCTAGTGCGCAGGACCACTCAAATATTTCCTTGGTCTAGGCAAAGGTCATCAGATGTGTCGAAACAAAAATAAAAAGAAAAACTTTTCCCTCTCTTTTTCCCGATGAACAATCTTGTTCATCGGGAGCCCTACCTAGCTGATTCGACACACCCGTTTGCCCTGAGATAATCAATTTCTTTTGTCCCGAGTGCAACAGAAGGAGCACTGACACAGTAATCTTTTTCATTGTAGATAAAAAACGCTTCAAATATTTCCCGGTGTTTCTGATTGCTATATTTGCGCAACACGCGTGTTCGCTCGAAAAACGATTGCAAAATAGCAATCAGAAACACCGGGAAATATTTGAAGCGTTTTGTATCTACAATGAAAAAGATTACTGTGTCAGTGCTCCTTCTGTTGCACTCGGGACAAAAGAAATTGATTATCTCAGGGCAAACGGGTGTGTCGAATCAGCTAGGTAGGGCGGTAGATGAACAAGATTGTACTGAGTGATGTAAGAAAGAGAGGGAAAAGCTTTCCTTTTTATTTTTGTTTTGACACCTCTGATGACCTTTGCCTAGACCAAGGAAACATTTTTGAGTGGTCCTGCGCACTAGCAGTCCCCCACCCTCTCCCCCTGTGTACATAAAAGCCCTGCTTTCCATGAATAAAATTCCGTCGAAGTCTGGCGTTCGTGTTGTCTTTCTCTCCTCGTACGTGTCCAAATGTGCGCTGGAACTATGTTTCATAATGCTAATTATAACCAACTAGCCCAGCTGTCCATACTTAGCGACACCAGAAAGGCGCCTGAAGTGCCCGTATAATTGGTATCACAATAATGAGCCCTGTAGGTATTTTAACCACTGTATAACTGAAGTTACTGCCAAGTTTATGGATCCGCCATTCTGCCGTACCTTTAAGGTGGCCAATTGGATTGTTCGCACGTGCGTCCGACGTAGCTTCAGGCACTTGGAAAAAAATACGATGAAAACGTTCCTTGGGTCGTTTTTTTCTTGGCCTTAGAAAAAGTGATAGTAGAATTAGTATAAGTATAGCGCTAAAGATTATTGTTAAATCTATCAAAAGGCCCATTTGACATAGGGGTAGGGCGAAATAATAGATGTCGAGGGGGGATAAGTTGGCATCGCCTAAAAAAAGAACGCTGCATATTCCCAGCAAACGACGCACTTGGAGCAAGTACGTTGATCCGCCAAGCAGAATAGTAGTTATTTATTATTTATTTATTTACAAATACTGCATGACTGACTTGTCGAAAGTAGGACAGGTGACACAAAATAAATAACAAACCTCAGAACATAAATATAGAAAAAGTAAAATGCGCATAAAATGCACACAGTAATACACACACTGGTTGTTTCAGCAAACTCGGTCCCTTCTTCAAAAATTCCTCGTTTGAGTTACAAGAATGTAACCAGCTTAATATTGTTCACTGTGCTCTTGAGCAACGCACAGTATGTTTTACAAGAGCTTATGTAATTAATTAGCAAGAAATATTTATTAAACTTTAAAGCATTGGTTTAAACGCAAAATCTTCAATGCAGAAGTTGTAGAGTCTATTATAAAATATCTAAATAATTTCTTTTCATGATGGTAGCTGCTGCGGTTTAAACATTTCCGGGCTAGAAAGAAAGCGCGCGAGCTTTCTAAGCCACCACGTGACTTGTATATTGAAGATATTGGCTTTTCATCAATGCTTTAAAAAGTTGGTTGTTAATTAATTACCTAAACCCATAGTAAAACAATATTTTCAGTTGCTCAAGAGGACATCAAACAATATTCAGTTGGTTGTATTCTTCTAATTCGCACGAATGTTTTTTAAGGTGTGTCCCGATTTAGCTTAAACACCCTGCATAGATAATGAGATTCGAAAACCACGCTGAAATTCACTGAGAAATGACTCACATGCTAGAAATGTTCTTCGACTGGTAAATATGACGTGGTCTGGTAATTTACAGGGAATAATTATTGGACACATCGCGATGTATAATTTAGAGAAGGAGGAATAAATTTTATTGAATAGTTAATTCGTGTGACTGGCTGAGGGCCTCAGTTCAGGGCTCCACGGATCACGGAGCTTGGTCCAGGAGGGCCACTTGGCTCCCCTGGTTCTCGCTTGCGCCTCCCACTGCCTGCAAAGTCCGTGAACTCTAGAAGGGGTGAATTGACGTTATTTGGTCTAGCCGTACATTCCCATGTGTCGTGAGCCAGCGTGGGCTTTCCGCCACACCATGTGTAACAGTACCGGGTGTTTCTTGGATAAGAAATTTAAGTATGCGTACGAATTGGTTTGTAAGTGATGCCAGTGCCTGGCTTGTTGTCTGCTTGGTTTGTTGTGCGGAGGGCTGTTGGTCCGTCTCTCCCTCCTGTGTCTTTCTCGTATATCATGCGCCGTGGACGAAGGTTTCTCTAGGGTTCTGGCCACCGCTCTGTCGTTGCGTCCTCGAGCTATGCGGTCTGCCCTTTCGTTCACACCCTGTCCATTGTGCGCCGGGCACCACGTAATGCCGCGGTTCATGTCAAGGTGTGGGCTGAATATGTTGTTGGTGCTGAGTGGCAGTATGCCTCGCATGAAAAGCCGACACGCCGCCTGCGATTTTGTAAGCACGTGAGCTGTCTGACCCTTCAAGTTTGCGTCTTCTAGGGTCAGCGCTATTGCCGCGGTCTCCGTTGTTCAGATCGAGATCGATATCGGTTATCGTGGTGATTACTTTGGTGGCGGCAATTGTGTAGAAGTTGTTACGGGCAGTCATGTTGTACATCGCGGCACCCACTACATGGAGGCACTCGCCTCCATGTAGCGGGTGGCCGGGTCCCTGCCAGAACGCTCCTGCAGGGCCCTTGTTCTCGCCTCTCTGTGGCCTGCGTGGTACTTAGCACTCACATTTCCGGGAATGGGGGAAACGTAGGTGTGTTCCCGCATCAACAAGTGTTCTTCGTCTCCGCAGAACAAAGGACGAATGTCCGATCCGAGTCGTTGGAGAGTAAGCCAGCCCTGACCCGTACAGCTCAGTCGTTTTCTTTGCGATATGAGAAAGGCAGCGGAATGTTGTTCATAACTGTTGTAGATCCCCCATGGCTCCAGGCGCGCCGAGCTGGCTTTACTAGGGGTCCCAGAGCAGGTTTATTCGGAGTTCTGATAAGTGAGTCCGCCTGCTTCATTTCAATTTTATGAAGTTCTTGGACTGGGACGCCATAAGTGATGCGGCTAATCGCGAAGGTGTGCACTAGCCTGAGCGTTTCTTTTTTCGCGGGCCCGTTGCGGCTTCATCCAACTCTGCATATAGCACGTGCCACGTCCTTGAAAGTTGGGTTCAGGTTGCCATTGTGCCGTTGACGTTTCTATTCTCTTGGATTTGTACGCCAAGCACTCGCATGTGGGTGACTTCGCGAATGGGTCTATTATCGAGACGTGAGTCTATTCTTAGGGTGGTTGCTTTCTTATGACGCTTGCGTACTTTGATGAAATCCGAATTACCGGATGCACCAGTCACACCTATAGGCTTGGGGGCCACTTCATCTATGAACTGCTTTAATAGGTCATTTTTTTCTCTGTAGGAACGCAGGTGGGGCCAGGCTGTTCTGTTGCCTTCATAGATTGTACATCCGAGGTCGGGTTATGTTTCGAGTTCGAGGGCCAGTCGCCTCATGCCGACCTTCAATAATAATAATATTTGGGGTTTTACGTGCCAAAACCACTTTCTGATTATGAGGCACGCCGTAGTGGAGGACTCCGGAAATTTTGACCACCTGGGGTTCTTTAACGTGCACCTAAATCTAAGCACACGGGTGTTTTCGCATTTCGCCCCCATCGAAATGCGGCCGCCGTGACCGGGATTCGATCCCGCGACCTCGTGCTCAGCAGCCCAACACCATAGCCACTGAGCAACCACGGCGGGTATGCCGACCTTCAAAAGAAGTAGTGACAAGATTAAGCCCTATCAAGTCCCTCGAATGGGCTTTGCAAAAATGTCAGGTCACGTAGAGCCTAAAGCAATCGTCGCTTTCCGCTCGCGTAGGAAACTGAGGACGTGCCGAAGTACCCTTCTTCTGCAACCTATGTCCTCCAGACCTTGCAGGACAATGTTGTGAGAAATCGTTTCAAATGGTTTCTTGACATGCGGGCCGAAAGTATTATATCTTCTTTGCTTTGTCGAGGACAAGAGCTTCGTTTTGGAGCATAAAGAATGCGTCCTGTGCCAAAACGTGTGGCCGAAAGTCGAGTATCAATTCGGGAGAGAGTTTGTGCCGCTCAATGTAGTTGTTCAGTAGGGTTTGGATCACCTTCTAAAAAGGCTTCCCTGCCCACGACAAGAGAGATATTGGTCTCAGGGTATGCTCTTGGTGAACACGGCAAGCCGGGCGAGTTGGTGATTCAACGTGTTCCCGAGGGTGTACAGCGTAATCAGGACGAAATAAGGTACACCACATGACCGCAGACTAACAAGTGGTTCATTTTTTCAAACAAGGAACAATATACAAAAAATATAACACATGTAAGGTCATATCATCAGAAGCCAACAAACACTGACACCAAGGACAACATAGGGGAAATTACTTGTGCTACATAAATCGAATGCAGAATCGATAAGTTAACGGAAATTAAAGTGCATGAAAAAACAACTTGCCGCAGGTGGGCACCGAACCCACAACCTTCGCATTTCGCGTGCGATGCTCTACCAATTGAGCTACCGCGGCGCTGTTTCCCCATCCACTTTCTTGGGTATTTAGGTGTACTAGTAGAACCCTGGGAGTGTTAGCCAGCGCCACCGCTCACAGACCTTGGCGGCGGACGTGGAACGTCCTCGTTGCCGCAGGCGTCACGAGAACGTGATCTTATTATGTGAAGGCAACTGGTCAATAAACCCACATATGCTACCTGAAGGCGTCAATGTTGCCGGATTCGAGACCCTCATTATGTAATAAACCAGAAGACAGGGGGTTAACCGAGGGGCCCAATTTTTATTAGTCATATCATGAGAAGCCAACAAACACTGACGCCAAGGACAACATAGGGGAAATTAGTTGTGCTTAATAAATGGAATGAAGAATCGATAAGGTAATGGAAATTAAAGTGGGTGAAAAAACAAATTGCCGCAGGTGGGAACCGAACCCACAACCTTCGCATTTCGCGTGCGATGCTCTACCAATTGAGCTACCGCGGCGCTGTTTCCCCATGCACTTTCTTGGGTATTTAGGTGTACTAGTAGAACCCTGGGAGTGTTAGCCAGCGCCACCACTCACAGACCTTGGCGGCAGGCGTGGAACGTCGTTGTTGCCGCAGGCGTCACGAGAACGTGATCTTTTTGGGTGAAGCCAACTGGTCAATAAACCCACATATGCTACCTCAAGGCATCAATGTTGCCGGATTCGACACCCTCGTTATGTAATAAATGAGAAGAGAGGGGGTTAACCGAGGGGCCTGATTTTTATTATTCATATCATGAGAAGCCAACAAACACTGACACCAAGGACAACATAGGGGAAATTACTCGTGCTCAATAAGTGGAATGAAGAATCGATAAGTTAATGGAAATTGAAGTGGATGAAATAACAACTTGCCGCAGGTGGGAACCGAACCCACAACCTTCGCATTTGCGCGCGATGCTCTGCCAATTGAGCTACCACGGTGGTGTTTGCCCATCCACTTTCTTGGGTATTTAGGTGTACTAGTAGAACGCTGGGAGTGTTTGCCAGCGCCACCACGAGAACATGATCTTGTTGGGTGAAGGCAACTGGTCAATAAACCCACATATGCTACCTGAAGGAATCAATATTGCCTGATTCGAGACCCTCGTTATGTAATAAACGAGAAGAGAGGTGGTTAACCGAGGGGCCCGATTTTTATTAGTCATATCGTGAGAAGCCAACAAACACTGACACCAAGGACAACATATGGGAAATCACTTGTGCTTAATAAATGGAATGAAGAATTGATAAGTTAATGGAAATTAAAGTGGATGAACAAACAACTTGGCGCAGGTGGGAACCGAACCCAGAACCTTCGCATTTCGCGCGCGATGCTCTACCAATTGAGCTACCGGGGCGCTGTTTCTTCATCCACTTTCTTGGGTATTTAGGTGTACTAGCAGATCCTTAGGAGTGTTAGCCAGTGCCACCACTCACGGACCTTCGCGGCGGATGTGGAACGTCGTTGTTGCCGCAGGCGTCACGAGAACGTGATCTTTTTGGGTGAAGGCAACTGGTCAATAAACCCACATATGCTACCTGAAGGCATCAACGTTGCCGGATTCGAGACCGTCGTTATGTAATAAAAGAGAAGAGAGGGGGTCAACCGAGGGGCCCGATTTTTATTAGTCATATCATGAGATGGGCCAACACACACTTACACCAAGGACAACATAGGTGAAATTACTTGTGCTTAATAAATGGAATGAAGAATCGATAAGTTAATGGCAACAAAGTGGATGAAAAAACAACTTGCCGCAGGTGGGAACCGAACCCACAACCTTCGCATTTCGCGTGCGATGCTCCACCAATTGAGCTACCGCGGCACTGTTTCCCTTTTTTTTTATTTAATGCCGGTCTTTGACAGCACACAGAAAATACAAATATTACGCACATCTCAGAAATGCACAACAGTGAGAAAAAGAGAGAAAAAAAATTACAATAATGCCATCCGTGCGTGTAGGACCGGCGTTGTCAAATTAAAATTCCTTCATGGCTGTGAGAGCTTCTAGCCTCGACAGCCAATCCGGTGCACATTCTTGCATTTTCTGTACATCAACAAACCGCGACATACATTCTCTGAAATATATATGAACCGGCCGTGCGTCGGGATCGCAGTGGTCCCCAGCCATTCGAGACCGCCACATACAGTGGAGAGCATTCAGCATAGTGGAGTCATATGGGACGCCGTCTTCATCCTTAATAGGCAGATACCTGATCCCTTGGGGGTTTACAGTTAATTCTTTCTTCAGAGTTCGCTTCAAGACGTCCCAGAAGAACACAGCAGCCCAGCAGTGCAAGAACACGTGATCTATGGTTTCGGGCTTCTTGCAGATCAAGCAGTGAGAACCCCACGGTACGAGACAGCCTCGTTCTTCCATAAACGTCCTAACGGACAGGGTTCCAGTGTGGAGCTTAAAAAAGAAGGATTTTACCCCTGGTGGCACCTGCATGCGTTTCACCCGTTTAAGAACGTCCTGTCCTTGCCCTCCACTGTATATGGCTCTGTATAGCGGCACTGGGAATACAATATCACAAACATCTTTATATAGCGTTTTCCTTTTCACTTGACATAGGTAATCATTTGAAAACCGAACAGTAAGGAAACGGACACTGTCGGCCACTTCCTTAAGATAGCCACGAAGTGTTCCATTCATGCTTGCTGTTGTGACAACATGTGCCGGCAATGTGTTGGTTAATCTGAGCTGACATACGGTGCGAAGAAAAGGATCGCGCACATCGCGGAAAAAGAATAATCTGTTAACCAGGTGTCGAACAAAAAGATGGGCTAATCCCACACCCCCGTCTTTCACTCTTCTGAACAAATTTGTTCGGCTGCACCTTTCCCATGTTGAACCCCATATGAAAACCGCAAACACTCTGTGCAGCCTTTGCACGTTTAGTCTAGAACAATATAACGCTTGCATAACATAGTATAACTTTGCAATTAAAAAGATGTTACAAACTGTCGCTCTTGCAAAAACAGTCAGGTTAGTACCTTTCCATTTGTCTGCTTTTTCTTTCATGTCACTTGTTTGGTTCCTCCAATATTCATCACTGCTATTGTAACTGTCTAGGGGAACTTCGAGGTACTTCATCGTAGTTTTCACCCAGCTGACACTCGCGAAATAGACCGGTGCAGACAGCCAATCCCCATGCCACAGCCCGAGTGATTTGCCCCAATTTATTCTGCTACCCGTGACTTCACAGAAATTATTTACTACAGATATTGCTTCGGTTACACTTGGTTTATCTATGCAACACACTGCAATGTGGTCTGCATACGCCAGTAGCTTCACTTCTGTCGCTGCCAATCTAAAACCACGTATTTTGTCATTTTCATTTATTGCCACACACATGGCCTCTATATAAATAGCAAACAGAAGTGAACTGAGGGGACAGCCTTGGCGCACTGAACGCATAATGTTAATGGGGGCCCCCAGTGACTTATTAACAATTAATCTGCTTGTGCAATTCTTGTACGCCAAGGCCACGCCCTCAGTGATGATGGAACCGACATTAACGTGATCCAAGATGGCAAACAAAATAACATGCGCGACACAATCGAAAGCTTTCTCGAGATCGAGCTGAAGAACTGCAACGCCACCTCCGGTGACGTCACAGCACTCGAGAACACATCGCATCTTATGAATGTTAGAAAAAATAGTTCGCCCTCTGATGCCACAAGTTTGATGGTCTCCGACTATTTCTTTGATGACGCCTTGGAGTCTGGTAGCTAAAATCTTCATAAATATCTTGTAATCAACATTTGTTAGTGATATTGGCCTATAGCACGACACTAATTTTAGTTTATCTGTTTGATCGCTCTTAGGTATTAGTATGGTGTGCGCTTTTCCAAAGGAAGGGGGCAAACATTTCTGCTGATACGCGTCATTTAATACCTCTGCCAACAATGGAGCCAATTCTCTCTTAAATGCCTTATACCAACGAGCGCAGAGACCATCAGGTCCAGGCGACTTTCCCGGGTTCAAATCGTCGATTGCCTTTTCGACTTCCCCCTCAGTTATTTTGGCTTCCAATCCTTCTTTGAAATCATCACTTATTCGCGGCATGCGATTAAGAAAATGCGCTTTAAAACCATCTACATTCGCTTCCTGATATGCAAAGAGCGACTGGTAATACTCGAAGAAGGCGCTCCCAATGCTCTCACTGTCTTCAACGACAGTCCCGTTCATTAGAATTTTATCGATGTGGTTTCGCCGCCCATGCGCCTTCTCAAGACCCAGCGCCCTTTTAGTGGGCGTCTCCCCTGCCGCTAGTGCATTTGCTCGCGCACGCACGATGGCGCCTTGATAACGCTCTTTGTCGAACTGTTCAAGTTTTTCCTTGATGTTTCGCACGTCGTCTTTGTACGTACCAGGCTCTCTACACTCAAGCGCTATCAGCTGCTCAAGCAGTCTTCGTAAGCCCTTTTCTTTCATTTCCCTCTCGAATTTTATGCAACTCGATCTTTCTATGGCTTTAATTTTAACCTTCTGTTTAAAACATTCCCACTTCTCCGTTATTGTTTCCGTTGCATCATCGAATACTTCGTTAATCGCATCCCCTACTGCTTTTACAAAACACTGATCACTTAGTAACAAGTCGTTCATTTTCCACAGATCCCAATTAAAAGCATGTTTAGTTTTCACTATACCTATGTGACATTTTACGAGGCAGGGTCCGAAAACGACAAAGGCACTACACTATAGCTGTGCCATATTGGAATCGTGTCCAACGATATGTACATTCGATCCAGTCTTGCATGACTACTGCCTTGAAAACGAGTAAAAGTCACTTCACGCCCCCCTTCCAGACACTCGAATACATCGTCAAGTTCATTTTCACCTATTAGTTTTGATAAAACGCTGCAACTTTTGTCCCGCACACCGGCATTATTCACTCGGTCTCTGGCATTCAACACACAGTTAAAGTCCCCTAACAGAATAACGCGCTTATTACAACGGACGTGATTAGAAAGGTCAGAAAAAAACAAGACACGCTCCTCCACTGAATTCGGAGCGTAGATGCATATGACGCGGAATTCAACATTACATATCAAAACATCGCAAAAAACAATCCTTCCAGATTCGCAGGAAAATACACTTTGAATCTGCAGTCCAGGCAGCTTCTTGACGAACAGAATGCACCCCCCGGACGTGCCTACCGCATGACTAACCACCGCAAAATATCTGTGCGTGAATCGTCGCACCATGCTCCCGGTCTGCTCCTCTCCATCAACCTTAGTCTCTTGGACGGCTAGTACGTCTAGGTTGTGATCAGTGATCAACCGTAGGACCTGACTTTGCCTACGACTAGCCCCCAACCCTCGCACGTTCAATGTTGCAATAATAAGGGACGGTATCTCAGCCATCTTAAGCAAGCGAGAAAAGCAGGCCCGGAGCATGGTGCTTACCGTTCACGACAAGCCCTCGGCTAGCCGCCTCCGGGACCTCCCGGCTTGTTCGTGTCGTTAGGCGAGACCGTTTTGCCTACAGGCTTCCTTTCAGGGGGCACATTAGGCTTTGGCTTGTAGCCCATCCGCCTTCCTTGTGGCGTCTTCGTCGGCGGCCCTTCGCTGGTGCTGGTGGCACCACCGTCCCTGTCCTTGGTCTCGTCGTGGGGGCGCTTGACTGGGGCACCAAGAGTCCCAGTGCGCTCATCGTCGTTGACTTCATTGTCCTGCAGCATTGCCGTCGTGTCGTTGTCGGGTGTGTCTTCGTTAACGCCTCCCGTAGCAAGGCTCACTGCAGGCGGGACCTGCACCGGTTTGTCTGTCTTCTCGTCATCCTCAGCCACCGTGCCTTCAGCACCAGCGTAGATGACCCTCTGAGTGTACCTTTCGAAACCGAGTCTCCGGTTCCTTTGGCGGCGTCCTCCGTCTCGACCACGTCCATGACGTGTTCAGCCGCAACGTCCCTCGCTGCTGGTCCTGTCACGGCGGCGTAGGATTTGACGCAGTCAGCGTCAACGTGGCCGAAACGTCTGCGTCTGGAACAGCGAGGGACTTTGCAATCTCGGCGGACGTGCCCCGTGCCTTGGCATCGCAGGCACTGCATGGGTCGACCGGGCACGACCACCAAGGCCAACTCTCCGCCGACGCGGACCTGATGAGGAAGGTCCTCAACTTTGACGCCGTTCTTTAGCTTGAGGAGCACCGTCCGGGTAGTCGACGTCTTGTTTCCCATGCCCTCGACTCGCCACCGCTCCCGGCTCACCTCCTCCACCTTGTCGAAAGCCGCGAACGCTGTCCGGACCTCCTCGTCGGCAACGCCGTTCAGCAGCCAGTGAAGCCTAAGCTTCACCTGCTGGTCCTGCGGGTCCACGATGACGCACCGTCGTCCCTTCACTTGCAGGTCCTTTAGGGAAACTAGCCTTTCCGTCACAGTTGCATCATTCAAGGTCACCGCCCAGATGTGGTTTATCTGGTACGCCCCTATGCATACCACGTCCGGTAAGAGGCCCGTCGGCAGTAGGGCGTCCCTGAAATCTTCGACCTTGTATGGTCTCGCACGCACTTCACCGTGTAAAAACACGGTGTTAATGGCAACTCGTACTTTAGGCAGTTGAGGCAAAATGAACGGATATTCCTTATCATCTTCCGTAATCCTCTTTCCGCGACCAAAAGTGGCCACTGTCGCTACCCCGGAAGAGGCCATGACCCTACGATCCGAACAGCTCGGCTGCTGGATGCAGAATGCGGCACCGTTTCCCCATCCACTTTCTTGGGTATTTAGGTGTACTAGTAGAAGTAGTAGGCGTCACAAGAACGTGATCTTAATGGGTGAAGGCAACTGGTCAATAAACCCCCATATGCTACCTGAAGGCATCCATGTTGCCGGATTCGAGACCATCGATATGTAATAAACGAGAAGAGAGGGGGTTAACCGAGGGGCCCGATTTTTATTAGTCATATCATGAGATGCCAACACAGACTGACACCAAGGACAACATAGGGGAAATTACTTGTGCTTAATAAATGGAATGAAGAATCGATAAGTTAATTGAAATTAAAGTGGACGAAGAAACAACTTGCCGCAGGTGGGAACCGAACCCACAACCTTCGCATTTCGCGTGCGATACTCTACCAATTGAGCTACCGCGGCGGAGTTTCCCCATCCGCATTCTTGGGTATTTAGGTGTACTAGTAGAACCCTGGGAGTGTTAGCCAGCGCCACCACTCACAGACTTTGGCTGCAGGCGTGGGACGTCCTTGTTGCCGCAGGCGTCACGAGAACGTGATCTTTTCGGGTGAAGGCAACTGGTCAATAAACCCACATATGCTACCTGAATGCATCAAAGTTGCCGGATTCGAGACCCTCGTTATGTAATAAACGAGAAGAGAGGGGGTTAACTGAGGGGCCAGATTTTTATTAGTCATATCGTGAGAAGCCAACAAACACTGACACCAAGCACAACATAGGGGAAATAACTTGTGCTTAATAAATGAAGTGAAGAACCGATTAGTTAACGGAAATTGAAGTGGATTAAAGAACAACTTGCCGCAGGTGGGAACCGAACCCACAACCTTCGCATTTCGCGTGCGATGCTCTACCAATTGAGATACCGCGGCGCTGTTTCCCCATCCACTTTCTTGGGTGTTTAGGTGTACTAGTAGAACCGTGGGAGTGTTAGCCAGTGCCACCACTCACAGACCTGGCGGCGGATGTGGAACGTCGTTGTTGCCGCAGGCGTCACGAGAACGTGATCTTATTATGTGAAGGCAACTGGTCAATAAACCCACATATGTACCTGAAGGCATCAATGTTGCCGGATTCGAGACCCTCGTTATGTAATAAACCAGAAGTGATAGGGTTAACCGAGGGGCCCGATTTTTATTAGTCATATCATCAGAAGCCAACAAACACTGACGCCAAGGACAACATAGGGGGAATTAGTTGTGCCTAATAAATGGAATGAAGAATCCATAAGGTAATGGAAATTAAAGTGTATGAAAAAAGAACTTGCCACAGGTGGGAACCGAACCCACAACCTTTGCATTTCGCGTGCGATGCTCTACCAATTGAGATACCGCGGCGCTGTTTCCCCATCCACTTTCTTGGGTGTTTAGGTGTACTAGTAGAACCCTGGGAGTGTTATCCAGTGCCACCACTCACAGACCTGGCGGCGGATGTGGAACGTCGTTGTTGCCGCAGGCGTCACGATAACGTGATCTCATTGGGTGAAGGCAACTGGTCAATAAACCCACATATGCTACCTGAAGGCATCAATGTTGCCGGATTCGAGACCCTCGTTATGCAGTAAACGAGAAGATAGGGGGTTAACTGAGGGGCCCGATTTTTATTAGTCATATCGTGAGAAGCCAACAAATACTTACACCAAGCACAACATAGGGGAACTTACTTTTGCTTAATAAATGAAGTGAAGAACCAATAAGTTAATGGAAATTAAAGTGGATTAAAAAACAACTTGCCACAGGTGGGAACCGAACCCACAACCTTCGCATTACGCGTGCGATGCTCTACCAATTGAGCTGCTCCGGCGCTGTTTCCCCATCCACTTTCTTGGGTATTTAGGTGTACTAGTAGAAGCCTGGGAGTGTTAGCCAGCGCCACCACTCACAGACCTTGGCGGCGAACGTGGAACGCCCTTGTTGCCGCAGGCGTCACGAGAACGTGATCTTATTATGTGAAGGCAACTGGTCAATAAACCCACATATGCTACCTGAAGGCGTCAATGTTGCCGGATTCGAGACCCTCGTTATGTAATAAACCAGAAGAGAGGGGGTTAACCGAGCCGCCTGATTTTTATTATTCATATCATGAGAAGCCAACAAACACTGACACCAAAGACAACATAGGGGAAATTACTTGAGCTCATTAAATGGAATGAAGAATCGATAAGTTGATGGAAATTGAAGTGGATGAAAAAACAACTTGCCGCAGGTAGGAACCGAACCCACAACCTTTGCATTTCGCGTGCGATGCTCTACAAATAGAGCTACCGCGGTGCTGTTTCCCCATCCACTTTCTTGGGTATTCAGGTGTACTAGTAGAACCCTGGGAGTGTTAGCCAGCGCCACCACTCAGAGACCTTGGCGGCGGACGTGGAACGTCGTTGTTGCCGCAGGCGTCCCGAGAACTTGATCTTAATGGGTGAAAGCAACTGGTCAATAAACCCACATATACTACTTGAAGGCGTCAACGTTGCCGGATTCGAGACCGTCGTTATGTAATAAAAGAGAAGAGAGGGGGTCAACCGAGGGGCCCGATTTTTATTAGTCATATCATGAGATGGGCCAACATACACTTACACCAAGGACAACATAGGTGAAATTACTTGTGCTTAATAAATGGAATGAAGAATCGATAAGTTAATGGAAACAAAGTGGATGAAAAAACAACTTGCCGCAGGTGGGAACCGAACCCACAACCTTCGCATTTCGCGTGCGATGCTCCACCAATTGAGCTACCGCGGCACTGTTTCCCTTTTTTTTTATTTAATGCCGGTCTTTGACAGCACACAGAAAATACAAATATTACGCACATCTCAGAAATGCACAACAGTGAGAAAAAGAGAGAAAAAAATTACAATAATGCCATCCGTGCGTGTAGGACCGGCGTTGTCAAATTAAAATTCCTTCATGGCTGTGAGAGCTTCTAGCCTCGACAGCCAATCCGGTGCACATTCTTGCATTTTCTGTACATCAACAAACCGCGACATACATTCTCTGAAATATATATGAACCGGCCGTGCGTCGGGATCGCAGTGGTACCCAGCCATTCGAGACCGCCACATACAGTGGAGAGCATTCAGCATAGTGGAGTCATATGGGACGCCGTCTTCATCCTTAATAGGCAGATACCTGATCCCTTGGGGGTTTACAGTTAATTCTTTCTTCAGAGTTCGCTTCAAGACGTCCCAGAAGAACACAGCAGCCCAGCAGTGCAAGAACACGTGATCTATGGTTTCGGGCTTCTTGCAGATCAAGCAGTGAGAACCCCACGGTACGACACAGCCTCGTTCTTCCATAAACGTCCTAACGGACAGGGTTCCAGTGTGGAGCTTAAAAAAGAAGGATTTTACCCCTGGTGGCACCTGCATGCGTTTCACCCGTTTAAGAACGTCCTGTCCTTGCCCTCCACTGTATATGGCTCTGTATAGCGGCACTGGGAATACAATATCACAAACATCTTTATATAGCGTTTTCCTTTTCACTTGACATAGGTAATCATTTGAAAACCGAACAGTAAGGAAACGGACACTGTCGGCCACTTCCTTAAGATAGCCACGAAGTGTTCCATTCATGCTTGCTGTTGTGACAACATGTGCCGGCAATGTGTTGGTTAATCTGAGCTGACATACGGTGCGAAGAAAAGGATCGCGCACATCGCGGAAAAAGAATAATCTGTTAACCAGGTGTCGAACAAAAAGATGGGCTAATCCCACACCCCCGTCTTTCACTCTTCTGAACAAATTTGTTCGGCTGCACCTTTCCCATGTTGAACCCCATATGAAAACCGCAAATACTCTGTGCAGCCTTTGCACGTTTAGTCTAGAACAATATAACGCTTGCATAACATAGTATAACTTTGCAATTAAAAAGATGTTACAAACTGTCGCTCTTGCAAAAACAGTCAGGTTAGTACCTTTCCATTTGTCTGCTTTTTCTTTCATGTCACTTGTTTGGTTCCTCCAATATTCATCACTGCTATTGTAACTGTCTAGGGGAACTTCGAGGTACTTCATCGTAGTTTTCACCCAGCTGACACTCGCGAAATAGACCGGTGCAGACAGCCAATCCCCATGCCACAGCCCGAGGGATTTGCCCCAATTTATTCTGCTACCCGTGACTTCACAGAAATTATTTACTACAGATATTGCTTCGGTTACACTTGGTTTATCTATGCAACACACTGCAATGTGGTCTGCATACGCCAGTAGCTTCACTTCTGTCGCTGCCAATCTAAAACCACGTATTTTGTCATTTTCATTTATTGCCACACACATGGCCTCTATATAAATAGCAAACAGAAGTGGACTGAGGGGACAGCCTTGGCGCACTGAACGCATAATGTTAATGGGGGCCCCCAGTGACTTATTAACAATTAATCTGCTTGTGCAATTCGTGTACGCCAAGGCCACGCCCTCAGTGATGATGGAACCGACATTAACGTGATCCAAGATGGCAAACAAAATAACATGCGCGACACAATCGAAAGCTTTCTCGAGATCGAGCTGAAGAACTGCAACGCCACCTCCGGTGACGTCACAGCACTCGAGAACACATCGCATCTTATGAATGTTAGAAAAAATAGGTCGCCCTCTGATGCCACAAGTTTGATGGTCTCCGACTATTTCTTTGATGACGCCTTGGAGTCTGGTAGCTAAAATCTTCATAAATATCTTGTAATCAACATTTGTTAGTGATATTGGCCTATAGCACGACACTAATTTTAGTTTATCTGTTTGATCGCTCTTAGGTATTAGTATGGTGTGCGCTTTTCCAAAGGAAGGGGGCAAACATTTCTGCTGATACGCGTCATTTAATACCTCTGCCAACAATGGAGCCAATTGTCTCTTAAATGCCTTGTACCAACGAGCGCAGAGACCATCAGGTCCAGGCGACTTTCCCGGGTTCAAATCGTCGATTGCCTTTTCGACTTCCCCCTCAGTTATTTTGGCTTCCAATCCTTCTTTGAAATCATCACTTATTCGCGGCATGCGATTAAGAAAATGCGCTTTAAAACCATCTACATTCGCTTCCTGATATGCAAAGAGCGACTGGTAATACTCGAAGAAGGCGCTCCCAATGCTCTCACTGTCTTCAACGACAGTCCCGTTCATTAGAATTTTATCGATGTGGTTTCGCCGCCCATGCGCCTTCTCAAGACCCAGCGCCCTTTTAGTGGGCGTCTCCCCTGCCGCTAGTGCATTTGCTCGCGCACGCACGATGGCGCCTTGATAACGCTCTTTGTCGAACTGTTCAAGTTTTTCCTTGATGTTTCGCACGTCGTCTTTGTACGTACCAGGCTCTCTACACTCAAGCGCTATCAGCTGCTCAAGCAGTCTTCGTAAGCCCTTTTCTTTCATTTCCCTCTCGAATTTTATGCAACTCGATCTTTCTATGGCTTTAATTTTAACCTTCTGTTTAAAACATTCCCACTTCTCCGTTATTGTTTCCGTTGCATCATCGAATACTTCGTTAACCGCATCCCCTACTGCTTTTACAAAACACTGATCACTTAGTAACAAGTCGTTCATTTTCCACAGATCCCAATTAAAAGCATGTTTAGTTTTCACTATACCTATGTGACATTTTACGAGGCAGGGTCCGAAAACGACAAAGGCACTACACTATAGCTGTGCCATATTGGAATCGTGTCCAACGATATGTACATTCGATCCAGTCTTGCATGACAACTGCCTTGAAAACGAGTAAAAGTCACTTCACGCCCCCCTTCCAGACACTCGAATACATCGTCAAGTTCATTTTCACCTATTAGTTTTGATAAAACGCTGCAACTTTTGTCCCGCACACCGGCATTATTCACTCGGTCTCTGGCATTCAACACACAGTTAAAGTCCCCTAACAGAATAACGCGCTTATCACAACGGACATGATTAGAAAGGTCAGAAAAAAACAAGACACGCTCCTCCACTGAATTCGGAGCGTAGATGCATATGACGCGGAATTCAACATTACATATCAAAACATCGCAAAAAACAATCCTTCCAGATTCGCAGGAAAATACACTTTGAATCTGCAGTCCAGGCAGCTTCTTGACGAACAGAATGCACCCCCCGGACGTGCCTACCGCATGACTAACCACCGCAAAATATCTGTGCGTGAATCGTCGCACCATGCTCCCGGTCTGCTCCTCTCCATCAACCTTAGTCTCTTGGACGGCTAGTACGTCTAGGTTGTGATCAGTGATCAACCGTAGGACCTGACTTTGCCTACGACTAGCCCCCAACCCTCGCACGTTCAATGTTGCAATAATAAGGGACGGTATCTCAGCCATCTTAAGCAAGCGAGAAAAGCAGGCCCGGAGCATGGTGCTTACCGTTCACGACAAGCCCTCGGCTAGCCGCCTCCGGGACCTCCCGGCTTGTTCGTGTCGTTAGGCGAGACCGTTTTGCCTACAGGCTTCCTTTCAGGGGGCACATTAGGCTTTGGCTTGTAGCCCATCCGCCTTCCTTGTGGCGTCTTCGTCGGCGGCCCTTCGCTGGTGCTGGTGGCACCACCGTCCCTGTCCTTGGTCTCGTCGTGGGGGCGCTTGACTGGGGCACCAAGAGTCCCAGTGCGCTCATCGTCTTTGACTTCCTTGTCCTGCAGCATTGCCGTCGTGTCGTTGTCGGGTGTGTCTTCGTTAACGCCTCCCGTAGCAAGGCTCACTGCAGGCGGGACCTGCACCGGTTTGTCTGTCTTCTCGTCATCCTCAGCCACCGTGCCTTCAGCACCAGCGTAGATGACCCTCTGAGTGTACCTTTCGAAACCGAGTCTCCGGTTCCTTTGGCGGCGTCCTCCGTCTCGACCACGTCCATGACGTGTTCAGCCGCAACGTCCCTCGCTGCTGGTCCTGTCACGGCGGCGTAGGATTTGACGCAGTCAGCGTCAACGTGGCCGAAACGTCTGCGTCTGGAACAGCGAGGGACTTTGCAATCTCGGCGGACGTGCCCCGTGCCTTGGCATCGCAGGCACTGCATGGGTCGACCGGGCACGACCACCAAGGCCAACTCTCCGCCGACGCGGACCTGATGAGGAAGGTCCTCAACTTTGACGCCGTTCTTTAGCTTGAGGAGCACCGTCCGGGTAGTCGACGTCTTGTTTCCCATGCCCTCGACTCGCCACCGCTCCCGGCTCACCTCCTCCACCTTGTCGAAAGCCGCGAACGCTGTCCGGACCTCCTCGTCGGCAACGCCGTTCAGCAGCCAGTGAAGCCTAAGCTTCACCTGCTGGTCCTGCGGGTCCACGATGACGCACCGTCGTCCCTTCACTTGCAGGTCCTTTAGGGAAACTAGCCTTTCCGTCACAGTTGCATCATTCAAGGTCACCGCCCAGATGTGGTTTATCTGGTACGCCCCTATGCATACCACGTCCGGTAAGAGGCCCGTCGGCAGTAGGGCGTCCCTGAAATCTTCGACCTTGTATGGTCTCGCACGCACTTCACCGTGTAAAAACACGGTGTTAATGGCAACTCGTACTTTAGGCAGTTGAGGCAAAATGAACGGATATTCCTTATCATCTTCCGTAATCCTCTTTCCGCGACCAAAAGTGGCCGCTGTCGCTACCCCGGAAGAGGCCATGACCCTACGATCCGAACAGCTCGGCTGCTGGATGCAGAATGTGGCACCGTTTCCCCATCCACTTTCTTGGGTATTTAGGTGTACTAGTAGAAGTAGTAGGCGTCACAAGAACGTGATCTTAATGGGTGAAGGCAACTGGTCAATAAACCCCCATATGCTACCTGAAGCCATCAATGTTGCCGGATTCGAGACCATCGATATGTAATAAACGAGAAGAGAGGGGGTTAACCGAGGGGCCCGATTTTTATTAGTCATATCATGAGATGCCAACACAGACTGACACCAAGGACAACATAGGGGAAATTACTTGTGCTTAATAAATGGAATGAAGAATCGATAAGTTAATTGAAATTAAAGTGGACGAAGAAACAACTTGCCGCAGGTGGGAACCGAACCCACAACCTTCGCATTTCGCGTGCGATACTCTACCAATTGAGCTACCGCGGCGGAGTTTCCCCATCCGCATTCTTGGGTATTTAGGTGTACTAGTAGAACCCTGGGAGTGTTAGCCAGCGCCACCACTCACAGACTTTGGCTGCAGGCGTGGGACGTCCTTGTTGCCGCAGGCGTCACGAGAACGTGATCTTTTCGGGTGAAGGCAACTGGTCAATAAACCCACATATGCTACCTGAATGCATCAAAGTTGCCGGATTCGAGACCCTCGTTATGTAATAAACGAGAAGAGAGAGGGTTAACTGAGGGGCCAGATTTTTATTAGTCATATCGTGAGAAGCCAACAAACACTGACACCAAGCACAACATAGGGGAAATAACTTGTGCTTAATAAATGAAGTGAAGAACCGATTAGTTAACGGAAATTGAAGTGGATTAAAGAACAACTTGCCGCAGGTGGGAACCGAACCCACAACCTTCGCATTTCGCGTGCGATGCTCTACCAATTGAGATACCGCGGCGCTGTTTCCCCATCCACTTTCTTGGGTGTTTAGGTGTACTAGTAGAACCGTGGGAGTGTTAGCCAGCGCCACCACTCAGAGACCTTGGCGGCGGACGTGGAACGTACTTGTTGCCGCAGGCGTCACAAGAACGTGATCTTATTAGGTGAAGGCAACTGGTCAATAAACCCACATATGCTACCTGAAGGCATCAATGTTGTCGGATTCGAGACCCTCGTTATGCAATAAACGAGAAGCTAGGGGGTTAACTGAGGGGCCCGATTTTTATTAGTCATATCATGAGAAGCCAACAAACACTTACACCAAGCACAACATAGGGGAAATTACTTTTGCTTAATAAATGAAGTGAAGAACCGATTAGTTAACGGAAATTGAAGTGGATTAAAAAACAACTTGCCGCAGGTGGGAACCGAACCCACAACCTTCGCATTTCGCGTGCGATGCTCCACCTATTGAGCTATCGTGGCGCTGTTTCCCCATCCACTTTCTTGGGTGTTTAGGTGTACTAGTAGAACCCTGGGAGTGTTATCCAGTGCCACCACTCACAGACCTGGCGGCGGATGTGGAACGTCGTTGTTGCCGCAGGCGTCACGAGAACGTGATCTTATTATGTGAAGGCAACTGGTCAATAAACCCACATATGTACCTGAAGGCATCAATGTTGCCGGATTCGAGACCCTCGTTATGTAATAAACCAGAAGTGATAGGGTTAACCGAGGGGCCCGATTTTTATTAGTCATATCATCAGAAGCCAACAAACACTGACACCAAGGACAACATAGTGGAAATTAGTTGTGCCTAATAAATGGAATGAAGAATCCATAAGGTAATGGAAATTAAAGTGGATGAAAAAAAGAATTTGCCGCAGGTGGGAACCGAACGCACAACCTTCGCATTTCGCGTGCGATGCTCTACAAATTGAGCTACCGCGGTGCTGTTTCCCCATCCACTTTCTTGGGTTTTCAGGTGTACTAGTAGAACCCTGGAAGTGTTAGGCAGCGCCACCACTCAGAGACCTTGGCGGCGGACGTGGAACGTACTTGTTGCCGCAGGCGTCACGAGAACGTGGTCTTATTAGGTGAAGGCAACTGGTCAATATACCCACATATGCTACCTGAAGGCATCAATGTTGCCGGATTCGAGACCCTCGTGATGCAATAAACGAGAAGATAGGGGGTTAGCTGAGGGGCCCGATTTTTATTATTCATATCTTGAGAAGCCAACAAACACTGACACCAAGCGGAACATAGGGGAAATTACTTTTGCTTAATAAATGAAGTGAAGAACCGATAAGGTAATGGCAAATAACGTGGATTAAAAAACAACTTGCCACAGGTGGGAACCGAACCCACAACCTTCGTATTTCGCGTGCGATGCTCTAGCCATTGCGCTGCTCCGGCGCGGTTTCCCCGTCCACTTTCTGGGGTATTTAGGTGTACTAATAGAACCCTGGGAGCGTTAGCCAGCGCCGCCACTCACAGACCTTGGTAGCGGATGTGGAACATCGTTGTTGCCGCAGGCGTCACGAGAACGTGATCTTTTTGGGTGAAGGCAACTGGTGAATAAACCCACATATGCTACCTGAAGGCATCAATGTTGCCGGATTCGAGACCCTCGTTATCTAATAAACGAGAAGAGAGGGGGTTAACCGAGGGGCCCGATTTTTATTAGTCCTATCATGAGATGCCAACACACACTGACAACAATGCCAACATAGGGGAAATTACTTGTGCTTAATAAATGGAATGAAGAATCGATAAGTTAATGAAAACAAAGTGGATGAAAAAACAACTTGCCGCAGGTGGGAACCGAACCCACAACCTTCACATTTCGCGTGTGATGCTCCACCAATTGAGCTACCGCGGCGCTGTTTCGCCATCCACTTTCTTGGGTGTTTAGGTGTACTAGTAGAATCCTGGGAGTGTTAGCCAGCGCCACCACGGAACGTGATCTCTTTGGGTGAAGGCAACTGGTCAATAAACCCACATATGCTACCTGAAGGCATCAATGTTGCCGGATTCGAGACCCTCGTTATGTAATAAACGAGAAGAGAGGGGGTTAACCGAGGAGCCCGATTTTTATTAGTCATATCGTGACAAGCCAACAAACACTGACACCAGGGACAACATAGGGGAAATTACTTTTGCTTAATAAATGAAATGAAGAATTGAAAAGGTAATGGAAATTAAAGTGGATTAAAAAACAACTTGCTGCAGGTGGGAACCGAACCCACAACCTTCGCATTTCGTGTGCGATACTCTACCAATTGAGCTATCGCGGCGGAGTTTCCCCATCCAGATTCTTGCGTATTTAGGTGTACTAGTAGAACCCTGGGAGTGTTAGCCAGCGCCACCACTCACAGACTTTGGCGGCAGGCGTGGGATGTCCTTGTTGCCTCAGGCTTCACGAGAACGTGATCTTTTCGGGTGAAGGCAACTGGTCAATAAACCCACATATGCTACCTGAAGACATCAATATTGCCTGATTCGAGACCCTCGTTATGTAATAAACGAGAAGAGATGGTGCTAACCGAGGGGCCCGATTTTTTTAGTCATATCATGAGAAGCCAACAAACACTGACACGAAGCACAACATAGGGGAAATTACTTGTGCATAACAAATGGAATGAAGAATCGATAAGTTAATGGAAATAAGTGTATGAAAAAACAACTTGCCGCAAGTAGGAACCGAACCCACAACCTTCGCATTTCGCGCGCGATGCTCTACCAATTGAGCTACCGCGTTGATGTTTGCATATCCACTTTCTTGGGTATTTAGGTGTATTAGAAGAACCCTGGGAGTGTTAGCCAGCGCCGCCACTCACAGACCTTGGCGGCAGACGTGGAACGTCCTTGTTGCCACAGGCGTCACGAGAACGTGATATTTTTGGGTGAAGGCAACTGGTCAATAAAACCACATATGCTACCTGAAGGCATCAATGTTGCCGGATTCGAGACCCTCGTTATCTAATAAACGAGGAGAGGGGGGGTTAACCGAGGGGCCCGAATTTTATTAGTCCTATCATGAGATGCCAACACACACTGACAACAAATACAACATAGGGGAAATTACTTGTGCTTAATAAATGGAATGAAGAATCGATAAGTTAATGGAAACAAAGTGCATAAAAAAACAACTTGCCGCAGGTGTGAACCGAACCCACAACCTTCGCATTTTGCAGGCGATGCTCTACCAATTGAGCTACCGCAGCGCTGTTTCCCCATCAACTTTCTTGGGTATTTAGGTGTACTAGTAGAACCATGGGAGTGTTAGCCAGCGCCACCACTCACAGACCTTGGCGGCAGACGTGGAACGTCCTTGTTGCCACAGGCGTCACGAGAACGTGATATTTTTGGGTGAAGGCAACTGGTCAATAAAACCACATATGCTACCTGAAGGCGTCAATGTTGCCGGATTCAAGACCCTCGTTGTGTAATAAACTTGAAGAGAGTGGTTTATCCGAGGGGCCCGATTTTTTTAGTCATATCATGGGAAGCCAACAAACACTGACACCAAGGACAACATAGTGGAAATTACTTGTGCTTAATAAATGGAATTAAGAATCGAAAAGGTAATGAAAACAAAGTGGATGAAAAAACAACTTGCCGCAGGTGGGAACCGAACCCACAACCTTCACATTTCGCGTGTGATGCTCCACCAATTGAGCTACCGCGGCGCTGTTTCCCCATCCACTTTCTTGGGTGTTTAGGTGTACTAGTAGAATCCTGGGAGTGTTAGCCAGCGCCACCACGAGAACGTGATCTCTTTGGGTGAAGGCAACTGGTCAATAAACCCACATATGCTACCTGAAGGCATCAATGTTGCCGGATTCGAGACCCTCGTTATGTAATAAACGAGAAGAGAGGGGGTTAACCGAGGGGCCCGATTTTTATTAGTCATATCGTGACAAGCCAACAAACACTGACACCAAGGACAACATAGGGGAAATTACTTTTGCTTAGTAAATGGAATGAAGAATTGAAAAGGTAATGGAAATTAAAGTGGATTAAAAACAACTTGCCGCAGGTGGGAACCGAACCCACAACCTTCGCATTTCGTGTGCGATACTCTACCAATTGAGCTACCGCGGCGGAGTTTCCCCATCCACATTCTTGGGTATTTAGATGTACTAGTAGAACCCTGGGAGTGTTAGCCAGCGCCACCACTCACAGACTTTGGCGGCAGGCGTGGGATGTCCTTGTTGCCTCAGGCTTCACGAGAACGTGATCTTTTCGGGTGAAGGCAACTGGTCAATAAACCCACATATGCTACCTGAATGCATCAAAGTTGCCGGATTCGAGACCCTCGTTATGTAATAAACAAGAAGAGAGGGGATTAACCGAGGGGCCCGATTTTTATTAGTCATATCATGAGAAACCAACAAACACTGACGCCAAGGACAACATATGGGAAATTAGTTGTGCTTAATAAATGGAATGAAGAATCGATAAGGTAATGGATATTAAAGTGGATGAAAAAAGAAATTGCCGCAGGTGGGAACCGAACCCACAACCTTCGCATTTCGCGTGCGATGCTCTACCAATTGAGCTACCGCGGCGCTGTTACCCCATCCACTTTCTTGGGTATTTAGGTGTACTAGTAGAACCCTGGGAGTGTTAGCCAGCGCCACCACTCAAAAGACCTGGCAGCGGATGTGGAAAGTCGTTGTTGCCGCAGGCGTCACGAGAACGTGATCTTATTGGGTGAAGGCAAGTGGTCAATAAACCCACATATGCTACCTGAAGGCATCAATATTGCCTGATTCGAGACCCTCGTTATGTAATAAACGAGAAGAGATGGGGCTAACCAAGGGGCCCGATTTTTTTAGTCATATCATGAGAAGCCAACAAACACTGACACGAAGCACAACATAGGGGAAATTAATTGTGCATAATAAATGGAATGAAGAATCTATAAGTTAATGGAAATTAAAGTGGATGAATAAACAACTTGCCGTAGGTGAGAACCGAACCCACAACCTTAGCATTTCGCGTGCGATGCTCTACAATTTGAGCTACCGCGGCGGTGTTTCCCCATCCACATTCTTGGGTATTTAGGTGTAGTAGTAGAACCCTGGGAGTGTTAGCCAGCGCCACCACTCACAGACTTTGGCTGCAGGCGTGGGACGTCCTTGTTGCCGCAGGCGTCACGACAACGTGATCTTTTCGGGTGAAGGCAACTGGTCAATAAACCCACATATGCTACCTGAATGCATCAAAGTTGCCGGATTCGAGACCCTCGTTATGTAATAAACGAGAAGAGAGGGGGTTAACTGAGGGGCCAGATTTTTATTAGTCATATCATGAGAAGCCAACAAACACTGACACCAAGCACAACATAGGGGAAATTAATTTTTGCTTAATAAATGAAGTGAAGAACCGATAAGTTAACGGAAATTGAAGTGGATTAAAAAACAACTTGCCACAGGTGGGAACCGAACCCACAACCTTCGCATTTCTCGTGCTATGCTCTACCTATTGAGCTGCTCCGGCGCTGTTTCCCAATCCACTTTCTTGGGTATTTAGGTGTACTAGTAGAACCCTGGGAGTGTTATCCAGTGCCACCACTCACAGTCCTGGCGGCGGATGTGGAACGTCGTTGTTGCCGCAGGCGTCACGATAACTTGATCTCATTGGGTGAAGGCAACTGGTCAATAAACCCACATATGCTACCTGAAGGCATCAATATTGCCTGATTCGAGACCCTCGTTATGTAATAAACGAGAAGAGAGGGGGTTAACCGAGGGGCCCGATTTTTATTAGTCATATCATGAGAAGCCAACAAACACTGACAACAAGCACAACATAGGGGAAATTACTTTTGCTTAATAAATGAAGTGAAGAACCGAAAAGGCAATGGAAATTAAAGTGGATTAAAAACAACTTGGCACAGGTGGGAACCGAACACACATCCTTCGCATATCGCGTGCGATGCTCTACCCATTGCGCTGCTCCGGCGCTTTTCCCCGTCCACTTTTTTGGGTATTTAGGTGTACTAGTAGAAGCCTGGGAGTGTTAGCCAGCGCCACCACTCACAGACCTTGGCGGCGAACGTGGAACGTCCTTGTTGCCGCAGGCGTCACGAGAACGTGATCTTATTATGTGAAGGTAACTGGTCAATAAACCCGCATATGCTACCTGAAGGCATCAATGTTGCAGGATTCGAGACCCTCGTTATCTAATAAACGAGAAGAGAGGGGGTTAACCGAGGGTCCCGATTTTTATTAGTCCTATCATGAGATGCCAACACACACTGACAACAAGGACAACATAGGGGAAATTACTTGTGCTTAATAAATGGAATGAAGAACCGATAAGGTTATGGAAAATAACGTGGATTAAAAAACAACTTGCCACAGGTGGGAACCGAACCCACAACCTTCGTATTTCGCGTGCGATGCTCTAGCCATTGCGCTGCTCCGGCGCGGTTTCCCCGTCCACTTTCTGGGGTATTTAGGTGTACTAGTAGAAGCCTGGGAGTGTTAGCCAGCGCCACCACTCACAGACTCACAGACCACCACTCACAGACGCCTGCGGCAACGTCCTCGTTGCCGCAGGCGTCACGAGAACGTGATCTTATTATGTGAAGGCAACTGGTCAATAAACCCACATATGCTACCTCAAGGCGTCAATGTTGCCGGATTCGAGACCCTCGTTATGTAATAAACCAGAAGAGAGGGGGTTAACCGAGGGGCCTGATTTTTATTATTCATATCATGAGAAGCCAACAAACACTGACACCAAGGACAACATAGGGGAAATTACTTGAGCTCATTAAATGGAATGAAGAATCGATAAGTTGATGGAAATTGAAGTGGATGAAAAAACAACTTGCCGCAGGTGGGAACCGAACCCACAACCTTCGCATTTCGCGTGCGATGCTCCACCTATTGAGCTACCGCGGCGCTGTTTCCCAATCCACTTTCTTGGGTATTTAGGTGTACTAGTAGAACCCTGGGAGTGTTATCCAGTGCCAACACTCACAGACCTGGCGGCGGATGTGGAACGTCGTTGTTGCCGCAGGCGTCACGATAACTTGATCTCATTGGGTGAAGGCAACTGGTCAATAAACCCACATATGCTACCTGAAGGCATCAATATTGCCTGATTCGAGACCCTCGTTATGTAATAAACGAGAAGAGAGGGGGTTAACCGAGGGGCCCGCGTTTTTTAGTCCTATCACGAGAAGCCAACAAACACTGACACGAAGCACAACATAGGGGAAATTACTTGTGCATAACAAATGGAATGAAGAATCGATAAGTTAATGGAAATTGAAGTGTATGAAAAAACAACTTGCCGCAGGTGGGAACCGAACCCACAACCTTCGCATTTCGCGTGCGATGCTCTACCAATTGAGCTACCGCGGCGCTGTTTTCCCATCCACTTTCTTGGGTATTTAGGTGTAAAAGTAGAACCCTGGGAGTGTTAGCCAGCGCCACCACTCAGAGACCTTGGCGGCGGACGTGGAACGTACTTGTTGCCGCAGGCGTCACAAGAATGTGATCTTATTAGATGAAGGCAACTGGTCAATAAACCAACATATGCTACCTGAAGGCATCAATGTTGCCGGATTCGAGACCCTCGTTATGCAGTAAACGAGAAGATAGGGGGTTAACTGAGGGGCCCGATTTTTATTAGTCATATCATAAGAAGCCAACAAACACTGACAACAAGCACAGCATAGGGGAAATTACTTTTGCTTAATAAATGAAGTGAAGAACCAATGGGTTAATGGAAATTAAAGTGGATTAAAAAACAACTTGCCACAGGTGGGAACCGAACCCACAACCTTCGCATTTCGCGCGCGATGCTCTACCAATTGAGCTACCGCGGTGAAGTTTGCATATCCACTTTCTTTGGTATTTAGGTGTATTAGAAGAACCCTGGGAGTGTTAGCCAGGGCCACCACGAGAACGTGATCTTTTTGGGTGAAGGCAACTGGTCAATAAACCCACATATGCTACCTGAAGGCAGCAATGTTGCCGGATTCGAGACCCTCGTTATGTAATAAACGAGAAGAGAGGGGGTTAACCGAGGGGCCCGATTTTTATTAGTCATATCGTGACAAGCCAACAAACACTGACACCAAGGACAGCATAATGGAAATTACTTTTGCTTAATAAATGGAATGAAGTATTGATAGGTTAATGGAAATTAAAGTGGATGAAAAAACAACTTGCCGCAGATGGGAACTGAACCCACAACCTTCGCATTTTGCACGCGATGCTCTACCAATTGAGCTACCGCAGCGCTGTTTCCCCATCCACTTTCTTGGGTATTTAGGTGTACTAGTAGAACCCTGGGAGTGTTAGCCAAGGCCACCAGTCACAGACCTTGGCGGCGAACGTGGAACGTCCTTGTTGCCGTAGGCGTCATGACAACGTGATTTTATTATGTGAAGGCAACTGGTCAATAAACCCACATATGCTACCTGAAGGCGTCAATGTTGGCGGATTCGAGACCCTCGTTATGTAATAAACGAGAAGAGAGGGGGTTAACCAAGGGGCCCGATTTTTATTAGTCATATCATGAGAAGCCAACAAACACTGACACCAAGCACAACATAGGGGAAATAACTTATGCTTAATAAATGGAGTGAAGAATCGATGAGTTAACGGAAAATAAAGGGGATGAAAAAACAACTTGCCACAGGTGGGAACTGAACCCACAACCTTCGCATTTCGCGTGGGATGCTCTACCAATTGAGCTACCGCGGCGCTGTTTCCCCATCCACTTTCTTGGGTATTTAGGTGTGCTAGCAGAACCCTGGGAGTGTTAGCCAGCGCCACCACTCACAGACCTTGGCGGCGAACGTGGAACGTCCTTGTTGCCGCAGGCGTCATGAGAACGTGATCTTATTATGTGAAGGCAATTGGTCAATAAACCCACATACGCTACCTGAAAGCATCAATGTTGCCGGATTCGAGACCCTCGTTATGTAATAAACGAGAAAAGAGGGGGTCAACCGAGGGGCCCGATTTTTATTAGTCATATCATGAGAAGCCAACAAACACTGACACCAAGAACAACATAGGGGAAATAACTTGTGCTTAATAAATGGAGTGAAGAATCGATGAGTTAACGGAAAATAAAGGGGATGAAAAAACAACTTGCCACAGGTGGGAACTGAACCCACAACCTTCGCATTTCGCGTGGGATGCTCTACCGATTGAGCTACCGCGGCGCTGTTTCCCCATCCACTTTCTTGGGTATTTAGGTGTGCTAGCAGAACCCTGGGAGTGTTAGCCAGCGCCACCACTCACAGACCTTGGCGGCGAACGTGGAACGTCCTTGTTGCCGCAGGCGTCACGAGAACGTGATCGTATTATGTGAAGGCAACTGGTCAATAAAACGACATATGCTACCTGAAGGCGTCAATGTTGCCGGATTCAAGACCTTCGTTGTGTAATAAACTTGAAGAGAGTGGTTAACCGAGGGGCCCGATTTTTATTAGTCATATCATGAGAAGCCAACAAACACTGACGCCAAGGACAACATAGGGGAAATTAGTTGTGCCTAATAAATGGAATGAAGAATCCATAAGGTAATGGAAATTAAAGTGGATGAAAAAAAGAACCTGCCCCAGGTGGGAACCGAACCCACAACCATTGCATTTCGCGTGCGATGCTCTACAAATTGAGCTACCGCTGTGCTGTTTCCCCATCCACTTTCTTGGGTATTCAGGTGTACTAGTAGAACCTTGGGAGTGTTAGGCAGCGCCACCACTCAGAGACCTTGGCGGCGGACGTCGAACGTACTTGTTGCCGCAGGCGTCACGAGAACGTGGTCTTATTAGGATAAGGCAACTACTGGTCAATAAACCCACATATGCTACCTGAAGGCATCAATGTTGCCGGATTCGAGACCCTCGTTATGCAATAAACGAGAAGATAGGGGGTTAACTGAGGGGCCCGATTTTTATTATTCATATCTTGAGAAGCCAACAAACACTGACACCAAGGACAACATAGGGGAAATTACTTGAGCTCATTAAATGGAATGAAGAATCGATAAGTTGATGGAAATTGAAGTGGATGAAAAAACAACTTGCCGCAGGTGGGAACCGAACCCACAACCTTCGCATTTCGCGCGCGATGCTCTACCGATTGAGCTACCGCGGTGGTGTTTGCATATCCACTTTCTTTGGTATTTAGGTGTACTAGTAGAACCCTGGGAGTGTTAGCCAGCGCCGCCACTCACAGACCTTGGTAGCGGATGTGGAACGTCGTTGTTGCCGCAGGCGTCACGAGAACGTGATCTTTTTGGGTGAAGGCAACTGGTCAATAAACCCACATATGCTACCTGAAGGCATCAATGTTGCCGGATTCGAGACCCTCGTTATCTAATAAACGAGAAGAGAGGGGGTTAACCGTGGGGCCCGATTTTTATTAGTCCTATCCTGAGATGCCAACACACACTGACAACAATGCCAACATAGGGGAAATTACTTGTGCTTAATAAATGGAATGAAGAATCGATAAGTTAATGAAAACAAAGTGGATGAAAAAACAACTTGCCGCAGGTGGGAACCGAACCCACAACCTTCACATTTCGCGTGTGATGCTCCACCAATTGAGCTACCGCGGCGCTGTTTCCCCATCCACTTTCTTGGGTGTTTAGGTGTACTAGTAGAATCCTGGGAGTGTTAGCCAGCGCCACCACGAGAACGCGATCTCTTTGGGTGAAGGCAACTGGTCCATAAACCCACATATGCTACCTGAAGGCATCAATGTTGCCGGATTCGAGACCCTCGTTATGTAATAAACGAGAAGAGAGGGGGTTAACCGAGGGGCCCGATTTTTATTAGTGATATCGTGACAAGCCAACAAACACTGACACCAAGGACAACATAGGGGAAATTACTTTTGCTTAATAAATGGAATGAAAAATTGAAAAGGTAATGGAAATTAAAGTGGATTAAAAAACAACTTGCCGCAGGTGGGAACCGAACCCAGAACCGTCGCATTTCGCGCGCGATGCTCTACCAATTGAGCTACGGGTGTGCTGTTTCCCCTTCCACTTTCTTAGGTGTTTAGGTGTACTAGTAGAACCCTGGGAGTGTTAGCCAGCGCCTCCACGAGAACGTGATCTTTTTGGGTGAAAGCAACTGGTCAATAAACCCACATATGCTACCTGAAGGCAGCAATGTTGCCGGATTCGAGACCCTCGTTATGTAATAAACGAGAAGAGAGGGGGTTAACCGAGGGGCCCGATTTTTATTAGTCATATCGTGACAAGCCAACAAACACTGACACCAAGCACAACATAGGGGAAATAACTTATGCTTAATAAATGGAATGAAAAATTGAAAAGGTAATGGAAATTAAAGTGGATGAAAAAACAACTTGCCACAGGTGGGAACTGAACCCACAACCTTCGGATTTCGCGTGGGATGCTCTACCAATTGAGCTACCGCGGCGCTGTTTCCCCATCCACTTTCTTGGGTATTTAGGTGTGCTAGCAGAACCCTGGGAGTGTTAGCCAGCGCCACCACTCACAGACCTTGGCGGCGAACGTGGAACGTCCTTGTTGCCGCTGGCGTCATGAGAACGTGATCTTGTTATGTGAAGGCAATTGGTCAATAAACCCACATACGCTACCTGAAAGCATCAATGTTGCCGGATTCGAGACCCTCGTTATGTAATAAACGAGAAAAGAGGGGGTCAACCGAGGGGCCCGATTTTTATTAGTCATATCATGAGAAGCCAACAAACACTGACGCCAAGGACAACATAGGGGAAATTAGTTGTGCTTAATAAATGGAATAAAGAATCGATAAGGTAATGGAAATAAAGTGGATGAAAAAAGAAATTGCCGCAGGTGGGAAGCGAACCCACAGCCTTCGCATTTCGCGTGCGATGCTCTACCAAATGAGCTACTGCGGCGCTGTTTCCCCATCCACTTTCTTGGTTATTTAGGTGTACAAGTAGAACCCTGGGAGTGTTAGCCAGCGCCACCACTCACAGACCTTGGTGGCGGAGGTGGAACGTCCTTATTGCCGCAGGCGTCACGAGAACATGATCTTATTGGGTGAAGGCAAGTGGTCAATAAACCCACATACGCTACCTGAAAGCATCAATGTTGCCGGATTCGAGACCCTCGTTATGTAATAAACGAGAAAAGAGGGGGTCAACCGAGGGGCCCGATTTTTATTAGTCCTATCATGAGATGCCAACACAGACTGACAACAAGGACAACATAGGGGAAATTACTTGTGCTTAATAAGTGGAATGAAGAATCGATAAGTCAATGGAAACAAAGTGGATGAAAAAACGACTTGCCGCAGGTGGGAACCGAACCCACAACCTTCGCATTTCGCGTGCGATGCTCCACCTATTGAGCTACCGCGGCGCTGTTTCCCCATCCACTTTCTTGGGTATTTAGGTGTACTAGTAGAACCCTGGGAGTGTTATCCAGTGCCACCACTCACAGACCTGGCGGCGAACGTGGAACGTCCTCGTTGCCGCAGGCGTCACAAGAATGTGATCTTATTATGTGAAGGCAACTGGTCAATAAACCAACATATGCTACCTGAAGGCATCAATGTTGCCGGATTCGAGACCCTCGTTATGCAGTAAACGAGAAGATAGGGGGTTAACTGAGGGGCCCGATTTTTATTAGTCATATCATGAGAAGCCAACAAACACTGACAACAAGCACAACATAGGGGAAATTACTTGAGCTCATTAAATGGAATGAAGAATCGATAAGTTGATGGAAATTGAAGTGGATGAAAAAACAACTTGCCGCAGGTGGGAACCGAACCCACAACCTTCACATTTCGCGTGTGATGCTCCACCAATTGAGCTACCGCGGCGCTGTTTCCCCATCCACTTTCTTGGGTGTTTAGGTGTAGTAGTAGAATCCTGGGAGTGTTAGCCAGCGCCACCACGAGAACGTGATCTCTTTGGGTGAAGGCAACTGGTCAATAAACCCACATATGCTACCTGAAGGCATCAATGTTGCCGGATTCGAGACCCTCGTTATGTAATAAACGAGAAGAGAGGGGGTTAACCGAGGGGCCCGATTTTTATTAGTCATATCGTGACAAGCCAACAAACACTGACACCGAGGACAACATAGGGGAAATTACTTTTGCTTAATAAATGGAATGAAGAATTGAAAAGGTAATAGAAACTAAAGTGGATTAGAAAACAACTTTCCGCAGGTGGGAACCGAACGCACAACCTTCGCATTTCGCGCGCGATGCTCTACCAATTGAGCTACCGGGGTGCTGTTTCTCCATCCACTTTCTTGGGTGTTTAGGTGTACTAGTAGAACCCTGGGAGTGTTAGCCAGCGCCTCCACGAGAACGTGATCTTTTTGGGTGAAGGCAACTGGTCAATAAACCCACATATGCTACCTGAAGGCAGCAATGTTGCCGGATTCGAGACCCTCGTTATGTAATAAACGAGAAGAGAGGGGGTTAACCGAGGGGCCCGATTTTTATTAGTCATATCGTGAGAAGCCAACAAACACTGACACCAAGCACGACATAGGGGAAATAACTTGTGCTAAATAAATGGAGTGAAGAATCGATGAGTTAACGGAAAATAAAGGGGATGAAAAAACAACTTGCCACAGATGGGAACCGAACCCACAACCTTCGCATTTTGCACGCGATGCTCTACCAATTGAGCTGCCGCAGCGCTGTTTCCCCATCCACTTTCTTGGGTATTTAGGTGTACTAGTAGAACCCTGGGAGTGTTAGCCAGCGCCACCAGTCGCAGACCTTGGTGGCGAACGTGGAACGTCCTTGTTGCCGCAGGCGTCACGAGAACGTGATCTTATTATGTGAAGGCAACTGGTCAATAAAACCACATATGCTACCTGAAGGCATCAATGTTGTCGGATTCGAGACCCTCGTTATGCAATAAACGAGAAGATAGGGGGTTAACTGAGGGGCCCGATTTTTATTAGTCATATCATGAGAAGCCAACAAACACTTACACCAAGCACAACATAGGGGAAATTACTTTTGCTTAATAAATGAAGTGAAGAACCGATAAGTTAACGGAAATTGAAGTGGATTAAAAAACAACTTGCCACAGGTGGGAACCGAACCCACAACCTTCGCATTTCGCGTGCTATGCTGTACCTATTGAGCTGCTCCGGCGCTGTTTCCCCATCCACTTTCTTGGGTATTTAGGTGCACTAGTAGAAGCCTGGGAGTGTTAGCCAGCGCCACCACTCACAGACCTTGGCGGCGAACGTGGAACGTCCTTGTTGCCGCAGGCGTCACGAGAACGTGATCTTATTATGTGAAGGCAATTGGTCAATAAACCCACATACGCTACCTGAAAGCATCAATGTTGCCGGATTCGAGACCCTCGTTATGTAATAAACGAGAAAAGAGGGTGTCAACCGAGGGGCCCGATTTTTATTAGTCATATCATGAGAAGCCAACAAACACTGACGCCAAGGACAACATAGGGGAAATTAGTTGTGCTTAATAAATGGAATAAAGAATCGATAAGGTAATGGAAATTAAAGTGGATGTAAAAAGAAATTGCCGCAGGTGGGAAGCGAACCCACAACCTTCGCATTTCGCGTGCGATGCTCTACCAATTGAGCTACCGCGGCGCTGTTTCCCCATCCACTTTCTTAGTTATTTAGGCGTACAAGCAGAACCCTGGGAGTGTTAGCCAGCGCCACCACTCACAGACCTTGGTGGCGGACGTGGAACGTCCTTGTTGCCGCAGGCGTCACGAGAACATGATCTTATTGGGTGAAGGCAACTGGTCAATAAACCCACATACGCTACCTGAAAGCATCAATGTTGCCGGATTCGAGACCCTCGATATGTAATAAACGAGAAAAGCGGGGGTCAACCGAGGGGCCCGATTTTTATTAGTCCTATCATGAGATGCCAACACAGACTGACAACAAGGACAACATAGGGGAAATTACTTGTGCTTAATAAATGGAATGAAGAATCGATAAGTCAATGGAAACAAAGTGGATGAAAAAACAACTTGCCGCAGGTGGAACCCACAACCTTCGCATTTCGCGTGCGATGCTCCACCTATTGAGCTACCGCGGCGCTGTTTCCCCATCCACTTTCTTGGGTATTTAGGTGTGCTAGCAGAACCCTGGGAGTGTTAGCCAGCGCCACCACTCACAGACCTTGGCGGCGAACGTGGAACGCCCTTGTTGCCGCAGGCGTCACGAGAACGTGATCTTATTATGTGAAGGCAACTGGTCAATAAAACCAGATATGCTACCTGAAGGCATCAATGTTGTCGGATTCGAGACCCTCGTTATGCAATAAACGAGAAGATAGGGGGTTAAATGAGGGGCCCGATTTTTATTAGTCATATCATGAGAAGCCAACAAACACTTACACCAAGCACAACATAGGGGAAATTACTTTTGCTTAATAAATGAAGTGAAGAACCGATAAGTTAACGGAAATTGAAGTGGATTAAAAAACAACTTGCCACAGGTGGGAACCGAACCCACAACCTTCGCATTTCGCGTGCTATGCTGTACCTATTGAGCTGCTCCGGCGCTGTTTCCCCATCCACTTTCTTGGGTATTTAGGTGCACTAGTAGAAGCCTGGGAGTGTTAGCCAGCGCCACCACTCACAGACCTTGGCGGCGAACGTCGAACGTCCTTGTTGCCGCAGGCGTCACGAGAACGTGATCTTATTATGTGAAGGCAATTGGTCAATAAACCCACATACGCTACCTGAAAGCATCAATGTTGCCGGATTCGAGACCCTCGTTATGTAATAAACGAGAAAAGAGGGGGTCAACCGAGGGGCCCGATTTTTATTAGTCATATCATGAGAAGCCAACAAACACTGACGCCAAGGACAACATAGGGGAAATTAGTTGTGCTTAATAAATGGAATAAAGAATCGATAAGGTAATGGAAATAAAGTGGATGAAAAAAGAAATTGCCGCAGGTGGGAAGCGAACCCACAACCTTCGCATTTCGCGTGCGATGCTCTACCAATTGAGCTACCGCGGCGCTGTTTCCCCATCCACTTTCTTAGTTATTTAGACGTACAAGCAGAACCCTGGGAGTGTTAGCCAGCGCCACCACTCACAGACCTTGGTGGCGGACGTGGAACGTCCTTGTTGCCGCAGGCGTCACGAGAACATGATCTTATTGGGTGAAGGCAACTGGTCAATAAGCCCACATACGCTACCTGAAAGCATCAATGTTGCCGGATTCGAGACCCTCGTTATGTAATAAACGAGAAAAGAGGGGGTCAACCGAGGGGCCCGATTTTTATTAGTCCTATCATGAGATGCCAACACAGACTGATAACAAGGACAACATAGGGGAAATTACTTGTGCTTAATAAATGGAATGAAGAATCGATAAGTCAATGGAAACAAAGTGGATGAAAAAACAACTTGCCGCAGGTGGAACCCACAACCTTCGCATTTCGCGTGCGATGCTCCACCTATTGAGCTACCGCGGCGCTGTTTCCCCATCCACTTTCTTGGGTATTTAGGTGTGCTAGCAGAACCCTGGGAGTGTTAGCCAGCGCCACCACTCACAGACCTTGGCGGCGAACGTGCAACGCCCTTGTTGCCGCAGGCGTCACGAGAACGTGATCTTATTATGTGAAGGCAACTGGTCAATAAAACCAGATATGCTACCTGAAGGCATCAATGTTGTCGGATTCGAGACCCTCGTTATGCAATAAACGAGATGATAGGGGGTTAACTGAGGGGCCCGATTTTTATTAGTCATATCATGAGAAGCCAACAAACACTTACACCAAGCACAACATAGGGGAAATTACTTTTGCTTAATAAATGAAGTGAAGAACCGATAAGTTAACGGAAATTGAAGTGCATTAAAAAACAACTTGCCACAGGTGGGAACCGAACCCACAACCTTCGCATTTCCCGTGCTATGCTGTACCTATTGAGCTGCTCCGGCGCTGTTTCCCCATCCACTTTCTTGGGTATTTAGGTGCACTAGTAGAAGCCTGGGAGTGTTAGCCAGCGCCACCACTCACAGACCTTGGCGGCGAACGTGGAACGTCCTTGTTGCCGCAGGCGTCACGAGAACGTGATCTTATTATGTGAAGGCAATTGGTCAATAAACCCACATACGCTACCTGAAAGCATCAATGTTGCCGGATTCGAGACCCTCGTTATGTAATAAACGAGAAAAGAGGGGGTCAACCGAGGGGCCCGATTTTTATTAGTCATATCATGAGAAGCCAACAAACACTGACGCCAAGGACAACATAGGGGAAATTAGTTGTGCTTAATAAATGGAATAAAGAATCGATAAGGTAATGGAAATAAAGTGGATGAAAAAAGAAATTGCCGCAGGTGGGAAGCGAACCCACAACCTTCGCATTTCGCGTGCGATGCTCTACCAATTGAGCTACCGCGGCGCTGTTTCCCCATCCACTTTCTTAGTTATTTAGGCGTACAAGCAGAACCCTGGGAGTGTTAGCCAGCGCCACCACTCACAGACCTTGGTGGCGGACGTGGAACGTCCTTGTTGCCGCAGGCGTCACGAGAACATGATCTTATTGGGTGAAGGCAACTGGTCAATAAACCCACATACACTACCTGAAAGCATCAATGTTGCCGGATTCGAGACCCTCGTTATGTAATAAACGAGAAAAGAGGGGGTCAACCGAGGGGCCCGATTTTTATTAGTCCTATCATGAGATGCCAACACAGACTGACAACAAGGACAACATAGGGGAAATTACTTGTGCTTAATAAATGGAATGAAGAATCGATGAGTCAATGGAAACAAAGTGGATGAAAAAACAACTTGCCGCAGGTGGAACCCACAACCTTCGCATTTCGCGTGCGATGCTCCACCTATTGAGCTACCGCGGCGCTGTTTCCCCATCGACTTTCTTGGGTATTTAGGTGTGCTAGCAGAACCCTGGGAGTGTTAGCCAGCGCCACCACTCACAGACCTTGGCGGCGAACGTGGAACGCCCTTGTTGCCGCAGGCGTCACGAGAACGTGATCTTATTATGTGAAGGCAACTGGTCAATAAAACCAGATATGCTACCTGAAGGCATCAATGTTGAAGGATTCGAGACCCTCGTTATGCAATAAACGAGAAGATAGGGGGTTAACTGAGGGGCCCGATTTTTATTAGTCATATCATGAGAAGCCAACAAACACTTACACCAAGCACAACATAGGGGAAATTACTTTTGCTTAATAAATGAAGTGAAGAACCGATAAGTTAACGGAAATTGAAGTGGAATAAAAAACAACTTGCCACAGGTGGGAACCGAACCCACAACCTTCGCATTTCGCGTGCTATGCTGTACCTATTGAGCTGCTCCGGCGCTGTTTCCCCATCCACTTTCTTGGGTATTTAGGTGCACTAGTAGAAGCCTGGGAGTGTTAGCCAGCGCCACCACTCACAGACCTTGGTGGCGGACGTGGAACGTCCTTGTTGCCGCAGGCGTCACGAGAACATGATCTTATTGGGTGAAGGCAACTGGTCAATAAACCCACATACGCTACCTGAAAGCATCAATGTTGCCGGATTCGAGACCCTCGTTATGTAATAAACGAGAAAAGAGGGGGTCAACCGAGGGGCCCGATTTTTATTAGTCCTATCATGAGATGCCAACACAGACTGACAACAAGGACAACATAGGGGAAATTACTTGTGCTTAATAAATGGAATGAAGAATCGATAAGTCAATGGAAACAAAGTGGATGAAAAAACAACTTGCCGCAGGTGGGAACCGAACCCACAACCTTCGCATTTTGCGTGCGATGCTCCACCTATTGAGCTACAGCGGCGCTGTTTCCCCATCCACTTTCTTGGGTATTTAGGTGTACTAGTAGAACCCTGGGAGTGTTATCCAGTGCCACCACTCACAGACCTGGCGGCGGATGTGGAACGTCGTTGTTGCCGCAGGCGTCACGATAACGTGATCTTATTCGGTGAAGGCAACTGGTCAATAAACCCACATATGCTACCTGAAGGCATCAATATTGCCTGATTCGAGACCCTCGTTATGTAATAAACGAGAAGAGAGGGGGTTAACCGAGGGGCCCGATTTTTATTAGTCATATCATGAGAAGCCAACAAACACTGACAACAAGCACAACATAGGGGAAATTACTTTTGCTTAATAAATGAAGTGAAGAACCAATAAGTTAATGGAAATTAAAGTGGATTAAAAAACAACTTGCCACAGGTGGGAACCGAACCCACAAACTTCGCATTTCGCGTGCGATGCTCTACCAATTGAGCTGCTCCGACGCTGTTTCCCCATCCACTTTCTTGGGTATTTAGGTGTACTAGTAGAAGCCTGGGAGTGTTAGCCAGCGCCACCACTCACAGACCTCGGCGGCGGACGTGGAACGTACTTGTTGCCGCAGGCGTCACAAGAATGTGATCTTATTAGGTGAAGGCAACTGGTCAATAAACCAACATATGCTACCTGAAGGCATCAATGTTGCCGGATTCGAGACCCTCGTTATGCAGTAAACGAGAAGATAGGGGGTTAACTGAGGGGCCCGATTTTTATTAGTCATATCATGAGAAGCCAACAAACACTGACAACAAGCACAACATAGGGGAAATTACTTTTGCTTAATAAGTGAAGTGAAGAACCAATAAGTTAATGGAAATTAAAGTGGATTAAAAAACAACTTGCCACAGGTGGGAACCGAACCCACAAACTTCGCATTTCGCGTGCGATGCTCTACCAATTGAGCTGCTCCGACGCTGTTGCCCCATCCACTTTCTTAGTTATTTAGGTGTACTAGTAGAAGCCTGGGAGTGTTAGCCAGCGCCACCACTCACAGACCTTGGCGGCGAACGTGGAACGCCCTTGTTGCCGCAGGCGTCACGAGAACGTGATCTTATTATGTGAAGGCAACTGGTCAATAAACCCACATATGTACCTGAAGGCATCAATGTTGCCGGATTCGAGACCCTCGTTATGTAATAAACCAGAAGTGAGAGGGTTAACCGAGGGCCCCATTTTTATTAGTCATATCATCAGAAGCCAACAAACACTGACGCCAAGGACAACATAGGGGGAATTAGTTGTGCCTAATAAATGGAATGAAGAATCCATAAGGTAATGGAAATTAAAGTGGATGAAAAAAGAACTTGCCGCAGGGGGGAACCGAACCCACAACCTTTGCATTTCGCGTGCGATGCTCTACAAATTGAGCTAACGCGGTGCTGTTTCCCCATCCACTTTCTTGGGTATTCAGGTGTACTAGTAGAACCCTGGGAGTGTTAGGCAGCGCCACCACTCAGAGACCTTGGCGGCGGACGTGGTACGTACTTGTTGCCGCAGCATCACGAGAACGTGATCTTATTAGGTGAAGGCAACTGGTCAATAAACCCCATATGCTACCTGAAGGCATCAATGTTGCCGGATTCGAGACCCTCGTTATGCAATAAACGAGAAGAAAGGGGGTTAACTGAGGGGCCCGATTTTTATTAGCCATATCATGAGAAGCCAACAAACACTGACAACAAGCACAACATAGGGGAAATTACTTTTGCTTAATAAATGAAGTGAAGAACCGAAAAGGCAATGGATATTAAAGTGGATTAAAAACAACTTGGCACAGGTGGGAACCGAACACACATCCTTCGCATATCGCGTGCGATGCTCTACCCATTGCGCTGCTCCAGCGCTGTTTCCCCGTCCACTTTTTTGGGTATTTAGGTGTACTAGTAGAACCCTGGGAGTGTTAGCCAGCGCCACCACTCACAGACCTTGGCGGCGAACGTGGAACGCCCTTGTTGCCGCAGGCGTCACGAGAACGTGATCTTATTATGTGAAGGCAACGGGTCAATAAAACCAGATATGCTACCTGAAGGCATCAATGTTGTCGGATTCGAGACCCTCGTTATGCAATAAACGAGAAGATAGGGGGTTAACTGAGGGGCCCGATTTTTATTAGTCATATCATGAGAAGCCAACAAACACTTACACCAAGCACAACATAGGGGAAATTACTTTTGCTTAAGAAATGAAGTGAAGAACCGATAAGTTAACGGAAATTGAAGTGGATTAAAAAACAACTTGCCACAGGTGGGAACCGAACCCACAACCTTCGCATTTCGCGTGCTATGCTGTACCTATTGAGCTGCTCCGGCGCTGTTTCCCCATCCACTTTCTTGGGTATTTAGGCGCACTAGTAGAAGCCTGGGAGTGTTAGCCAGCGCCACCACTCACAGACCTTGGCGGCGAACGTGGAACGTCCTTGTTGCCGCAGGCGTCACGAGAACGTGATCTTATTATGTGAAGGCAATTGGTCAATAAACCCACATACGCTACCTGAAAGCATCAATGTTGCCGGATTCGAGACCCTCGTTATGTAATAAACGAGAAAAGAGGGGGTCAACCGAGGGGCCCGATTTTTATTAGTCATATCATGAGAAGCCAACAAACACTGACGCCAAGGACAACATAGGGGAAATTAGTTGTGCTTAATAAATGGAATAAAGAATCGATAAGGTACTGGAAATTAAAGTGGATGAAAAAAGAAATTGCCGCAGGTGGGAAGCGAACCCACAACCTTCGCATTTCGCGTGCGATGCTCCACCTATTGAGCTACCGCGGCGCTGTTTCCCCATCCACTTTCTTGGGTATTTAGGTGTGCTAGCAGAACCCTGGGAGTGTTAGCCAGCGCCACCTCTCACAGACCTTGGCGGCGAACGTGGAACGCCCTTGTTGCCGCAGGCGTCACGAGAACGTGATCTTATTATGTGAAGGCAACGGGTCAATAAAACCAGATATGCTACCTGAAGGCATCAATGTTGTCGGATTCGAGACCCTCGTTATGCAATAAACGAGAAGATAGGGGGTTAACTGAGGGGCCCGATTTTTATTAGTCATATCATGAGAAGCCAACAAACACTTACACCAAGCACAACATAGGGGAAATTACTTTTGCTTAATAAATGAAGTGAAGAACCGATAAGTTAACGGAAATTGAAGTGGATTAAAAAACAACTTGCCACAGGTGGGAACCGAACCCACAACCTTCGCATTTCGCGTGCTATGCTGTACCTATTGAGCTGCTCCGGCGCTGTTTCCCCATCCACTTTCTTGGGTATTTAGGTGCACTAGTAGAAGCCTGGGAGTGTTAGCCAGCGCCACCACTCACAGACCTTGGCGGCGAACGTGGAACGTCCTTGTTGCCGCAGGCGTCACGAGAACGTGATCTTATTATGTGAAGGCCATTGGTCAATAAACCCACATACGCTACCTGAAAGCATCAATGTTGCCGGATTCGAGACCCTCGTTATGTAATAAACGAGAAAAGAGGGGGTCAAACGAGGGGCCCGATTTTTATTAGTCCTATCATGAGATGCCAACACAGACTGACAACAAGGACAACATAGGGGAAATTACTTGTGCTTAATAAATGGAATGCAGAATCGATAAGTCAATGGAAACAAAGTGGATGAAAAAACAACTTGCCGCAGGTGGGAACCGAACCCACAACCTTCGCATTTCGCGTGCGATGCTCCACCCATTGAGCTACAGCGGCGCTGTTTCCCCATCCACTTTCTTGGGTATTTAGGTGTACTAGTAGAACCCTGGGAGTGTTAACCAGTGCCACCACTCACAGACCTGGCGGCGGACGTGGAACGTCGTTGTTGCCGCAGGCGTCACGATAACGTGATCTTATTGGGTGAAGGCAACTGGTCAATAAACCCACATATGCTACCTGAAGGCATCAATATTGCCTGATTCGAGACCCTCGTTATGTAATAAACGAGAAGAGAGGGGGTTAACCGAGGGGCCCGATTTTTTTAGTCTTATCATGAGAAGCCAACAAACACTGACACGAAGCACAACATAGGGGAAAGTACTTGTGCATAACAAATGGAATGAAGAACCGATAAGTTAATGGAAAGAGAAAGTGTATGAAAAAACAACTTGCCGCAGGTGGGAACCGAACCCACAACCTTCGCATTTCGCGTGCGATGCTCTACCAATTGAGCTACCGCGGCGCTGTTTTCCCATCCACTTTCTTGGGTATTTAGGTGTAAAAGTAGAACCCTGGGAGTGTTAGCCAGCGCCACCACTCAGAGACCTTGGCGGCGGACGTGGAACGTACTTGTTGCCGCAGGCGTCACAAGAATGTGATCTTATTAGGTGAAGGCAACTGGTCAATAAACCAACATATGCTACCTGAAGGCATCAATGTTGCCGGATTCGAGACCCTCGTTATGCAGTAAACGAGAAGATAGGGGGTTAACTGAGGGGCCCGATTTTTATTAGTCATATCATGAGAAGCCAACAAACACTGACAACAAGCACAACATAGGGGAAATTACTTTTGCTTAATAAATGAAGTGAAGAACCGAAAAGGCAATGGATATTAAAGTGGATTAAAAACAACTTGGCACAGGTGGGAACCGAACACACATCCTTCGCATATCGCGTGCGATGCTCTACCCATTGCGCTGCTCCAGCGCTGTTTCCCCGTCCACTTTTTTGGGTATTTAGGTGTACTAGTAGAAGCCTGGGAGTGTTAGCCAGCGCCACCACTCACAGACCTTGGCGGCGAACGTGGAACGTCCTTGTTGCCGCAGGCGTCACGAGAACGTGATCTTATTATGTGAAGGCAACTGGTCAATAAACCCACATATGCTACCTGAAGGCGTCAATGTTGCCGGATTCGAGACCCTCGTTATGTAATAAGCGAGAAGAGAGGGGGTTAACCGAGGGGCCCGATTTTTATTAGTCATATCGTGAGAAGCCAACAAACACTGACACCAAGGACAACATAGGGGAAATTACTTGTGCTTAATAAATGGAACGAAGAATTGATAAGTTAATGGAATTTAAAGTGGATGAAAAAACAACTTGCCGCAGGTGGGAACCGAACCCACAACCTTCGCATTTCGCGAGCGATGCTCTACCAATTGAGCTAACGGGGCGCTGTTTCCCCATCCACTTTCTGGGGTATGTAGGTGTACTAGCAGAACCCTGGGAGTGTTAGCCAGCGCCGCCGCTCACAGACCTTGGCGGCGGATGTGGAACGTCGTTGTTGCCGCAGGCGTCACGAGAACTTGATCTTATTGGGTGAAGGCAACTGGTCAATAAACCCACATATGCTACCTGAAGGCATCAATGTTGCCGGATTCGAGACCCTCGTTATGTAATAAACGAGAAGAGAGGGGGTTAACCGAGGGGCCCGATTTTTATTAGTCATATCATGAGAAGCCAACAAACACTGACACCAAGGACAACATTGTGGAAATTAGTTGTGCTTAATAAATGGAATGAAGAACCGATAAGGTAATGGAAAATAAAGTGGATGAAAAAAGAGATTGCCGCAGGTGGGAACCGAACCCACAACCTTCGCATTTCGCGTGCGATGCTCTACCAATTGAGCTACCGCGGCGCTGTTTCCCCATCCACTTTCTTGGGTATTTAGGTGTACAAGTAGAACCCTGGGAGTGTTAGCCAGCGCCACCACTCACTGACCTTGGCGGAGGATGTGAAACGTCCTTGTTGCCGCAGGCGTCACGAGAACTTGATCTTATTGGGTGAAGGCAACTGCTCAATAAACCCACATATGCTACCTGAAGGCATCAATGTTGCCGGATTCGACACCCTCGTTATGTAATAAACGAGAAGAGAGGGGGTTAACCGAGGGGCCCAATTTTTATTAGTCATATCGTGAGAAGCCAACAAACACTGACACCCAGGACAACATAGGGGAAATTACTTGTGCTTAATAAATGGAACGAAGAATTGATAAGTTAATGGAATTTAAAGTGGATGAAAAAACAACTTGCCGCAGGTGGGAACCGAACCCACAACCTTCGCATTTCGCGAGCGATGCTCTACCAATTGAGCTAACGGGGCGCTGTTTCCCCATCCACTTTCTTGGGTATTTAAGTGTACTAGCAGAACCCTGGGAGTGTTAACCAGCGCCACCACTCACAGACCATGGCGGCGAATGTGGAACGTCGTTGTTGCCGCAGGCGTCAAGAGAACTTGATCTTATTGGGTGAAAGCAACTGCTCAATAAACCCACATATGCTACTTGAAGGCGTCAATGTTGTCGGATTCGAGACCCTCGTTATGTAATAAACCAGAAGAGAGGGGGTTAACCGAGGGGCCCGATTTTTATTAGTCATATCATGAGAAGCCAACAAACACTGACACCAAGGACAACATTGTGGAAATTAGTTGTGCTTAATAAAAGAATTGAAGAATCGATAAGGTAATGGAAATTAAAGTGGATGAAAAAAGAAATTGCCGCAGGTGGGAACCGAACCCACAACCTTCGCATTTCGCGTGCGATGCTCTACCAATTGAGCTACCGCGGCGCTGTTTCCCCATCCACTTTCTTGGGTATTTAGGTGTACAAGTAGAACCCTGGGAGTGTTAGCCAGCGCCACCACTCACTGACCTTGGCGGAGGATGTGGAACGTCCTTGTTGCCGCAGGCGTCACGAGAACTTGATCTTATTGGGTGAAGTCAACTGGTCAATAAACCCACATATGCTACCTGAAGGCATCAATGTTGCCGGATGCGACACCCTCGTTATGTAATAAATGAGAAGAGAGGGGGGTTAACCGCGGGGCCTGATTTTTATTATTCATATCATGAGAAGCCAACAAACACTGACACCAATGACAACATTGGGGAAATTACTTGTGCTCAATAAATGGAGTAAGGAATCGATAAGTTAATGGAAAATAAAGTGGATGAAAAAACAACTTGCCGCAGGTGGGAACCGAACCCACAACCTACGCATTTCGCGAGCGATGCTCTACCAATTGAGCTACCGCGGCGCTGTTTCCCCATCCACTTTCTTGGGTATTTAGGTGTACTAGTAGAACCCTGGACGCTGGGGTGTTAGCCAGCGCCACCACTCACAGACCTTGGCGGCAGACGTGGAACGTCCTTGTTGCCACAGGCGTCACGAGAACGTGATATTTTTGGGTGAAGGCAACTGGTCAATAAACCCACATATTCTACCTGAAGGCATCAATGTTGCCGGATTCGAGACCCTCGTTATGTAATAAACGAGAAGAGAGGGGGTGAACCGACGGGCCCGCTTTTTATTAGTCATATCATCAGATGCCAACACACACTGACACCAAGGACAACATAGGGGAAATTACTTCTGCTTAATAAATGGAATGAAGAATCGATAAGTTAATGGAAACAAAGTGGATGAAAAAACAACTTGCCGCAGGTGGGAACCGAACCCACAACCTTCGCATTTCGCGTGCGATGCTCTACCGATTGAGCTACCGGGGTGCTGTTTCCCCATTCACTTTCTTGGGTATTTAGGTGTACTAGTAGAAGCCTGGGAGTGTTAGCCAGCACCACCACTCACAGACCTTGGCGGAGGATGTGGAACGTCGTTGTTGCCGCAGGCGTCACGATAACTTGATCTTATTTGGTGAAGGCAACTGGTCAATAAACCCACATATGCTACTTGAAGGCATCAATGTTGCCGGATTCGAGACCCTCGTTATGTAATAAACGAGAAGGGAGGGGGTTAACCGAGGGGCCCGATTTTTATTAGTCATATCGTGAGAAGCCAACAAACACTGACACCCAGGACAACATAGGGGAAATTACTTGCGCTTAATAAATGGAATGAATAATTGATAAGTTAATGGCAATTAAACTGGACGAAAAAACAACTTGCCGCAGGTGGGAACCGTACCCGCAACCTTCGCATTTTGCGTGCGATGCTCTACCGATTGAGCTAACGGGGCGCTGTTTCCCCATCCACTTTCTGGGGTATGTAGGTGTACTAGCAGAACCCTGGGAGTGTTAGCCAGCGCCGCCGCTCACAGACCTTGGCGGTGGATGTGGAACGTCGTTGTTGCCGCAGGCGTCACGAGAACTTGATCTCATTGGGTGAAGACAACTGGTCAATAAACCCACATATGCTACTTGAAGGCATCAATGTGGCCGGATTCGAGACCCTCGTTATGTAATAAACGAGAAGAGAGGGGGTTAACCGAGGGGCCCGATTTTTATTAGTCATATCATGAGAAGCCAACAAACACTGACACCAAGGACAACATTGTGGAAATTAGTTGTGCTTAATAAATGGAATGAAGAATCGATAAGGTAATGGAAATTAAAGTGGATGAAAAAAGAGATTGCCGGAGATAGGAACCGAACCCACAACCTTCGCATTTCGCGTATGATGCTCTACCAATTGAGCTACCGCGGCGCTGTTTCCCCATCCACTTTCTTGGGTATTTAGGTGTACAAGTAGAACCCTGGGAGTGTTAGCCAGCGCCACCACTCACTGACCTTGGCGGAGGATGTGGAACGTCCTTGTTGCCGCAGGCGTCACGAGAACTTGATCTTATTGGGTGAAGGCAACTGGTCAATAAACCACATATGCTACCTGAAGGCATCAATGTTGCCGGATTCGACACCCTCGTTATGTAATAAGCGAGAAGAGAGGGGGTTAACCGAGGGGCCCAATTTTTATTAGTCATATCGTGAGCAGCCAACAAACACTGACACCCAGGACAACATAGGGGAAATTACTTGTGCTTAATAAATGGAATGAAGAATTGATAAGTTAATGGAATTTAAAGTGGATGAAAAAACAACTTGCCGCAGGTGGGAACCGAACCCACAACCTTCGCATTTCGCGAGCGATGCTCTACCAATTGAGCTAACGGGGCGCTGTTTCCCCATCCACTTTCTGGGGTATTTAAGTGTACTAGCAGAACCCTGGGAGTGTTAACCAGCGCCACCACTCACAGACCATGGCGGCGAATGTGGAACGTCGTTGTTGCCGCAGGCGTCAAGAGAACTTGATCTTATTGGGTGAAGACATCTGGTCAATAAACCCACATATGCTACTTGAAGGCGTCAATGTTGTCGGATTCGAGACCCTCGTTGTGTAATAAACCAGAAGAGAGGGGGTTAACCGAGGGGCCCGATTTTTATTAGTCATATCATGAGAAGCCAACAAACACTGACACCAAGGACAACATTGTGGAAATTAGTTGTGCTTAATAAAAGAAATGAAGAATCGATAAGGTAATGGAAATTAAAGTGGATGAAAAAAGAAATTGCCGCAGGTGGGAACCGAACCCACAACCTTCGCATTTCGCGTGCGATGCTCTACCAATTGAGCTACCGCGGCGCTGTTTCCCCATCCACTTTCTTGGGTATTTAGGTGTACAAGTAGAACCCTGGGAGTGTTAGCCAGCGCCACCACTCACTGACCTTGGCGGAGGATGTGGAACGTCCTTGTTGCCGCAGGCGTCACGAGAACTTGATCTTATTGGGTGAAGGCAACTGGTCAATAAACCCACATATGCTACCTGAAGGCATCAATGTTGCCGGATGCGACACCCTCGTTATGTAATAAATGAGAAGAGAGGGGGGTTAACCGAGGGGCCTGATTTTTATTATTCATATCATGAGAAGCCAACAAACACTGACACCAATGACAACATTGGGGAAATTACTTGTGCTCAATAAATGGAGTGAGGAATCGATAAGTTAATGGAAAATAAAGTGGATGAAAAAACAACTTGCCGCAGGTGGGAACCGAACCCACAACCTTCGCATTTCGCGAGCGATGCTCTACCAATTGAGCTACCGCGGCGCTGTTTCCCCATCCACTTTCCGGGGTATGTAGGTGTACTAGCAGAACCCTGGGAGTGTTAGCCAGCGCCAACGCTCACAGACCTTGGCGGTGGATGTGGAACGTCGTTGTTGCCGCAGGCGTCACGAGAACTTGATCTTATTGGGTGAAGACAACTGGTCAATAAACCCACATATGCTACTTGAAGGCATCAATGTTGCCGGATTCGAGACCCTCGTTATGTAATAAACGAGAAGAGAGGGGGTTAACCGAGGGGCCCGATTTTTATTAGTCATATCGTGAGAAACCAACAAACAGTGACACCCAGGACAACATAGGGGAAATTACTTGTGCTTAATAAATGGAATGAAGAATTGATAAGTTAATGGAATTAAAAGTGGATGAAAAAACAACTTGCCGTAGGTGGGAACCGAACCCACAACCTTCGCATTTCGCGAGCGATGCTCTACCAATTGAGCTAACGGGGCGCTGTTTCCCCATCCACTTTCTTGGGTATTTAGGTGTACCAGCAGAACCCTGGGAGTGTTAACCAGCGCCACCACACACAGACCTTGGCGGCGGATGTGGAACGTCGTTGTTGCCGCAGGCGTCAAGAGAACTTGATCTTATTGGGTGAAAGCAACTGCTCAATAAACCCACATATGCTACTTGAAGGCGTCAATGTTGTCGGATTCGAGACCCTCGTTATGTAATAAACCAGAAGAGAGGGGGTTAACCGAGGGGCCCGATATTTATTAGTCATATCATGAGAAGCCAACAAACACTGACACCAAGGACAACATTGTGGAAATTAGTTGTGCTTAATAAAAGAAATGAAGAATCGATAAGGTAATGGAAATTAAAGTGGATGAAAAAAGAAATTGCCGCAGGTGGGAACCGAAACCACAACCTTCGCATTTCGCGTGCGATGCTCTACCAATTGAGCTACCGCGGCGCTGTTTCCCCATCCACTTTCTTGGGTATTTAGGTGTACAAGTAGAACCCTGGGAGTGTTAGCCAGCGCCACCACTCACTGACCTTGGCGGAGGATGTGGAACGTCCTTGTTGCCGCAGGCGTCACGAGAACTTGATCTTATTGGGTGAAGGCAACTGGTCAATAAACCCACATATGCTACCTGAAGGCATCAATATTGCCGGATGCGACACCCTCGTTATGTAATAAATGAGAAGAGAGGGGGGTTAACCGAGGGGCCTGATTTTTATTATTCATATCATGAGAAGCCAACAAACACTGACACCAATGACAACATTGGGGAAATTACTTGTGCTCAATAAATGGAGTGAGGAATCGATAAGTTAATGGAAAATAAAGTGGATGAAAAAACAACTTGCCGCAGGTGGGAACCGAACCCACAACCTTCGCATTTCGCGAGCGATGCTCTACCAATTGAGCTACCGCGGCGCTGTTTCCCCATCAAATTTCTTGGGTATTTAGGTGTACTAGTAGAACCCTGGACCCCGGGGTGATAGCCAGCGCCACCACTCACAGACCTTGGCGGCAGACGTGGAACATCCTTGTTGCCACAGGCGTCACGAGAACGTGATATTTTTGGGTGAAGGGAACTGGTCAATAAACCCACATATTCTACCTGAAGGCATCAATGTTGCCGGATTCGAGACCCTCGTTATGTAATAAACGAGAAGGGAGGGGGTTAACCGAGGGGCCCGATTTTTATTAGTCATATCGTGAGAAGCCAACAAACACTGACACCCAGGACAACATAGGGAAAATTACTTGCGCTTAATAAATGGAATGAATAATTGATAAGTTAATGGCAATTAAACTGGACGAAAAAACAACTTGCCGCAGGTGGGAACCGTACCGCAACCTTCGCATTTTGCGTGCGATGCTCTACCAATTGAGCTAACTGGGCGGTGTCTCCCCATGCACTTGCTTGGGCATTTAGGTGTACTAGCAGAACCCTGGGAGTGTTAGCCAGCGCCGCCGCTCACAGACCTTGGCGGCGGATGTGGAACGTCGTTGTTGCCGCAGGCGTCACGAGAACTTGATCTTATTGGGTGAAGACAACTGGTCAATAAACCCACATATGCTACTTGAAGGCATCAATGTTGCCGGATTCGAGACCCTCGTTATGTAATAAACGAGAAGAGAGGGGGTTAACCGAGGGGCCCGATTTTTATTAGTCATATCATGAGAAGCCAACAAACACTGACACCAAGGACAACATTGTGGAAATTAGTTGTGCTTAATAAATGGAATGAAGAACCGATAAGTTAATGGAAAATAAAGTGGATGAAAAAACAACTTGCCGCAGGTGGGAACCGAACCCACAACCTTCGCATTTCGCGTGCGATGCTCTACCAATTGAGCTACCGCGGCGCTGTTTCCCCATCCACTTTCTTGGGTATTTAGGTGTACAAGTAGAACCCTGGGAGTGTTAGCCAGCGCCACCACTCACTGACCTTGGCGGCGGATGTGGAACGTCCTTGTTGCCGCAGGCGTCACGAGAACTTGATCTTATTGGGTGAAGGCAACTGGTCAATAAACCCACATATGCTACCTGAAGGCATCAATGTTGCCGGATGCGACACCCTCGTTATGTAATAAATGAGAAGAGAGGGGGGTTAACCGAGGGGCCTGATTTTTATTATTCATATCATGAGAAGCCAACAAACACTGACACCAATGACAACATTGGGGAAATTACTTGTGCTCAATAAATGGAGTGAGGAATCGATAAGTTAATGGAAAATAAAGTGGATGAAAAAACAACTTGCCGCAGGTGGGAACCGAACCCACAACCTTCGCATTTCGCGAGCGATGCTCTACCAATTGAGCTACCGCGGCGCTGTTTCCCCATCCACTTTCCGGGGTATGTAGGTGTACTAGCAGAACCCTGGGAGTGTTAGCCAGCGCCAACGCTCACAGACCTTGGCGGTGGATGTGGAACGTCGTTGTTGCCGCAGGCGTCACGAGAACTTGATCTTATTGGGTGAAGACAACTGGTCAATAAACCCACATATGCTACTTGAAGGCATCAATGTTGCCGGATTCGAGACCCTCGTTATGTAATAAACGAGAAGAGAGGGGGTTAACCGAGGGGCCCGATTTTTATTAGTCATATCGTGAGAAACCAACAAACAGTGACACCCAGGACAACATAGGGGAAATTACTTGTGCTTAATAAATGGAATGAAGAATTGATAAGTTAATGGAATTAAAAGTGGATGAAAAAACAACTTGCCGTAGGTGGGAACCGAACCCACAACCTTCGCATTTCGCGAGCGATGCTCTACCAATTGAGCTAACGGGGCGCTGTTTCCCCATCCACTTTCTTGGGTATTTAGGTGTACCAGCAGAACCCTGGGAGTGTTAACCAGCGCCACCACACACAGACCTTGGCGGCGGATGTGGAACGTCGTTGTTGCCGCAGGCGTCAAGAGAACTTGATCTTATTGGGTGAAAGCAACTGCTCAATAAACCCACATATGCTACTTGAAGGCGTCAATGTTGTCGGATTCGAGACCCTCGTTATGTAATAAACCAGAAGAGAGGGGGTTAACCGAGGGGCCCGATATTTATTAGTCATATCATGAGAAGCCAACAAACACTGACACCAAGGACAACATTGTGGAAATTAGTTGTGCTTAATAAAAGAAATGAAGAATCGATAAGGTAATGGAAATTAAAGTGGATGAAAAAAGAAATTGCCGCAGGTGGGAACCGAAACCACAACCTTCGCATTTCGCGTGCGATGCTCTACCAATTGAGCTACCGCGGCGCTGTTTCCCCATCCACTTTCTTGGGTATTTAGGTGTACAAGTAGAACCCTGGGAGTGTTAGCCAGCGCCACCACTCACTGACCTTGGCGGAGGATGTGGAACGTCCTTGTTGCCGCAGGCGTCACGAGAACTTGATCTTATTGGGTGAAGGCAACTGGTCAATAAACCCACATATGCTACCTGAAGGCATCAATATTGCCGGATGCGACACCCTCGTTATGTAATAAATGAGAAGAGAGGGGGGTTAACCGAGGGGCCTGATTTTTATTATTCATATCATGAGAAGCCAACAAACACTGACACCAATGACAACATTGGGGAAATTACTTGTGCTCAATAAATGGAGTGAGGAATCGATAAGTTAATGGAAAATAAAGTGGATGAAAAAACAACTTGCCGCAGGTGGGAACCGAACCCACAACCTTCGCATTTCGCGAGCGATGCTCTACCAATTGAGCTACCGCGGCGCTGTTTCCCCATCAAATTTCTTGGGTATTTAGGTGTACTAGTAGAACCCTGGACCCCGGGGTGATAGCCAGCGCCACCACTCACAGACCTTGGCGGCAGACGTGGAACATCCTTGTTGCCACAGGCGTCACGAGAACGTGATATTTTTGGGTGAAGGGAACTGGTCAATAAACCCACATATTCTACCTGAAGGCATCAATGTTGCCGGATTCGAGACCCTCGTTATGTAATAAACGAGAAGGGAGGGGGTTAACCGAGGGGCCCGATTTTTATTAGTCATATCGTGAGAAGCCAACAAACACTGACACCCAGGACAACATAGGGAAAATTACTTGCGCTTAATAAATGGAATGAATAATTGATAAGTTAATGGCAATTAAACTGGACGAAAAAACAACTTGCCGCAGGTGGGAACCGTACCGCAACCTTCGCATTTTGCGTGCGATGCTCTACCAATTGAGCTAACTGGGCGGTGTCTCCCCATGCACTTGCTTGGGCATTTAGGTGTACTAGCAGAACCCTGGGAGTGTTAGCCAGCGCCGCCGCTCACAGACCTTGGCGGCGGATGTGGAACGTCGTTGTTGCCGCAGGCGTCACGAGAACTTGATCTTATTGGGTGAAGACAACTGGTCAATAAACCCACATATGCTACTTGAAGGCATCAATGTTGCCGGATTCGAGACCCTCGTTATGTAATAAACGAGAAGAGAGGGGGTTAACCGAGGGGCCCGATTTTTATTAGTCATATCATGAGAAGCCAACAAACACTGACACCAAGGACAACATTGTGGAAATTAGTTGTGCTTAATAAATGGAATGAAGAACCGATAAGGTAATGGAAATTATAGTGGATGAAAAAAGAGATTGCCGCAGGTGGGAACCGAACCCACAACCTTCGCATTTCGCGTGCGATGCTCTACCAATTGAGCTACCGCGGCGCTGTTTCCCCATCCACTTTCTTGGGTATTTAGGTGTACAAGTAGAACCCTGGGAGTGTTAGCCAGCGCCGCCGCTCACAGACCTTGGCGGAGGATGTGGAACGCCCTTGTTGCCGCAGGCGTCACGAGAACTTGATCTTATTGGGTGAAGGCAACTGGTCAATAAACCCACATATGCTACCTGAAGGCATCAATGTTGCCGGATTCGACACCCTCGTTATGTAATAAACGAGAAGAGAGGGGGTTAACCGAGGGGCCCAATTTTTATTAGTCATATCGTGAGAAGCCAACAAACACTGACACCCAGGACAACATAGGGGAAATTACTTGTGCTTAATAAATGGAACGAAGAATTGATAAGTTAATGGAATTTAAAGTGGATGAAAAAACAACTTGCCGCAGGTGGGAACCGAACCCACAACCTTCGCATTTCGCGAGCGATGCTCTACCAATTGAGCTAACGGGGCACTGTTTCCCCATCCACTTTCAGGGGTATTTAGGTGTACTAGCAGAACCCTGGGAGTGTTAGCCAGCGCCGCCGCTCACAGACCTTGGCGGCGGATGTGGAACATCGTTGTTGCCGCAGGCGTCACGAGAACTTGATCTTATTGGGTGAAGACAACTGGTCAATAAACCCACATATGCTACTTGAAGGCATCAATGTTGCTGGATTCGAGACCCTCGTTATGTAATAAACGAGAAGAGAGGGGGTTAACCGAGGGGCCCGATTTTTATTAGTCATATCGTGAGAAGCCAACAAACAGTGACACCCAGGACAACATAGGGGAAATTACTTGTGCTTAATAAATGGAATGAAGAATTGATAAGTTAATGGAATTAAAAGTGGATGAAAAAACAACTTGCCGTAGGTGGGAACCGAACCCACAACCTTCGCATTTCGCGAGCGATGCTCTACCAATTGAGCTAACGGGGCGCTGTTTCCCCATCCACTTTCTTGGGTATTTAGGTGTACTAGCAGAACCCTGGGAGTGTTAACCAGCGCCACCACTCACAGACCTTGGCGGCGGATATGGAACGTCGTTGTTGCCGCAGGCGTCAAGAGAACTTGATCTTATTGGGTGAAAGCAACTGCTCAATAAACCCACATATGCTACTTGAAGGCGTCAATGTTGTCGGATTCGAGACCCTCGTTATGTAATAAACCAGAAGAGAGGGCGGTAACCGAGGGGCCCGATTTTTATTAGTCATATCGTGAGAAGCCAACAAACAGTGACACCCAGGACAACATAGGGGAAATTACTTGTGCTTAATAAATGGAATGAAGAATTGATAAGTTAATGGAATTAAAAGTGGATGAAAAAACAACTTGCCGTAGGTGGGAACCGAACCCACAACCTTCGCATTTCGCGAGCGATGCTCTACCAATTGAGCTAACGGGGCGCTGTTTCCCCATCCACTTTCTTGGGTATTTAGGTGTACTAGCAGAACCCTGGGAGTGTTAACCAGCGCCACCACTCACAGACCTTGGCGGCGAATGTGGAACGTCGTTGTTGCCGCAGGCGTCAAGAGAACTTGATCTTATTGGGTGAAAGCAACTGCTCAATAAACCCACATATGCTACTTGAAGGCGTCAATGTTGTCGGATTCGAGACCCTCGTTATGTAATAAACCAGAAGAGAGGGCGTTAACCGAGGGGCCCGATTTTTATTAGTCATATCATGAGAAGCCAACAAACACTGACACCAAGGACAACATTGTGGAAATTAGTTGTGCTTAATAAAAGAAATGAAGAATCGATAAGGTAATGGAAATTAAAGTGGATGAAAAAAGAAATTGCCGCAGGTGGGAACCGAACCCACAACCTTCGCATTTCGCGTGCGATGCTCTACCAATTGAGCTACCGCGGCGCTATTTCCCCATCCACTTTCTTGGGTATTTAGGTGTACAAGTAGAACCCTGGGAGTGTTAGCCAGCGCCTCCACTCACTGACCTTGGCGGAGGATGTGGAACGTCCTTGTTGCCGCAGGCGTCACGAGAACTTGATCTTATTGGTGAAGGCAACTGGTCAATAAACCCACATATGCTACTTGAAGGCATCAATGTTGCCGGATGCGTCACCCTCGTTATGTAATAAATGAGAAGAGAGGGGGGTTAACCGAGGGGCCTGATTTTTATTATTCATATCATGAGAAGCCAACAAACACTGACACCAATGACAACATTGGGGAAATTACTTGTGCTCAATAAATGGAGTGAGGAATCGATAAGTTAATGGAAAATAAAGTGGATGAAAAAACAACTTGCCGCAGGTGGGAACCGAACCCACAACCTTCGCATTTCGCGAGCGATGCTCTACCAATTGAGCTACCGCGGCGCTGTTTCCCCATCAACTTTCTTGGGTATTTAGGTGTACTAGTAGAACCCTGGACCCTGGGGTGTTAGCCAGCGCCACCACTCACAGACCTTGGCGGCAGACGTGGAACATCCTTGTTGCCACAGGCGTCACGAGAACGTGATATTTTTGGGTGAAGGCAACTGGTCAATAAACCCACATATTCTACCTGAAGGCATCAATGTCGCCGGATTCGAGACCCTCGTTATGTAATAAACGAGAAGAGAGGGGGTGAACCGACGGGCCCGATTTTTATTAGTCATATCATCAGATGCCAACACACACTGACACCAAGGACAACATAGGGGAAATTACTTGTGCTTAATAAATGGAATGAAGAATCGATAAGTTAATGGAAACAAAGTGGATGAAAAAAGAACTTGCCGCAGGTGGGAACCGAACCCACAACCTTCGCATTTCGCGTGCGATGCTCTACCGATTGAGCTACCGGGGTGCTGTTTCCCCATTCACTTTCTTGGGTATTTAGGTGTACTAGCAGAAGCCTGGGAGTGTTAGCCAGCACCACCACTCACAGACCTTGGCGGAGGATGTGGAACGTCGTTGTTGCCGCAGGCGTCACGATAACTTGATCTTATTTGGTGAAGGCAACTGGTCAATAAACCCACATATGCTACTTGAAGGCATCAATGTTGCCGGATTCGAGACCCTCGTTATGTAATAAACGAGAAGGGAGGGGGTTAACCGAGGGGTCCGATTTTTATTAGTCATATCGTGAGAAGCCAACAAACACTGACACCCAGGACAACATAGGGGAAATTACTTGCGCTTAATAAATGGAATGAATAATTGATAAGTTAATGGCAATTAAACTGGACGAAAAAACAACTTGCCGCAGGTGGGAACCGTACCGCAACCTTCGCATTTCGCGAGCGATGCTCTACCAATTGAGCTAACGGGGCGCTGTTTCCCCATCCACTTTCTTGGGTATTTAGGTGTACTAGCAGAACCCTGGGAGTGTTAACCAGCGCGACCACTCACAGACCTTGGCGGCGGATGTGGAACGTCGTTGTTGCCGCAGGCGTCAAGAGAAGTTGATCTTATTGGGTGAAAGCAACTGCTCACTAAACCCACATATGCTACTTGAAGGCGTCAATGTTGTCGGATTCGAGACCCTCGTTATGTAATAAACCAGAAGAGAGGGCGTTAACCGAGGGGCCCGATTTTTATTAGTCATATCATGAAAAGCCAACAAACACTGACACCAAGGACAACATTGTGGAAATTAGTTGTGCTTAATAAAAGAAATGAAGAATCGATAAGGTAATGGAAATTAAAATGGATAAAAAAAGAAATTGCCGCAGGTGGGAACCGAACCCACAACCTTCGCATTTCGCGTGCGATGCTCTACCAATTGAGCTACCGCGGCGCTGTTTCCCCATCCACTTTCTTGGGTATTTAGGTGTACAAGTAGAACCCTGGGAGTGTTAACCAGCGCCACCACTCACTGACCTTGGCGGAGGATGTGGAACGTCCTTGTTGCCGCAGGCGTCACGAGAACTTGATCTTATTGGGTGAAGGCAACTGGTCAATAAACCCACATATGCTACCTGAAGGCATCAATGTTGCCGGATGCGACACCCTCGTTATGTAATAAATGAGAAGAGAGGGGGGTTAACCGAGGGGCCTGATTTTTATTATTCATATCATGAGAAGCCAACAAACACT